>NC_061512.1:248788505-248920822 GCF_022539505.1 Lolium rigidum
GAGCATGTAGAGGCAAGGTGGTGTGAGTAGGGTTGGGGAAAACACTATTTCAAATAGTGTGGCATTGTTCCATAATTGAAATTCCACAAATTTGTCCAAATTTGATTTAATTCAGAAGGGTTGACCAATTTGAAAAGGGTGTGTTTGGTTTGGTTCTAAATGACCAGAGGCAAGGAGAGGTGGTGGTGGAATTTAGAAAATCAAAATATTGCAAAGTTCACTAAGTGGGAGATTGTTCCACTTAATTAAAAGTTGCAACTTTGCATGTGTGTAGATTTTGATCCAAAAAGAATTTGGCATATATTTCTTCACATAAAGTGTTCACCTTGATGTCCTCTTGGATGACATGCAAAGAATTGGGAAAGTTTAGTTTGAAAAACTTGAAATAGAGAGGCTCAAAGTAATGACCAGAATATAAAGGGCAGATTTGACCATTATTGTATGTGAGCCAAATTTTGAGTTTGGATTTGATTTGAATGGTGTTTCTTTGATTCTAAAAGTTTTAATAAGTGTTTAGTATCATATTATAATTAATGGTGAAGGCCAAATGGTCTAGGGTCAAGATTTATAAGAATGGCATAGAGCCATATGTGAGAGTTTGTGATTTTCTAACCTTTTATTCTTTTATTTTTCTTTTCTTTACTTTGACCAGAGTGAGGTTTATTTGGGGTTTGATTGAGTTGGGAAAAAGGTTCACACCATTTTGGGACAAGGTGGGTGCCTAGGTCAAGATTTGAGATTTTGGGCTAAGTGCCACATATGCCTCTATGCATATGTTGCTTTTGATTTTTAATTTGATTTAGTTTGACCCAATTGATGTTGTTGAGTCTTGAAATGGCATATGGAAGTGATCCAATCATCCACAACAAGTCCCAAGGTCAAACTTCCAAAATTTACAAATTTGCATGTTACTCTCATATGCCTCTATGGCATTTTTAGTTTCTTTTTATTTTCTTTGAAAACCAATTGGATTTGGTTTGATAAGTACTAGGTAAGGTATATGAAGGTTTTCCAAACCTCTAAGCAAAGTAGAAAGGCTTAGGGTGAAGTTTTATAAATATAGCCCTATGCACATATGCCTCTTTCTTATTTAATTTCCTTTTATTTTAATTTAGCTAGGGTGGTGAAAAGAGGGGTGAAGTTTAGGGTTTAGTAGGGTTCATAAATGGTTCACCACTATTTAGAAAAATAAGAGAGGTAGGGTTCAAGATTTACATATTAGAGCTATCTGCCCCCATATATCTTTTATTTGATTTTGGATTTCTCAAAATAGATCCACTTGGTTGTGAGAAGGTTAGGGTTTAGGTTTTTCTTATTTGATTTCTCTTTTCTTTTATTTGGTTTGTGATCTTCACTTGATCACTTTAGGGTTTTAGGGTTTATCACATAAGCATAATAACACTCATCATGGCAAAACACAAGGATTGGGTATGAGCACTATGCATTGCACTCTATTTAAGAAAAGTTTTTGTTGGTTCTCATTTTTGGAAAAAGGAAATTTATTTTATCTTTGTTTTGAAATTTGGGGTGTTACAAACCCTTCCCTTAAACAAATCTCGTCCCGAGATTTTAAGAAAAGTTAGGTTCCTAAGAGAGATTGAGCATTTTATTAACAGGAGGACATACTTGGCATGGTCCGGGGTGCTTCCCGAGCTTCGGTAGGCGGTCATGTGGTAGAGACGGCCGTTGTTGTTGTTCTGATTCCTTCTTCCGCAAAGCGGCGCTGTTGCTGAGCAGGTGCTGCGGTATTGGCGGCAATCCTGGCAAGCTTCTTGGGGCACTCATTGGAGAAGTGACCCACAACTCCACATTCGTAGCAGTTGACGGTGGACTTGTCTTTGGGGTTGACGGGAACAGCGTTACTCCCAGTCACGGGGGCAGTATTGGGGTTGTTGTTGTTTCCCTTGTTGTTACTGTTGTTGTTGTGGTGGTTGTTGTTGTTGTTGTTGCCTCCGGGCTTCGGGGGTCCTCCGTTGTTGTTGGTGTAGTTGGGGCGATAATTCTGAGCGTGGGGTTTATTGTATCTTGGGGTGAATCCTCCAGCTTGAGTTGTTGCGGTGTTTCGGGTATGGTGGGGTCCACTCTGGTTCATCATTCTTCTCTTGCGGTTCTCGTTGGCTTGATGCAGCTTTCCTTCCATCTGTATGGCTGAGTCCACAAGGGCTTCTAAGTCAGTGAACGGAATGTTCACTAACACAGTTTGCATCTCGTCATGCAGTCCGTTCAGAAATCTTTCCTTCCTCTTCTCATTGGTGTCTGTCTCATCCGGGGCGTACCTTGACAGAGTAAGAAACCTGTCGCGGTATTCCACCACGGACATTCTTCCTTGCTTGAGTTCACGGAACTCGTCTCTCATCTTCTTGATTAGTCCTTGGGGCACATGGTATTTACTAAACTTCAGCTTGAAGTCTTCCCAGTTCATCATTTGTCCAGCATTCATTGCGCGGGCACTCGTCCACCAGGCTCGTGCAGGTCCTGACAGATAGTGGGTGGCAAACAGTACTTTCTCTGCGGCTTCTACTCCCGCAACTTCTAGGTTGTTCTCCATTGTCCGGAGCCGCTCATCCGCGTCAAGTGGCTCTTCGGTCTTGCTAAACATCGGAGGGTTGGTGTTCCGAAAGTTCTTGAGCTTTGATCCTGGGTGATCATGGTTTCCATGGCCTTGATTGTTCTGAGCTATCTGTTGCAGTGCAGCTAAGTTGGCTTGTCGTTCAGCTCTCATGGCTTCGCGATCTTCCATCATCATCTGGAGCATCTGCATCATTGCGTCTTGGTTGCGGTTTGGTGGGGCCATCTGAAGATTGAGATAGATGATAAGATAAGAGGGAAATTTCTAGGGGTTTGTTTGGGTTAAATTCAAAAAGTTCAAAACTTGAGTAGTGTTGAGGGGGTAGAAACCAACAACACTTTTTCATTCATACCAAGCATCACACATTACAAATCTAACACACCGTTGGTTTTAAGAACCATTCATTCGCTCTACGATACAAGGGGGGTCCTGATACAAACTCACACCTACGATAGTGCCCTAATAATACTACTCTTCAGGGGGAATTCTTCGTCTTCACTGTTGAGGTGCTTGGCGAAGGGCGAGGGCGTTGTCCAAATCCCTGCGGGTTTTGTACTGCCTGAAGTCCTGAGGGGCTTTATAGGGGTTCATCTCTGGTTGTGGTGAGGGCATGGTCATTGGTCTTCCCATGGAGTCATGTCTTGGGTAGTAGATGAAGCGAGTGTTCTTGATCTTGTCCTCATTTTGTCCACACAGACGGGAAATTGCTTCTTGCATAGCTTTGTCTAGTCCTTCCTTCCAGGTGTTTCCCGTTACAGAAAACCATATGGTTTCCCATACCGGGGCTTCAAGCTTTCTTCCTAGGTCAGCGGAAACTTCCCACCGGGGTGATCCTCCCAATTGATTATTGAAGGATGTTCCGAAGAATTCGGGGTACGGGTGTCCTAGATATTCCACTAGTTGCTTCAATTCCTTTTCGAACCTCAGTTCTCCTCCGTGACCAAGCTGATAGCATTCCCATTGGTATTCCATCTGTGAGCAATTAGGATAAGTAAGTTAGAGAAGTGATCAAGTGTGCAAAATTTTATGTAATTTTTCCAGGAAAAGTAGAGTATGGATTTCTTTCTTCGAAAACGATCTCAAGGATAAGAGTGAGAATAAGTTTTCATAAATATTTACTTCATTTGTTTTTTTGAAACTACATTTTTCAGGACGTCCATTCTAACTAGGGTCTCCTAAGGTCAACAATGGCTCTGATACCAACTTGTCAACACCCGGATTTTTAAGTCCAGATGCCTATTATGCCATTCCTCGCAATCCCAGGAATAGTGTTTTTGCGAGACATAATAGATTGATATCACAACACATCATTCATTACAACACATAATTGTCTTACATCGAGGGATCACATGATCCAGTCTTAATACATCATAGTGGATCTAGAGATCCTATTACAAAACACATAGCGGAAGCGAAGTAACGGTTGCGGTCCATCTATTCCACGAGCAACCGTTGACGTCGGGAGTGATCCTAGTTGTCGTAGACGTCCCGCTGTCCATCTTCCTCGTACTGCTCGTTCTCCTTCATAGTCCGGCCATTTGAATAGCCAGGGACAAAGCCATGAGTACTTTAAAGTACTCGCAAACTAATACTAATGTAAGCACTATCAACTATAGTAAGGGGGTGCTAAGCTCTAAGTTTATTTGCATAAAGCCAATTTTATTTCATAAGCATTTAGTAAAAAGCCTCTTCATTTGCTAACTAACTCAAGTGGGAACATTAGTGTCATTCCCACAACTCTGTTGTGATTCAAGTCAAAGTCACCATTTCAAGTTCAAATCACAAGTCACCCTTCACCTGTCACATTTTTGAAAATGGTCTGATGACGGAACAGTATGGCCTTTCCAATCGTCCATAACCGTGGACACGGCTATTCGAATAGTTCTACACTCTGCAGAGGTCGTACACTTGTGCCACAATATTTGCAATAATCCGTCGTGGTTAAGCGGCCCTGATTTATCATACTCCGTATGCGGACTACCAACCATAACCTTTCACTTATATACCCTAGTACAGGCACCTCTCCCCATGAGCTTGGCCTCCCGGTGAAAACCAACCTCGTTAACCGGGAACTGCACGAGGGCTTGGGCCGGACAATTCACCTCATTCACGTCATATCACATCATTTCTTTTGTAGAGGCAGCCCTCGGCATAACCCCGATGACGCTTGTTTAGAGGGAACCCATACTAAAGCACATAAATTTCTAGTTAAGCCCTTACCCATGTCGGGTATGGTGGGGGTACTTGCCAAAATTGGAATGGTATCGCATCCGAACCCAACCATCAGTTTTTTTTTTAAAATTCACCAAGTCATTCACCAGTCACATTCACCTTCAAAATCTTTCAATAGAATGACTCATCATTCCAAGGTTTTCAAAGTCATTTCATTTCACAAGTTCCCATCTAGAGTAGTCAATTTTATTTGTTAGCACTAGCAACTAATCATGAGGGGTGATATCTAACTTTCATTGCTCTAGGCTAAATTTGATACTCTTGTAGTATTCTATCTCTAGACCAAAGTTAACTATAAAAGCAAGTTATAATAATCAAAGTAAAAGCTGGTAAGAATAAAACTTGGGATGGGATCATGAAGCATAAAGTAAATTGGTGAGTGTGCCTTGCTCTAGGAGAGCTTTGCACTTTGCAAGAATATTCGCTTGCAAGAGTATAGCTTGTATTGGAGTTAGCTTGCATTAATAATAGCTTGCCTTGGTTGGAGTAGTGATCAAAGTTCTCTTCCTCTTCAAGGTAGTCCTCCTCCTCCTCGGGGTACTCCTCGGTACTAGCGTCTAGATACGGGTACAATACACACAATTACCACACAAAGTCTAAGTACTAGACTAAGCACACACATACATTACTCCTACTAAGCTATCACTCAACATGCTTATTAGTTGAGTTGATTTAATTCTATCTTTAAGAAAAATAATTTTCTCTTATTATAAATATTAATTAGAGTTTCTATTTATTTCTTGAGAGAAAATAATTTCCTCTCATTAAATATTATTAAGATTTAATTTCCTTCATGAATAAGATGTGACCTAGGTTGACTAAAGTCAACCTCTTCACAAGTATCAATTTGGAAGTGATTTAAATGAGGCACACCACCTTATGCCTTTTTATTACTCATGATTAATGATTTAATATCATCAACTAATTTAATATGAGTTTAAAATTGACCATAGTCTAGACCCCATATTCACTTAGTTGAGGCAAGATTTAAATGAGACCACTACATCTCATAAGATTTAATAAGTAGCCTTGAATAATTTTAAATACTACTATGAAAATGATTGGATATTTTTAAATAAAAACCTATGGATTATTACTACATGTGTCATTAATTTTCATTGAATCCTTTGGGGTAAGTATTTAAATGAGAGGCTACACCTCATATAGTTTAATACCACATACCAATGATTAAATGAGGTGTAGCACCTCATACCATTTAATAACACTACATATGATTTAAATCTCTAAGTAATTCATATAAGTGAGTTTGGCCAGGGGCCCAAACATCACATGAATTCATTTGAGACAAGATTTAAATGAAGTATAAAACTTCATAAGACTTACTTAATAGTTTTGGACAGTATCAACTAGTTAAACTAGCCATATTATCCACTACTTAAACTAGGGCATGATCATACAAAGTGACCACACCATTTTACTGCATAAACAATTGGTGTAAGTCAAATGTGAGCTATTAGAGTTGGAATTAACTTAATATCTATTTTGGTTGGTTTTTAAGAATTATTTGAATAGGGAAAAGTCCCTGTCTTGTTATTTTTGTCATATTTATTCTACAACGAATTTGACCATGAGGCCAGTGGCATGTTGTAGAGAATTTTAGTGGCTTTCCAACAATATAAAATTTACTGAATTTGGTTTATCCAATTTGAAATGGTTGAATTTCAAAGTTTGGGCGAGTATTGAATATTGCTTGGAATTGTTTAAATTGAGTTTGAATTAAAAAGGCCGGCGGGAAAAGCTAACGGGCCGAAACGGCGTGAAATGGCCCAGGTCCAGCCCACCACGGTCCACGGACGCGTGGGCTGCCCGACGAGGTGGGGCTGGCCCGTCGGCCGGCTCACCGCACCCGAATCGGTACGGGGCGACGTGGGACGCACGATTAGATCGTGATCCGACGGATCACGTCCATCGTCGTCGACGAGGAGAAGAGCTCGCCGGCGCGGCTCGGGTAGGGGGTCGGAGGGTCACCCGGACTCCGGCGAGGGGTTGGCAATATGCTCGACGAAGGTGTAGACGACGGCGGTCCTCCTGGTAGCTGCAGCGTCTCCGGGGAGGGCTCCAATCGGCGGCGAGCTTCCGCGGCGGCGCTCGGCAGTGAGGTGGCGATTGGCGAGCTACGGTGGCTAATGTCGACGGTGGAGTGGCTCAGGCGGTCGAGGGAGAAGAGGGGAAGGTGCTGGTGTGCTCGGATCGTCAAATGGGCGTCTCCTTTTATAGGCAAGCGAGTGGCCGTGGGTGCCGCGGCGATGGCGACATGGGCGCGGCGTCTCCGGTGGTCTAGCGAGCTAGGCGAGGGCGGCATCCTGTTCGAGCATCGTGGCGGTCCTCCGGGCGGCGACGGCGTGGTCGGGGAGGGCCTGGTTGTGTCGCCTCGTGTCCATGTCCGGTGGCGGCGTTCGCGGGGTCTCCTTCTCCGGCCACGGCGGCGGCGGTCCGTGGTCCGGTCGAGGTGGTGTCTGGTGGCTTCCAGGTGTCGTGGGGATGCTCAAGGCGTCAAGAGCGGGGCCAGTGCGAGAGGGAGACGGTGGGGTGGCGCGTGTCCAGGGCGTGCACGGCGTGCACACTCGCGACGCGAGCGGCATGGCCCTGCCGTGCTGGGCGCGCGTCGTGCGGCGTGTGGTCGCTGCTCCTTCGACCATGGCGAGTGTAGGCGGCGCTAGGGTGGTGTGCTGGTGCGTTCTGGCACTGTGGCCATGGCTAGGGAAGAAGAAAAAGAGGGGGAGCTCGACGTGTGTGGCATGGGCCGGCATGGCCATGGCTAGGCCATGTTGTGCCCTCCTCCTAGGGTTCACTGCTGGGGTTTGGATGTAGAGGGGACCAGGGAGCATGTAGAGGCAAGGTGGTGTGAGTAGGGTTGGGGGAAAACACTATTTCAAATAGTGTGGCATTGTTCCATAATTGAAATTCCACAAATTTGTCCAAATTTGATTTAATTCAGAGGGTTGACCAATTTGAAAAGGGTGTGTTTGGTTTGGTTCTAAATGACCAGAGGCAAGGAGAGGTGGTGGTGGAATTTAGAAAATCAAAATATTGCAAAGTTCACTAAGTGGGAGATTGTTCCACTTAATTAAAAGTTGCAACTTTGCATGTGTGTAGATTTTGATCCAAAAAGAATTTGGCATATATTTCTTCACATAAAGTGTTCACCCTGATTTCCTCTTGGATGACATGCAAAGAATTGGGAAAGTTTAGTTTGAAAAACTTGAAATAGAGAGGCTCAAAGTAATGACCAGAATATAAAGGGCAGATTTGACCATTATTGTATGTGAGCCAAATTTTGAGTTTGGATTTGATTTGAATGGTGTTTCTTTGATTCAAAAAGTTTTAATAAGTGTTTAATATCATATTATAATTAATGGTGAAGGCCAAATGGTCTAGGGTCAAGATTTATAAGAATGGCATAGAGCCATATGTGAGAGTTTGTGATTTTCTAACCTTTTATTCTTTTATTTTTCTTTTCTTTACTTTGACCAGAGTGAGGTTTATTTGGGGTTTGATTGAGTTGGGAAAAAGGTTCACACCATTTTGGGACAAGGTGGGTGCCTAGGTCAAGATTTGAGATTTTGGGCTAAGTGCCACATATGCCTCTATGCATATGTTGCTTTTGATTTTTAATTTGATTTAGTTTGACCCAATTGATGTTGTTGAGTCTTGAAATGGCATATGGAAGTGATCCAATCATCCACAACAAGTCCCAAAGTCAAACTTCCAAAATTTACAAATTTGCATGTTACTCTCATATGCCTCTATGGCATTTTTAGTTTCTTTTTATTTTCTTTGAAAACCAATTGGATTTGGTTTGATAAGTACTAGGTAAGGTATATGAAGGTTTTCCAAACCTCTAAGCAAAGTAGAAAGGCTTAGGGTGAAGTTTTATAAATATAGCCCTATGCACATATGCCTCTTTCTTATTTAATTTCCTTTTATTTTAATTTAGCTAGGGTGGTGAAAAGAGGGGTGAAGTTTAGGGTTTAGTAGGGTTCATAAATGGTTCACCACTATTTAGAAAAATAAGAGAGGTAGGGTTCAAGAATTTACACATTAGGGCTATATGCCCACATATGTCTTTTTTCTTTATTTTGGATTTCTCAAAATAGATCCACTTGGTTTTGAGAAGGTTAGGGTTTAGGTTTTTCTTATTTGATTTCTCTTTTCTTTTATTTGGTTTGTGATCTTCACTTGATCACTTTAGGGTTTTAGGGTTTATCACATAAGCATAATAACACTCATCATGGCAAAACACAAGGATTGGGTATGAGCACTATGCATTGCACTCTATTTAAGAAAAGTTTTTGTTGGTTCTCATTTTTGGAAAAAGGAAATTTATTTTATCTTTGTTTTGAAATTTGGGGTGTTACAATATCACTTGTTTATACTATAATGTCACCAACCCTAATAAGAACCTTGTTTGAGAACCATCCTAAAAGTGCAACAAACCCTAAAGAAATCTTTATAACTCATGCATCCTAAATCATCGAGATTAGGTTACACTCGGGACGATTGCATCTCATATTATGCATTATAGCATCTTTGCCAGTTCTTTAAACATTGTCCTTACTGGACGATGATGGTATTTCAGAATTTGGAGTTCTCACGTATCGAAGCTTTTGCCTCGCATAATCTTGCAGTCAAGAAAGGCAAGTTCATCGCTTGCTCATGTCATTTGATTATTTTTATCAAATTATATGCAAAGTACTATACTTATCACTCTTGCATTGAAAAGCAAATATTATTTTACAATTATGAATATGACTATGTGGTGGGCAATGGAACCATGGTATGTGTTGATTGGTGGAGGTTCCACCGCACGCGGGTACTATTCATCTAGGATTAAGTACCAATGCCGTCCAGGTGATTCTAGCGCCGTACATATCGCGTTGACCATAAGATCTATAATGGCTCTGGGGAAGCCAGCCAGTATCTTTTCCCTCTCGCATGCCAACGGACTGGTAATAAGGGTTGCCCGGATCAGTCTATCTTTGGTAAAGGTGGGGACATGTGGTCCTGCATAGTCTACCATTAGATACAGGAGAGGGTAGACTTATTATTGGTCTATGAAGGATTGTAAGGGTTGTCCGGATCAGTCTATCTATGGTGTATAGGACAGGGCACATAAGTTGTTCGGATCAGTCTACCTTAACGGTATAGGAGAGAACAAGTGCCTGTGTTAGTCTACCCATAGATATAGGAGAGGACAGACTTACAAAAGGGTGGGTCTGCGAGGTCGCGGAGAAGGCGGTGTGGGCTTGGATCTTACACCTGGCCTCACACCAAGGAAGTGTGGACGGGAAATAATTCGCCTGGTTGGCAACAAGGATAAGGTCTCTTATGGGAAAAGTAACGCACCTCTGCAGAGGGTATCAAATTGTGGCTGTCACTCCCTGTTCCGGGAAGGGAACTGCGAACGCGGCAGAAAGGAACTCCATGAAGTTCTAGTCAACTCCGTGAAGACCGACGGGCATAGTTTTCAGGAATAAAATAAACCTTTTGAAGAAATGTTTATGAAAACTTGCATTCGCCTATGACTTTCTGGTCTGTGGCTGTAGCTAGTGCATGATACACCTATTCCCTAATATGAACTTGCTGAGTACGCTCATACTCATCCCACTCTTAAATCCCCTGCTTAGCTATGGAGGCACTGGAGGATAAACTACCGTGGAACTCGAAGACAAAGGAGTCAACTACAACAGGATGAAGAATCCAAGCAAAGAAGTCAATGAAGTCAACTGCTGCAGCAACTAGAGTGGAAACTTAGACTAGTAATAGAAGGGAGTCTTTCCCTAATCCTAGCACCTAAGTCGCTAGATTTCTATAGCAAGCCTAGTATCTCTTAAGCTTGAGTTAGCAATAAGTTATACTACGAGTCGTTCTTCTGGAGTTTTATTTGAAGTTTTACCTCACTGTAAAGTAGGAGGCTGTGTTGATCTTCTGTAAACAGCTTGTGTAACCTTCTATAGACATACCTTGGACTCGCATATGTTTCTGTTGTACCACTCTGAGGGATGTAATATGAGTGGAACAGTTGTTTCACTTGTGTTATGTCAACGACTTGTGTACTACACCATGCAGTGGTACGCTGGGTCACCACAGCTGGTATCAGAGCAAATGCTTTGACCCTAGGATTAAAACCCTTTAAAGGAGACCTATAGGTTTGGTAGTGTCTATAGGAAGTGGTATTAGCTAAACCAACTATGCTAAACCAACTATTCTTTTGACTTGAGATGGGTATTCACTTGAGAATAATCCTGACACACTTGAGTCAATCTTTCTTATCTATCTTTCTTAAGTAAAGTTAGTTAGTTATTTTGCTTCATTCCAAATAATTAGAACACCATTGAAGCTTAAGATAATGGGTGGTAGTAGACCACGCTTGGTATACAATACATGGTAGTCCAAAGAGAGGATACAACCATAAGGAAGATATCCTATTGGAAGAAGTATACCAATGCAAGTTATAGTTAAGTAAGAGTCATTAAAAATGTCAAATGGCTGATGTTAAGTAAGGGAGATAAGTTATATAAGGTAGTATATGTCTATGATGAGTCAATCATAGGAGGTAAGGAAGAGTGATAGGAGTTACATGAGTCTACTTTCAATAATAAACTAGGTACTCATATATGATTCACTTGAGAATCATGGTATGATGGAGTAGAACATCATAAGTACGATAACAAAAGGATGATAAGGAGTAGGATTTAGGGAATAGTTCGAAAGCTTAGGCCTTAAAATCCTGGAAAATGTGTCAAGAATGTTAGAACCATAGTCCTTAATTTAAAGAAGGCTTATTTAGAGCATATCACATAGAGAAATCCTAGAGTTATAGGTGGTATATTCGAAACAATCATGTGTTTAGAGTAGACATTTTAGAACTAATTGTATTATAGGAAGTAGTCCTCAATAGCACGTATATATGGTATACTATTTTTTAGTGCTTCCAAAGAAAACTAGGTTAACTCCAACTATTCCAGGCCATTTTGTTTCAAGTTTGTCTCATTGCAAATGTGCAATTAAGATATATATTGAGACAAATAGTAGAAATTCACGTATTGTGCTAAGTATCACAACCTAAACCTATCTTATGTGGTGTTATATACTACACATCTGATCCTGATGTTTAGGGATGTCTTACCCAATTATTATATTCAGGCATACAAGGATGTGTATTATAAGCACAAAGCTGGATCTTCTTGGATTTTCTTGAATCTTCATTGATTGACTAGATCCATACATGAAGTTTGACTTTGATATGCAAATGCATGTTGCAATATCAAGCTCTTACTTGATGTTAAAGGTCTAGAGGGTAAAGGTATTCGTGTGAGGAAGTGACGAATTCTGAAGATTTTGAAGATACGATGAAGGTTCACTGGAAGAAAGAAGTCAAATTGTGGGAAGCATGCAACCACAATACTCTAAAGGAAGGACTAATCAAAACTCACTTTTATCCTTAATCAAGGAGTATTTCAACATGGAAGTATCATGAAAGTGAGAAAAATAGTGAATATGGGGCAGTAGAAGTAGAGCCATATTCATTCTGGAAGAAGGGATTGCAAGTAGAGTCACTTACAATACTATTTTCATAGTATCAACAAGTGATTTTGTTGCAAAACAACCCTGGAAGAAGGAAAATAGACAAGTGAAGTCGCAGCTAGCATCATATGACCGCAGCTGATATAGGATAATCATGAAGAGAAAGTATGTGAAGTGAGGTATATCTTAACTAAAACTATGTAAGTAGCCACAGCTGGTAGGTAGATAATTGACTAGAACCATAACATAGCCACAGCTGGTATCCAATAAGCCACATCTGGTACTAGGTAGATCCGTAACTGGTACCAGCATGTACCCACACTCTAAACAGTTCTTTACCCTAAAAGAAAGGGGGATTCCGCAGACTAGTATTTCACGACTTGGTATCTCGTGGTTGGTAAATATTTAGTCGGAGGATTCATAATGGATACCCACAACTGTGTGGATACACCGCAAAGAATTCTTCGTGAGACTTTAGAAAGGTACAAAATATAAACCAGACTTAGACCAATTTTCTAACCTTGGAGTTTAATGATTAGAAGAAAAGAAGCTTGAAGATCATTAGTAATCTCCAAGGAGGAGAGGAAGATTGAAGGAGAAGTATTAAGATATGATTTGGAGTATGAAAGACGAAGAAGAAGGTCTGAACTGAGAGGAAGTCCGATCCTATTTTCATAAGATTGGTGGAAGTATCCATATAATAGTACTCTCAGGAGGTTGTCAGACCAGAAGCCGAGGTTCATATCTCGAGGAAGTAAGGGTTATACCTTAACTTGAGTGGGTAATTGATAATTATTCAGAAGCAGAAGAGCTCAAGTATGTCTAAGCTAATGAAGTTGGATGAAGAAGATGTCGGAGGACAATCAAAGTCTAAGAAAACAAAAGACCGAAGGGTTTGACCATACCAAAACATAAGCCAAATAGAAAGATTCCTTTCATGGAACCTAAAGAAACCAAAAGGAAGATAACTAGTATGAACTAGAAGCCATGATTGGACGGACTAAATGAGTCTAATCCATTCGAAGGAATAAACCATCAAGACCATGCCTATTATAATACCTTACGAAGTACCATTACATTCGTTATGGTAGTAAGGGAAAAACAATACCTTACTTTAAACCAATCCTTTAGACTTAAGGTTTGGGCACCGCAGCTGGATTACCGCAGCTGGTAGAACCAAGCTTTGAGTACCCAAATAGGAAGATGTCACCACAACCATTAGTAAAGCCCATTAGCATAAGAAGATGTCCTAATCCAAGAATCTTTGGAGAGTAAGCCTATAAGCTTAGAGTGTTGGAAGAAATCATAGAATTGAAGAAAGTATCAGTGCCAGACATCAGAAGACTTCATGAAGGATCGAGACAAGGGATATATTCAATTATATCTAATGAGATCACTAGGGAGTTTGAAAGGATTGTGATCTGTTCAAGTCCGTTCCACATTCCGAAACGTGAGAGCGTTCGAACTTCGGGACGAAGTTCAGTTTAAGGGGGAGAGGCTGTAATATCCCAGGTTTAGAGGCAATAAAATGAGAGAACACCAAAGTGTGCATTGCATTCATGCATAGAAAATCCGGGGAATTTTCGCGCTTCAAATAAAACTTACCAGAGTAACTGAAGTTTCACTTGACTTGCTGGAATTGAAGTAGGTCATCAAGTCAAGCGCTATAAACTTCAATGTGATCTTTGCTAAAACCCTATTTTGGGTAGATATGATTTGATCTATGGGCTGGATCAAATAGAAGTAGATTCACAATAAATAACACCTTAAGTAAGGATCAACTACAAGATCTTATAAAAGATCTCAACATGACATTCCTTACAACAACACATGAATAATTATTCAACCATAAATCAAAGAATTAAGAAACTATTACTTACTTATCTTTTCCATGTCTTCTACTAAATAAATGTTCCTACCATGAGTCACATGGTATATCTTTTCAACTACAATACTTGAACCAAGTCAAGAACATTCATATTCATTCTTCATTAACCTTGACCATTCCAATCTTGTTTCCAAGCTCATTTACATTAAACCCTAGAGGAAGGAGAGAACTATTCTTATGCTTATATTATCCATTGGGTAGAACCTAGTTTAATATTCAACCTATCTATGTGAGGTAAACCATTAATACTAATCAATGCTATAAGGAGTACAAGTCAAGTGCTAAACCCTACTTGACCTAGCTAATATTTGATAGTAAGTAAGAACCTCTTTTACTAGTGATCCAAGAGAGAGGCAAGTGTTGTGATCATTACAACTTGGTAATGATCATAAACCCTAGAGGAACCCTACCTATTCAGGAGAGCTCAACCTAAAGAGGTATACTCAAGTATATGGACTTATACTTGATCTTGGAGAGAGAACCAAGATTCACTAATGAATTGTTGTGAGGCCAATACTTTGATCATTACAAATTGGGTGATGATCATAAACCCAAAGAATCTAAGTGAGTGTGTTAAAGAAGAGAGACTAGTGAGGAATAAGTGGGTCATGTCTAATGCATGATATTATCTTATAAATTGAGGTAATAAGTTAAGTTGATAGATGTGATCAATAGATCTCACCTATCACATGAAATGATAAATACATCAATAGTAGTTAATCCAGACCAATACTCATGCCTTGTGTAGTATTGATATGGTATTTAAACCCTGCCTATCCAAACACTTGAAACAAACCTAGTACTGCCTTGATACAATAATTCTACCTAAGTGAGGAGGAGTAACCCTAGCCAATTAAACATAACCCTAGTTTATGCTCATAGCCTAATTCTAGTTGTGTATCACTTGGGTGATCACTACTAAAACCCTAGGCCATATTTGAATTCTAATCCAAGTATCACTTTGGATTATAAGTAGAACCCTGCCATGCCTCATGCCTATTTATATTCAATTTAGTGAAGAGTATACAAAACCCTAAATCCTTCATATAGGATTCACCCCACATAAAATGTTATGCCCTAAATTGTGTACCATGGATCACAAGTATCAACCAAGCCATATATACCTAGAGCCTAAATGCCATTTGGTGAGTAGAGTGAACCAATATCCAACTTTATTTTGCTTTCCAAAGGGATTGCTTTGTGAACCAAATGAAATAGTATTTTAAAAATAGAATCATCACATGAGCAATTGAATGCACCATGTGGAATTTAGGGTCCATCCTAAATAATTTAAGTCAAAGTTTGATTGATGATTATAGAATTTATTAAACCATTTTCTTAAACCCTAAGAACTATAATACACATAAAATCATGGGCCTATTCCATACCCTTTACTATTTGTTAAACTCTAGCTATAATTATAATATGTGCACAATCCATATTATGATGTACAAGTCAAACTTAACAAAGTGTTCACCAAGCACATGTTATAATTTTCAACCATTCAAACAGAGTGGTTCCTAAATAAAAGGAATAGAGATAAACATTTCAAACCATGCTAATTTCCAATTTAAAATGCATTTCACAAGAACACCAAATTACTCAATTATGAAATGGTTGTTTATAAACAAAACAATACAACAGGTAGCATTATCAAATTGTTCTGATATTAAAATATTTTAGAATCTGCAAAACAACACATAATTCAAATCAAGTTAAAACCAGTAAATAAAAACAGAAAAAGAAAACAGAAATTTGAAAAAAAAATGGAGGGAAACGTACCTGGCAGGCCGAGCAGCACCGCAGCAGCCCATCACCACCACGTCCACCAAGCCCAGTATCAGCCCAGCCCAAAGCCACTTACCTTTTGGGTCGCTTTAAAAATCGTGCAAGGAGAAAAGCCACCTTCTTCTTCCTTCCCGGCGTCGACAGCGCAGAGGGGAGCTTCGGCCACGTCCTCGACGGGGATAAGAACGCCGCCGGACGCCAGAGACCATCTCAGAGCCTCGCCAAATCTTCTCGCGTCCGTCTCATCCACTTCTCATCAAGATTCACGCCCAATCCACCTCAGTCTTCATCGAGGCATCCCGGCCACTGCCGCCGGCGAGGTGACGAGATAGACCTCGTCGTGGCCTATAAATACGCCCTGAGCTCCGCACTGAAACCCTAATGTCTCGCCGCCCAGCCATTCTTCCTCAGTCACCCTCTATCTCTCAACTTCTTCCTTCACTGTTCGCCGGCGAACTCCATGGCGCCGTCGATTGAGAGCACCCCGGAGTCCGTGGCGTAGCTCGTTGGATGCGCCCGATGCCGTAGTACCTTCTGGCCGAAGGAATCGATCCAGAGCTTCCTCAATCAGTCCAATTTGATTGATTCCCTCCGCAGCACCTCGTCGGAATCGGCGAATTCCTCGTCGTCTCCGATCATCTTCTTCGCCTCCGACCACTGCAATCAACTCAAGGTGAACCAGCGCATCTCTGAAGCCCTAAGTTACATTCTTGCGCGTCCCGTAGCCACCGTTTGATAGTTGGCCGGAGTATACCGCCGCGGAGGGTGGTCACCGGCGAAGTTCCGGTGATCCCCTGAGTAGGGCGACCCTACCATCGTGCTCGTTAGGTTCCAGGGAGTCGAAATCCATCGGTAGCTCGTCCTGGGGAGCACAAAAACGGCAGCGCCACCGTGCCCTGGCCGCCGGCGGTTAAACGCCGGTGCGGTCAACAGCCCAGTCCACTTTGACCAGTTGTTGCATGCGTGGCATCCAACGTGGCAGTAGCCCCACCTGTCTGTCTCTGGGTGTGTAACCGAATCGGTATGTCTAGCCTTTTCACTTTATTTCAAATTCCAAAAAATGTCTGAAACTTTGCAAAATCATAGAAATTTCATTTCAACTCAGAAAAATGCAAATAATATATCAAAATGCTCACAAAAATAAACTCTACTCAAATAAAATATAAAACAAAAATGTGTGTCAAAATAAAAATTCACTTACTTTTAACCCTATTAATTATGCTATTTCAATTATTTAACATGCAATTTGAATTCAATAATTAGTGAAGTTATAAAAATTAAATTTTAACTATTCAAGTAACTAAGTAAAATGTTAAGATTAATTTTATTTACCATATTTGCACTAACTTAATTATTAGTAGTAATTCATAAACCCTAATTTGAAAATTATAAGTTACTATCTTCTTAAATAATAATAAATCAAGAAAATACTAAAAGCCAATATTAATTTAGTAACTTAAATATTGTGAACTTAAATAATTTTAATTTGCAAGTTATTATTTTTAAAACCTAGTAATAATTGTTAAACCCTTATCTCTAAATTAAACCAAAATAGGAGTTACCCTAATTATTAATTCTTGTGGAAAATTAATAAAATGTTAAACCATTACTAATTTTGATTCAAAGTAATTAGTAACCACAACTCTATTACCAATTATCATTTTAGGAGTTGTATCATAATTTAGAAATCCTAGTTTCAATTTAGTAAGACTTTGATTCCATTATTTTATGTGATCATTTGAAAATACTTTAACCCTAAAACCCTAGTTGCTTATCACATGTGATCATGTGAATTTCACCTTACATAGAGAACCATATTATGTGACCAACAAATACAAGTCATGATCCACAAACATAAAACCAATTCATATGAGCTTGTCATTTCATGTCTCTATTTTTGATTAAAACCTATATGATCCAATAAGGCCACCTAAGTATAAACCCTAACTTGTTAATTGGATTAGTACCATTGATCACCACTCATATATACCATACCATTAGGATAAACCTCAATCCTCAAACCTAGTAGCACCATAATGATAAACCCTAATACCAATCTTGTGTAGTAATGCACAACACATGTTCCTATCCCACTAAACCCTACTAAAGGATCATAACCCCCTTAGCTTAGAAACTATTATTGATTACTTAGTGAAGTAAATGTGAAACCATAGTAAACCCTAAAATATAATTTATGGAACCATCTTGATAACCATCCTTAAATATGATACCCATAATCAACCATAGTAAAAAACCTGCCAATACTTGCTATATATAAGATCAATTCTACTTAGGACCCAACTAGTCTCTGGTAGGAAACTAAATGAATCCAATAGTAAACCCTAGAAGCACTTAGCTCCTACTTGTAGTAATTTCATTCTTTATCAATCATGTTCTTCAAAAGTTATTCTTTTGAAGTATAATTTAAGTAACCATCAACCATGTCTGGTAGAACTTAAAAATTAACAACTGTTATTTACAATCTATTCCACTACTATCCTTTGTGTATATGATTGTTATAATGCATTATATCACTTGTTTATACTATAATGTCACCAACCCTAATAAGAACCTTGTTTGAGAACCATCCTAAAAGTGCAACAAACCCTAAAGAAATCTTTATAACTCATACATCCTAAATCATCGAGATTAGGTTACACTCGGGACGATTGCATCTCATATTATGCATTATAGCATCTTTGCCAGTTCTTTAAACATTGTCCTTACTGGACGATGATGGTATTTCAGAATTTGGAGTTCTCACGTATCGAAGCTTTTGCCTGCATAATCTTGCAGTCAAGAAAGGCAAGTTCATCGCTTGCTCATGTCATTTGATTATTTTTATCAAATTATATGCAAAGTACTATACTTATCACTCTTGCATTGAAAAGCAAATATTATTTTACAATTATGAATATGACTATGTGGTGGGCAATGGAACCATGGTATGTGCTGATTGGTGGAGGTTCCATTGCACGGGTACTATTCATCTAGGATTAAGTACCAATGCCGTCCAGTGATTCTAGCGCCGTACATATCGCGTTGACCATAAGATCTATAATGGCTCTGGGGAAGCCAGATGTATCTTTTCCCTCTCGCATGCCAACGGACTGGTAATAAGGGTTGCCCGGATCAGTCTATCTTTGGTAAAGGTGGGGACATGTGGTCCTGCATAGTCTACCATTAGATACAGGAGAGGGTAGACTTATTATTGGTCTATGAAGGATTGTAAGGGTTGTCCGGATCAGTCTATCTATGGTGTATAGGACAGGGCACATAAGTTGTTCGGATCAGTCTACCTTAACGGTATAGGAGAGAACAAGTGCCTGTGTTAGTCTACCCATAGATATAGGAGAGGACAGACTTACAAAAGGGTGGGTCTGCGAGGTCGCGGAGAAGGCGGTGTGGGCTTGGATCTTACACCTGGCCTCACACCAAGGAAGTGTGGACGGGAAAGAATTCGCCTGGTTGGCAAAAAGGATAAGGTCTCTTATGGGAAAAGTAACGCACCTCTGCAGAGGGTATCAAATTGTGGCTGTCACTCCCTGTTCCGGGAAGGGAACTGCGAACGCGGCAGGAAAGGAACTCCATGAAGTTCTAGTCAACATGTGAAGACTGACGGGCATAGTTTTCAGAATAAAATAAACCTTTTGAAGAAATGTTTATGAAAACTTGCATTCGCCTATGACTTTCTGGTCTGTGGCTGTAGCTAGTGCATGATACACCTATTCCCTAATATGAACTTGTTGAGTACGCTCGTACTCATCCCACTCTTAAATCCCCTGCTTAGCTATGGAGGCACTGGAGGATAAACTACCGTGGAACTCGAAGACAAAGGAGTCAACTACAACAGGATGAAGAATCCAAGCAAAGAAGTCAATGAAGTCAACTGCTGCAGCAACTAGAGTGGAAACTTAGACTAGTAATAGAAGGGAATCTTTCCCTAATCCTAGCACCTAAGTCGCTAGATTTCTATAGCAAGCCTAGTATCTCTTAAGCTTGAGTTAGCAATAAGTTATACTACGAGTCGTTCTTCTGGAGTTTTATTTGAAGTTTTACCTCACTGTAAAGTAGGAGGCTGTGTTGATCTTCACGTAAACGACTTGTGTAACCTTCTATAGACATACCTTGGACTCGCATATGTTTCTGTTGTACCACTCTGAGGGATGTAATATGAGTGGAACAGTGTTTCACTTGTGTTATGTCAACGACTTGTGTACTACACCATGCAGTGGTACGCTGGGTCACCACAGGTTGGAACTCTTTGAACTTGATCCCGTGCGAACGGGTTTTCTCAAAAGCGCCGATGAGATCGGCTTCCGGGATGGCCTTGAGCTCGTCATATCCCTTCTTATGCTCAGGAGGCAGATCCTCATACTTGACTGGTTCTCCCGCAATCTGAGGTGCGGATGACGACATGGTTGTTGCGGAAGATTGTCCCGATGTCCCACCGGGCGTGCCAGAATGTGTTGCTCGCCAAAGCCCACCGGCGAGCGAGTGGTTAAGCAACACGAAGAGCCGGGAGGCTTCCAGGGCGGCAGCGGGCCCTGGTCCCTCGACGTCGTCCCGCAAATGCTCCGGCACACGACCTGGCGGCTGCAAGGGCGTGCCACCTGACCTATACCTGGTCAGGAAGGTGTGGATTGCTTCGATTAATTCCCGGCATGGCTGATGGCGTGTAACTCACACGTTCGTTGGGAACCCCAAGAGGAAGGTATGATGCGCACAGTAGCAAGTTTTCCCTCAGAAAGAAACCAAGGTTTAATCGAACCAGGAGGAGCCAAGAAGCACGTTGAAGGTTGATGGTCGCGAAATGTGATGCGGCGCAACACCGGGGATTCCGGCGCCAACGCGGAACCCGCACAACACAACCAAAGTACTTTGCCCCAACGAAACGAGTGAGGTTGTCAATCTCACCGGCTTGCTGTAACAAAGGATTAAGCGTATCGAGTGGAAGATGTTTGCAAAGAAAACAGTAAACACAATTGCGGTAGATTGTATGCTATGTAAAGAATAGGACCGGGGTCCACAGGTTCACTAGAGGTGTCTCTCCCATAAGATAAAGGCATGTTGGGTGAACAAATTACAGTCGGGCAATTGACAAATAGAGAAAGGCATAACAATGCATATACATGATATGATAAATATAGTGAGATTTAATTAGGCATTACGACAAAGTACATAGACCGCCATCCAACTGCATCTATGCCTAAAAAGTCCACCTTCGAGTTATCATCCGAACCCCTCCGGTATTAAGTTGCAAAGCAACGAGACAATTGCATTAAGTATGGTGCGTAATGTAATCAACAACTACATCCTTAGACATAGCATCAATGTTTTATCCCTAGTGGCAACGAGCACAACACAACCTTAGAACTTTCACGTCATCGTCCCGGTGTAAATGCCAGGCATGAACCCACTATCGAGCATAAATACTCCCTCTTGGAGTTAAGAGTAAAAACTTGGCCAGAGCCTCTACTAGTAACGGAGAGCATGCAAGATCATAAACAACACATAAACAATAGATTGTTAATCACCATAATCATAGTACTCTCGATCCATCGGATCCCGACAAACACAACATATAGTATTACAGATAGATGATCTTGATCATGTTAGGCAGCTCACAAGATCCAACAATGAAGCACAACAAGGAGAAGACGACCATCTAGCTACTGCTATGGACCCATGGTCCAGGGGTGAACTACTCACTCATCACTCCGGAGGCGACCATGGCGGTGTAGAGTCCTCCGGGAGATGAATCCCCTCTCCGGCAGGGTGCCGGAGGCGATCTCCAGAATCCCCCGAGATGGGATTCGCGGCGGCGGCGTCTCAGTAAGGTTTTCCGTATCGTGGCTCTCGGTGCTGGGGGTTTCGCGACGGAAGCTTTAAGTAGGCGGAGGGTCAACGCGGGGGCCACACGAGGGGCCCGGGAGGTAGGTCGGCGCGGCCGGGGCTCGGGCCGCGCCGGCCACCCTTCTGGCCGCCTCGTGGCCCCACTTCGTTAGGTCTTCGGTCTTCCGGAAGCTTCGTGCAAAAATAGGACCACGGGCGAAAGTTTCGTCCAATTCCGAGAATATTTCTTTACTAGGATTTCGAAACCAAAAACAGCGAGAAAACAGCAAGCGGCTCTTCGGCATCTTGTTAATAGGTTAGTTCCAGAAAATGCATAAATATGGCATATAATGTGCATAAAACATGTAGGTATCATCAATAAAGTAGCATGGAACATAAGAAATTATCGATACGTTGGAGACGTATCAATGGCAGACACGTAAACATTAAATACGAGCCCTATCGGCTTTCAGGTTGCCCTGTGGATCGGCTCAAAGAGCCGATCGCCCCATGGTTCATGTTGGATTTTCAATGACATGGGGATCATGTTTGATCACAACAAAGCTAAACCAATCTACGACAGTTTAGGGTTTTCACCGTATGATCGGAACATCCTACACGTAGTTGAGCCTAATAGACACGAAAGATAATGGAAAACTAACCCTAGAAGAGGCCTAAAAACCAACATTACGTTAATTCCCGGAACATCCCTCCTAGGACTAACAAACCATACCTAACGCACTACCGGATCGTTCAACCCGTTTGCAAGGCCTAACCATACGGATATTAAACTAATCCTTGAAGACAAGGAGCAACTATAACGAGATCGGATCTACTAAGTAACGAACAAGCAAGATGCTGCCCTTACACCTGGATAGGTGTAAGGGCAGCTAGATGTTGAGGGACGGCATAGCTAAGCAAGTATGCGCGAGAAAAGCATCTATGCAAGCCCCAAAACATCTATGATAAATAGTGTTACTCGCCATCAACAACGCTTCAGTACGAGCAACACAAGGTAAACGAATAAACGTTGTGCTGCCTAGATCGCAAGATGCGATCTAGGCAGACATGGTGCTTACCCGGGAGAAACCCTCGAAAGAAGGGGTGGCGATGCGCCTGATTTGTGTTTGTTGTGAACGTGATTGTCCTCCTTTTCCGATAACCCTAGATACATATTTATAGTCCAAGGGACTTTCTAACTTGGTCGTGCACCTAACCGTGCACGAGTTAAACTCTATCTTTTAATCTAAACTACGATGCGATCTACTATATTATAGATACATGGGCAATTAAGCCCAAACTCTTCGCGCAAGGCCGCTTCAAAGATGCTCCACGTGTATATCTTTTAAGCCCATCTTCACTTATGGCCCATCTCCTGATTTGGCCAAAATCCGGTGATAACACCTTGATCATACTATTTGTAAACATATGTAATGAATGTAGCGATCAAAACAATGGTAATGACATGAGTAAACAAATGAATCATAAAGCAAAGACTTTTCATGAATAGTACTTCAAGACAAGCATCAATAAGTCTTGCATAAGAGTTAACTCATAAAGCAATAAATCAAAGTAAAGGTATTGAAGCAACACAAAGGAAGATTAAGTTTCAGCGGTTGCTTTCAACTTATAACATGTATATCTCATGGATAGTGTCAATATAAAGTAATATAACAAGTGCAATATGCAAGTATGAGGAATCAATGCACAGTTCACACAAGTGTTTGCTTCTTAAGGTGGAGAGAAATAGGTGAACTGACTCAACATAAAAGTAAAAGAAAGGTCCTTCAAAGAGGAAAGCATCGATTGCTGTATTTGTGCTAGAGCTTTTATTTTGAAAACATGAAACAATTTTGTCAACGGTAGTAATAAAGCATATGAGTTATGTAAATTATATCTTACAAGTTGCAAGCCTCATGCATAGTATACTAATAGTGCCCGCAACTTGTCCTACTTAGCTTGGACTACCGGATCTTCGCAATACACATGTTTCAACCAAGTGTCACAAAGGGGTACCTCCATGCCGCCTGTACAAAGGTCTAAGGAGAAAGCTCGCATTTTGGATTTCTCGCTTTTGATTATTCTCAACTTAGACATCCATACCGGGACAACATGGACAACGAGATAATGGACTCCTCTTTAATGCATAAGCATGTGACAACAATTATTATTCTCATATGAGATTGAGGATATATGTCCAAAACTGAAACTTCCACCATGATTCATGGCTTTAGTTAGAGGCCCAATGTTCTTCTCTAACAATATGCATGCTCAAACCATTAAGGTGGTAGATCTCTCTTACTTCAGACAAGACGGACATGCATAACAACTCACATGATATTCAACAAAGAAAAGTTGATGGCGTCCCCAGAAGCATGGTTATCGCACAACAAGTAACTTAATAAGAGATAAAGTGCATAAGTACATATTCAATACTACAATAGTTTTTAAGGCTATTTTGTCCCATGAGCTATATATTGCAAAAGCGAATGATGGAATTTTAAAGGTAGCACTCAAGCAATTTACTTTGGAATGGCGGAGAAATACCATGTAGTAGGTAGGTATGGTGGACACAAATGGCATAGTGGTTGGCTCAAGGATTTTGGATGCATGAGAAGTATTCCCTCTCGATACAAGGTTTAGGCTAGCAAGGTTATTTGAAGCAAACTCAAGGATGAACCGGTGCAGCAAAACTCACATAAAAGACATATTGTAAACATTATAAGACTCTACACCGTCTTCCTTGTTGTTCAAAACTCAATACTAGAATTATCTAGACCTTAGAGAGAACAAATATGCAAACCAAATTTTAGCAAACTCTATGTATTTCTTCATTAATGGGTGCAAAGTATATGATGCAAGAGCTTAAACATGAGCACAACAATTGCAAAGTATCACATTATCCAAGACATTTTAGAATTACTACATGTAGCATTTTCCAATTCCAACCATATAACAATTTAACGAAGAAGAAACTTCGCCTTGAACATTATGAGTAAAGCCTAAGGACATATTTGTCCATATGCAACAGCGGAGCGTGTCTCTCTCCCACAAAGTGAATGCTAGGATCCATTTTATTCAAACAAAACAAAAACAAAAACAAACCGACGCTCCAAGCAAAGAACACAAGATGTGACTGAATAAAAATATAGTTTCGGGGAGGAACCCGATGATGTTGTCGATGAAGAAGGGGATGCCTTGGGCATCCCCAAGCTTAGACGCTTGAGTCTTCTTAAAATATGCAGGGGTGAACCACGGGGGCATCCCCAAGCTTAGAGCTTTCACTCCTCTTGATCATAGTATATCATACTCCTCTCTTGACCCTTGAAAACTTCTTTCACACCAAACTTCAAGCAAACTCATTAGAGGGTTAGTGCACAATTAATAATTCACATATTCAGAGGTGACACAATCATTCTTTACACTTCTGGACATTGCATAAAGCTACTGGACATTAATGGATCAAAGAAATTCATCCAACATAGCAAATACGGCAATGCGAAATAAAAGACAGAATCTGTCAAAAACGGAACAGTTCGTAAAGACGAATTTTAAAATGGCACCAGACTTGCTCAAATGGAAAAACTCAAAACTAATGAAAGTTGCATACATATCAGAGGATCACGCTCGTAAATTGGCAGATTTTTTCGAATTTTCTACAGAGACTTGTGCCAGAATTCGTGACAGACAGACAATGCTGTTTCACGCGCAGTGATCCCAAATATAACATCAACTTTAACATAGAAACTTTACTTGGCACAAAAACATGATAAGGAGAGGTTGCTACAGTAGTAAACAACTTCCAAGACTCAAATATAAAACAAAGTACTATAGTAAAAACATGGGTTGTCTCCCATAAGCGCTTTTCTTTAACGCCTTTCGGCTAGGCGCGAAAGTGCAAATCAAGTAACATCAAGAGTAGAAGCATCAACATCATAACTTGTTCTAATAATAGAATCAAAAGGCAACTTCATTCTCTTTCTAGGGAAGTTTTCCATACCTTTCTTGAGAGGAAATTGATATTTAATATTACCTTCCCTCATATCAATAACAGCACCAACGGTTCGAAGAAAAGGTCTTCCCAACACAATAGGACAAGATGCATTGCATTCGATATCCAAGACAACAAAATCAACGGGGACAAGGTTATTGTTAACCGTAATGCGAACATTATCAATCCTCCCCAAAGGTTTCTTTTTAACATTATCGGCAATATTAACATCTAAATAACAATTCTTCAATGGTGGCAAGTCAAGCATATCATAAATCTTTTTAGGCATAACAGAAATACTTGCACCAAGATCACATAAGGCATTACATTCAAAGTCATTGAATTTCATTTTAATGATGGGCTCCCAACCATCTTCTAACTTTCTAGGAATAGAAGTTTCAAGTTTTAGTTTCTCTTCTCTAGCTTTTATGAGAGCATTCGTAATATGTTTTGTAAAGGCTAAATTTATAGCACTAGCATTAGGTCTTTTAGCAAGTTTTTGTAAGAACTTTATAACTTCAGAGATGTGGCAATCATCAAAATCTAAATCATTATGAGCTACATCAATGGGATCATTGTCCCCAAGGTTGGAAAAAATTTCAGCAGTTTTATCACAAGCAGTTTCAGCAGTTTTAGCAATTTCAGGCAGTTTTGTACGCTTTGCACTAGGAGTAGAAACATTACCAACACCAATTATTTTACCATTGATAGTAGGAGGTGCAGCAACATGTGAATCATTATCATTACTAATGGTGGTAATAGTCCAAACTTTAGCTATATTATTCTCTTTAGCTAGTTTTTCATTTTCTTCTCTATCCCACCTAGCACGCAATTCAGCCATTAATCTTATATTCTCTTTAATTCTAACTTGGATGGCATTTGCTGTAGTAGTAATCTTATTATCAATATCATTATTAGGCATAACTTTCAATTTTAATAGATCAACATCGGAGGCAAGTCTATCAACTCTAGAAGCAATAATATCAATTTTATCAAGCTTTTCCTCAACAGATTTGTTAAAAGCAGTTTGTGTACTAATAAATTCTTTAAGCATGGCTTCAAGACCAGGGGGTACACTCCTATTATTGTTGTAAGAATTCCCATAAGAATTACCATAACCATTACCATTAGCAGAAGGATATGGCCTATAGTTATTACCAGAGTTGTTCCTATAAGCATTGTTGTTGAAATTATTATTTTTAATGAAATTCACATCAACATTTTCTTCTTGAGCAACCAATGAAGCTAAAGGAACATTATTTGGATCAACATTAGATCTACCATTCACAAGCATAGACATAATCACATCAATCTTATCACTCAAGGAAGAGGTTTCTTCAACAGAATTTACCTTCTTACCTTGTGGAGCACTTTCCATGTGACATTCAGAGTAATTTATCATCATATCATCAAGAAGCTTTGTAGCCGCCCCCAAAGTGATGGACATAAAGGTACCTCCAGCAGCTGAATCCAATAAATTCCGCGAAGAAAAATTTAGTCCTGCATAGAAGGTTTGGATGATCATCCAAGTAGTCGATCCATGGGTTGGGCAATTTTTTACCAAAGTTTTCATTCTCTCCCATGCTTGAGCAACATGTTCAGTATCTAATTGCTTAAAATTCATTATGCTACTTCTCAAAGATATAATTTTAGCGGGAGGATAATATCTACCAATAAAAGCATCCTTACATTTAGTCCATGAATCAATACTGTTCTTAGGCAAAGATAGCAACCAATCCTTAGCTCTTCCTCTTAATGAGAAAGGAAACAATTTCAATTTAATAATATCACCATCTACATCCTTATACTTTTGCATTTCACAAAGTTCAACAAAATTATTAAGATGGGCAGCGGCATCATCGGAACTAGTACCGAGAAAATTGATCTCTCATGACAAGATTTAGTAAAGCAGGTTTAATTTCAAAGAATTCTGCTGTAGTAGCAGGTGGAGCAATAGGTGTGCATAGGAAATCATTATTATTTGTGTTTGTGAAGTCACACAACTTAGTATTTTTAGGGGTATTCATTTTAGCAACAGTAAATAAAGCAAACTAGATAAAGTAAATGCAAGTAAATTAAATTTTTTTGTATTTTTGATATAGAGAGCAAGACAGTAAATAAAGTAAAACTAGCAACTAATTTTTTGTGTTTTGTTTAGGTGCAGCAAACAAAGTAGTAAATAAAATAAAGCAAGACAAAACAAAGTAAAGAGATTGGGAAGTGGAGACTCCCCTTGCAGCGTGTCTTGATCTCCCCGGCAACGGCGCCAGAAAAAGTGCTTGATGCGCGTAGATGTACACGTCCGTTGGGAACCCCAAGAGGAAGGTATGATGCGCACGGTGGCAAGTTTTCCCTCGAGAAAGAAACCAAGGTTTATCGAACCGGGAGGAGCCAAGAAGCACGTTGAAGGTTGATGGCGGCGGGACGTAGTGCGGCGCAACACCGGGGATTCCGGCGCCAACGTGGAACCCGCACAACACAACCAAAGTACTTTGTCCCAACGAAACGAGTGAGGTTGTCAATCTCACCGGCTTGCTGTAACAAAGGATTAACCGTATTGTGTGGAAGATGATTGTTTGCAAGAAAACGAGTAAAACAAGTATTGCGAGTGGATTGTATGCGATGTAAAGAATAGGACCGAGGTCCACGAGTTCACTAGAGGTGTCTCTCCCATAAGATAAAAGCATGTTGGGTGAACAAATTACGGTCGGGCAATTGACAAATAGAAAAGGTCATAACAATGCATATACATGATATGATAAATATAGTGAGATTTAATCGGGGCATTACGACAAAGTACATAGACCGCCATCCAAGCTGCATCTATGCCTAAAAAGTCCACCTTCGAGGTTATCATCCGAACCCCTTTCGGTATTAAGTTGCAAAGCAACGAGACAATTGCATTAAGTATGGTGCGTAATGTAATCGACAACTACATCCTTAGACATAGAATCAATGTTTTATCCCTAGTGGCAACAACACAACACAACCTTAGAACTTTCTCATCCTTGTCCCAGGTATCAATGAAGGCATGAACCCACTATCGAGCATAAATACTCCCTCTTGGAGTTAAGAGTAAAAACTTGGCCGAGCCTCTACTAATAACGGAGAGCATGCAGGATCATAAACAACACATAAGTAATAGATTGATAATCACCATAACATAGTATTCTCTATCCATCGGATCCCGACAAACACAACATATAGTATTACAGATAGATGATCTTGATCATGTTAGGCAGCTCACAAGATCCAACAATGAAGCACATGAGGAGAAGACGACCATCTAGCTACTGCTATGGACCCATAGTCCAGGGGTGAACTACTCACTCATCCCTCCGGAGGCGATCATGGCGATGAAGAGTCCTCCGGGAGATGAATCCCCTCTCCGGCAGGGTGCCGGAGGCGATCTCCTGAATCCCCTAAGATGGGATTCGCGGCGGCGGCGTCTCTGGAAGGTTTTCCGTATCGTGGCTCTCGATACTGGGGGTTTCGCGACGGAGGCTTTAAGTAGGCGAAAGGGCAAGTCGGGGGGCCACACGAGGGCCCCACACGCCAGGGCCGCGCGGCCAAGCCCTAGGCCGCGCCGCCCTGTTGTGGCGGCGCCTCGTGGCCCCACTTCCTTCCCTCTTCGGTCTTCTGGAAGCTTCGTGCAAAAATAGGACCCTGGGCGTTGATTTTGTCCAATTCCGAGAATATTTCCTTACTAGGATTTACTGAAACCAAAAACAGCAGAAAACAGAATCGGCTCTTCGGCATCTTGTTAATAGGTTAGTTCCAGAAAATGCGTAAATACGACATATAATGTGTATAAAACATGTAGATATCATCAATAATGTAGCATGGAACATAAGAAATTATCGATACGTTGGAGACGTATCAGCGGTCGATGCTTGCGCCACAGGAGCCGCCTTGAGAGCCGAAGCTTCGGAAGCTGCGGCGGCTGGCGAGACAGCGTCAGATCTCGCCCTCTTAGGCGGAGGCTCAATAAAAGCATCGTCACTACAAGAGAGATTCGATCAATCAAGTCATGAGAAGAGTGTGAAAAAATCGAGAAAGTTGAAAATAGTAAGAAGAAGAAAAGCACTTACAAATCAAGGAGATCATCTTCGTCGGCAAAACTGCCGATTGATCTCTTCATAGGTGAAGCCCTGGTCTCCTCCGCAGCTGCATTAACAAAGGCACCGTGATCAGCGTCATCATTGTGCACTGATCCCTCTGCGTCGCAAGTATCACCAGCTGATTGGGGGAGATTGGCACGGGCAGGTCCAGAATCTATCGGGTCATCATGTTCGCTTGATGGGCTTGTATGCTCAGCAGTACGAGAGTCAACAGGTTCTGAAGAACCTCTTCCTTCGGAAGTTTCATTTGGCAAGTTATGTAAATCCTCGGAGGCTGCAAAGGTCTGTCGAAGGAAAAATAAATGAGAATAACAGTGATATATGTCGATAGCAGCATCACAAGAATTTGAGGAGGGAAATTACCTCTGGTGGCGGATGATCGACATCAAAAGGAGTATACGGAGATGTCAGTGGGATCAAATCCTCTTGACTGAAGAAAGTGAGGCGACGGACCTCATCGAGCAGTTCTTTTTCCGACAATTCGGCAACACTAATTCTAGTCTCATCCTTTGGACCTGAGTACAACCACATTGGGCGAACCCTAGCCATGACTGGTTGGACTCGATGTTTCAGAAACACTGCCGCTACTTCTGTGCCGACCATGGTCTGCCCGTCAGCCTCCTTGATCCGAAGGAATCTGGCAAATAACTCATCGGCTGCTACTTTTTCGTCGGGAGAGAGAGCATTCTTCCAGGAATTCTTAGGCTTGGCCTCAAGGACGTCGATGAAGCGAGGGAGTTGAGATTCGGGAGACAAGGAATCCTTGACATAGAACCACTTCAATCTCCATCCTTGCACGGACTCTCTCATCGGGAAATTGAAGTAATTGACATCCGAACGAGCTACAAATCCTACTCCTCCGGTGACAAAAGATCCATTGCTACTGCTATATCTCTTCACATAGAAGATCTTTTTCCACAAACCAAAATGGGGCTCAACGCCCAGATATGCTTCGCAGAGGGTAATAAACACAGCAACGTGAAGGATCGAGTTGGGAGTGAGTTGCCACAGTTGGATTTCGTAAGTTCGCAGGAGATGGAGGAGGAATCCGTGAACAGGAAGTGAAAGGCCTCGGTACAAGAACGATAAGAACATCACGGTAAAACCGGCAGGAGGGTTAGGTCGAGAAATCGCACCTGGAAAGATTACATTCCCCTCATCGGAGGAGATCAATCCCAGGCTTCGGGATCTCATCTCGTCACGCTTGGTGACGGTCGAGGCTATCCAGTCGCCAGGCCTTGCTGCTGAGCTCGGTGGCGCCGACGGCGCCGGAGCTGGGGGAGGAGCACTGGGGGCGCCCTCCTTCGAAAGAATCGAGGAAGTTTTAACGGCGGCACCACCGCTCGTGGAGCTGGCGGCGGCGCTAGGGTTCTTCTTCTTCACCATTGAGAGATCTGGGAGAAATCAGAAGACAGTGGTGGCGGCGCGAGCAGTTGTGAACAGGAGAAGAAACAAGAACGGCAAAGAAGAATGAAAGGGATTTTTTATCTCCTGGGAAACTTAAGGAAGGTTTTCGTATTGTTAATGGGCCTTTTTTCCAGTGAATGATTGCGGAAATCGAGGAGGTGCCTCGTTAACCGTGTAACGAGGAGCAGGAATCGCTTGAAAACAGGGCCGGCAGGTCGTGTCTTATCAGTCAGAGTCAAGGGGACAGAAAAACGTCATCAATGACGTCATGGAGAATGATTGCATATGAAGAGATAAGAAAGGATCGGGTGATCGACTTGAGCCTATGCGCGGATTGCGAGCATCCGCACCTAGGCTCGGGGGCTACTCCCATCGGGAGCGCTGACGCGCACCCGATAGAATGAGGACTCGAAGGAAATATTTGACTCGAGTCTGCACTCGGGCGTAAAACGCCCGTGCCCAGACTCGGGGGCTACTCCCATCGGGAGCGCTGGACGCGCACTCGACAGAACTTTTTTCGCACTCCAGGATCATGCCCGGGGACTTGATTCTGTGTAGGGTAACGTTGTTTTGCCATCGGCAGTTAACCAACAAACGTTGGGCACGTTATTCGTTATCCCTTGCATAAAAAATATATATATCGGATGGTCTACGAAGGCTTGCAGGAGAAACTTCGGCAGAAGAAGATGTTCGAGTGGTACAACTTGAGTCTACGCACGGATTGCAAGCATCCGTACCTAGACTCGGGGGCTACTCCCATCGGGAGCGCTGACGCGCACCCGATAGAAGACAAAAGGAAAGCAAGAGTAATCAAAGAGAAGGGCTTCGGGAGAAGATATGCTTCAGTCTCTACCCGAACTATGTTCAGCTAGACACTCGGGGGCTACTGACGTGGGCATTACCCTTCGGGTAACCAATATTGCTCTACCCTATACGGTCCAGGTGGAGGCCCATGAAGGTACCCGAAGGGAAGATGGGCCACTAGGACGGTGCGGCGGAAGATTACTTGAAGTACAAGACACGGAAGAAGCCGAACAATGAAAGATTAGAGATAGATCTATTGTAATCCTACTCGTACTCGACTAGACCTCTCGGGATCTAGCCACCTATATAAAGGCCAGGAGAGGGGATATCGAGGGACACAATCAATCTTAGCGATCTTAGCCAACAGAAGCTTAGAACTAGGTTACCCTAGCGATTAGCTATCTCGACGAGATCACAGCCGAACTATTCGGCACCCCATTGTAACACTTGTTTTCATCATAATCAAGAACGAGACAAGCGGGACGTAAGGGTTTTACCTCATCGAGGGCCCCGAACCTGGGTAAATCGCTCCCCCCGTTTGTCTGTGTACCGATGTCTCGTATCAGCTTGCAGGATTCCATCAACCCTAAGTCCCAATCGGAGGACATTGTCGAGGAACACCCCCGACAACGTGCACGCTTACGTCGACGACATCGCGGTCATGACCCGAAAGGGATCCGACTTGATCAGCGACCTTAAGGAAACCTTCGAAAACCTCCGATGGTACAAGATGATGTTAAATCCGCTGAAGTGCATCTTTGGCGTGCCAGTCGGAAAACTCCTTGGCTTCATTGTTTCCCATAGGGGCATTGAAGTTAACCCGGAAAAAATCAAGGCTATCCTGGCTATGAAAACGCCAACTTGTCTCAAAGATGTGCAACGACTAACTGGCTGTATTGCAGCAATCAGTAGGTTTGTTAGCCGTCTTGGCGAGAAGGCGCTACCTTTGTACAAACTGCTGAAGAAAACAGACAAATTTGTCTGGGATGACGCAGCAGATGCAACACTTCAGGGGTTGAAGGACATTCTCACCTCCCCACCCATCTTAGCAGCTCCAGTAGAGTCAGAGCCCATGCTCCTTTACCTGGCAGCTACCAACAAAGTCATCAGTCTCGTCATCGTGGTGGAACGAAAGGAAGAAGGCCACGAGTATGGGGTCCAAAGACCAGTCTATTACATTAGCGAGGTACTGACAGACTCCAAGCAAAGATATCCTCACTTTCATAAGCTAGCCTATGGCGTGTTCCTAGGCAGCAGGAAGTTGAGACATTACTTCCAAGAGCACCCAGTAACAGTCATAAGCAAGGCTCCGCTGTCGACGATTCTCAACAACGCTGACGCGACAGGTCGCACAACAAAATGGGGCATTGAATTATCCGCCTTCGACATCAATTACAAAGCCAGGACTGCGGTCAAAACCCAGGTCTTGGTAGATTTCGTTGCATATTGGACAGAGGCTCCGGATGCAAATCTGGAGCCGGAACCAGAAACATGGGTCATGCACTTCGATGGATCCAACCAGCATCAAGGCTCAGGAGCCGGAGTCACCCTGAAGTCCCCTACCGGAGAAGAACTGCAGCACGTCCTGCAGATTCACTTCGAAGCTACAAACAATATGGCGGAATATGAGGCTCTACTACACGGTCTGCGCATCGCTAAGGAAATTGGGATCAAGCACATCATATGCTGCGGAGATTCCGACCTGGTGGCACAACAAGTAGCCGGAACCTGGAACGCCAGAAACTCCGTCATGGCGGCTTACAGAGATGAAGTTGACGTGATCGCCAAGTGCTTCCTCGGATACGAAGTCAAGTACGTCAGGAGAGACGATAACACAGCGGCATATATGCTATCCAAGCTCGGATCCGGCAGGAAGCCAATTCCGCCTGGCATTTTCCTTGAGCATCTACGGATACCCTCAGTGAAGGGCGCAAACCCGGAAAATCCTGACTTGGCAGTTTCTCCGGCTAAGGAAGTAATGGCAATCATTCCGGCCTGGACTCAGCCATACCTGGATTACCTCATCGATCGAAAGTTGCCAGAGGACGAGGTCCTCGCACGACAGATCATTAGGCGAGCAAGATCCTACACAATTGTTGATGGACAGCTCTACAAACGAAGCGCAAACGGGGTATTTCTCAAATGCGTCTCCAATCAAGATGACATTGAAATCCTCCGAGAGATCCACGCAGGGGATTGCGGGTATCATGCCGCCTCCAGGTCCCTCGTTGCAAAAGCTTTTCGGTTAGGATTTTACTGGCTAACAGCTAAAGAAGACGCTGAGAAGCTGGTAAAAACTTGCCGAGGTTGTCAGTACTACGCTACTCAACCAAACGCTCCAGGCCAAGAGCTGAAGACCATACCTATCACCTGGCCGTTTGCGGTCTGGGGGCTCGATATGGTTGGTAAACTAAAGAAATCATCTCCTGGTGGTCATGAATACCTCCTGGTCGCTATTGACAAATTCAGTAAGTGGATCGAGGCAAAGCCAGTGAGAAAAGCCGATGGTGCTACGACACTCAAATTTGTATGCAACCTCGTAACGAGATTCGGCATCCCACACAGCATAATCACAGACAATGGCACAAACTTTGCACAAGGAGAACTCAAGGATTATCGCAATGACGTTGGGATCCGGCTTGACCTTGCATCCGTGGCTCACCCACAATCCAACGGTCAGGTTGAACGAGCCAATGGCCTTATAGTAGCCGGAATTAAACCTCGCCTTGAAGAACCGCTGCGACGCGCAGCCGGAGCTTGGGCTGATGAGTTAGACTCTGTCCTGTGGAGTTTACGAACTACCCCTAACAGGTCAACCGGATTTACTCCGTTCTTCCTGGTATACGGATCCAAAGTTGTGCTCCCCACGGACATCATCCATGATTCACCGCGAGTTTCCGCCTACGATGAAGAAACTGCTGACGAGGCTCGATAGCTATTTGTGGACCTGATTGAAGAAGTTCGGAATTTAGCAGACCAACGCTCCACCATCTACCAGCAGAAACTCCGACGCTATCACAGCCGTCGAGTTCGGAACCGCTCGTTCATGGTCGGAGACTTAGTCCTCCGCCTTCGCCAAGTGAAAGATCACACATTGCAATCTCCATGGGAAGGACCTTTCGTCATCAGCAAAGTGCTCCACAACAGATCGTACTACCTCGTCGATTCCGGGAGTTAAAAGACAGACCTGCTAACTGGTACCGGAAACGCAAGCGAGAGGATCCGGGTGACATTTACGATGAAACAGACCATCCCTGGAATATAGCACAGCTACGTCCTTTCCACACTTAGCAAAATCCGCATTACATACTTTGTAATATATATGATACATGATCAATGAAATAAAGCTTTTGGTTCACTCTTAGAGTCTTTTACCTCCTTTAATTTTTCATTTTTGGATCGTGTATGTTTTCCGACTAAAACCGCAGAGCTGGATCTTTCCGCCTAGGCGTGTATGAAAGTTGTGATTTTCAAAATCGTCCTTTAGGACGTAAGTTTAAGTTTTCTGGTGGAAATTTTTTTCGTTGCGAACTCATGGATTCCTGGTAGCGACTTCTGGCACCTAGGCTGGGGGCTTGTTTTCGCGGTTATGGACGGATGCCATTGGGTTTCGTCGCCGCAGGCGAGCATTTCCGGCCAAAGGTCTTCCAGCTCGCACGGAAGGTCAAATGAGTAAGCAGGAAAATTTACAAACCAGCACTTGCTTTCCAACAAAAATAGGCGAAACATGCAGATATATTCAAACGGATAGCAGGATAAGTTTTTTCCGCCCACATGCATAATCGTTTCGTTCCTAGCTACTCACAAATACTTAAAGTTATATATTACAAACCCACTCCGGGGCAAAAATGATGCATCAGTTTCATTGTTCCACAGGTTCTACTCGGAGGATTGATCCTCATCAGAAGCAATGTAGGCGGAGCCATCGCCAGAGTCGTCGCCGGAGCCTTCCTCGTCATGCTCAGCGCTTGACCCGGAGCCCTCCTCCTCGGGACAGTCCTCTTCATCTTCATCCTCCGCGTCAGAGAAACCCTCGGGAAGATCGTGCTTGTTGTACCAGAATGAGTGATTAACTCGTCCGACAAACACCCGGTCGTACCCATGGGTCTCCGCGAGAAGGTTCCTCATATTGGCGCCCTTAGGGACTCCGCGTGCAACATCAGCAAAGCTCATGGTTGGGATGTGCGCCTTGCACGTCGCCAACACGAGGGAAGCAACTCCGCGGGCGGAAGACTCCTGCCAATCCTTGATGAGCTCCGGGACCTGCTTGATCAGCTTGGTCATGGTGTCAATCACCGCGGTTTCGGCTCTCTTCAGGGATAGCGATTTGGCGACCCCACGACATGCCTCGAAGAGGTTATCAATGGAATTCTGCGCTTCTTCATACGCTTCAGTCCTTTTGAGGGTCGCATCCTTTGTCCACTCAAAGCCAAGGCTCGCTGCAAAAAATATGGTCAGTTTTTCCGCGAACAAAAGCAAAAGTCTGAGGAAGTCGGAATCAAAACGAAAGAATACGAGGTTCTTACGGAAGATCATCTTGTCAATAGCCTCCGCCTCTGCCTCGTAACTCTTGTTCTTGGACGCCAAGGTCTGGATCCTCTGGTGGCTCTTCTTGAGTTTCTCTGCAAGATCCGATACCTCTTGGGCATGTTTTTCCAGGAGCTCTTTCCTCTTCTTGTTTTCCTCATCGGAGGATTCCTTCATGAAATTCTTGAGGGATTCATTTTCCGCCTCAAGAACCTCGACCTTGGCGGAAAGGGCGTCGATGGAGTGGCGCTTGGCAACTTCTTCTGTAACGCGGAAATATAACTAGACAGTTAGTTCAGATAATATAGTTACATCGATGATCCTGGGGGCTCAGTCGGAGTTATTACCTTCATAATTCTTGAGGCGGGTCTCCAGCAGCGCGATGGCTTTCTGACTTTCCGCGTCCCTGCTTTGAAGCAGTTCAATTTCTTTTTTCTGCTCCAGCACATTGGTGCGCAAGTCTTCATGCAGCTTCCGCGTGTTCTGTGAAAGCAGTTCAAGGATTAGACGGAAATTCAAACTTATGGGGGTTGGGCGGAAGTTAAAATCTTTAGCAAGTGAAATTTTCGATTTTCCGCTACAATCTACAGTTAGACATTGGCTCATACATGTTACTCGGAAAAGATGCATTAACCAATGCCTGGGGGCTGGTGTTACCTGGCGCACGTTCTTGTGCTTGGAGAAGAAAACCTTGATACCGCTTTCAAGGTCGGTCAGCTCTTGCTCCTCCGTGTTCGCAGGCCCTCACACTTGTTCCATCATAGCGGAGATCTCCGCGTGGCGCTGTGAGAGGGGGGCCTTTTGCAGAATCGGAAAGAGATGAGGGTGACTTTGGGGCGTGCCAGTGGCGCCGCTCAAGGTTAGTTTTTTCTCAACTTTGTCAGCCGGAGCTTCAGTTGAGGTAACAGTGGGCTGCTCAGGCGGAGGTGCAGTTGAGGACGCGCCCTTGCCGGAATCACCTTTGCCGGATTCGGCAGTTGGATCTTCCGGAAGATCATCAAGATTGATGACATCCTTGGGATCCGGTTTGGCGGTTGAGGAGGCTTTGGGCGGAACCTCCACTTCCGGTGTGACGGGCACAGAAGCCGGAGAGGGCTTTACTTTCTTCTTCGCAATCTTGGGGGCATGGCTTCCGGAGCTTTTGCTGCAGATGTAAAAAAAAGGCATAACAGTTAGCATATGTTGATTCGTAGCAGCAACAAGACTTTATGATGGAAACCAAACGCTTACCCTGTTGGTATAAAAAACTGCTGGATGTTGGGCTGGGCTTGATTGCTGGTGTCAATAAGCTTGAGGTGTTTCTTTTCCGCCTCTGCCTTCCGGGTTGCCGCGGTGCTAAGCACTTCGCGGGCGCGTTTGGCAGCAGGGCCGGAGGAAGAAGTCATTTTCCTTTTAGAGGGACCCAGAGCTTCTGGAGCCTCCGCCTCGGACGCGGCCTCCGGGTCGGTGTTGCCCGTTTGAGGCACTCAGAGGAGGGTTCCGAGATCTTTCTCTTCAAGGGCCTCGAGCTAGGATCACCCAGTGAACGCTCAGACAAAATTCACCAAAAACTTGGAAAAAATCAGTAGTTGAGTTATTTGTACTTACCGCGGTCCCGGAGCCATTGGTGTGAATATCCTTGTTGCACACATGGATCTTCAGCTCGCGCGGAATCTTGATCAGCACTCGGAGGCGCTTGTCCAAGGCGTCGGCGGAGAGGTTATCTTTTGAAGTGCGCATATTGTCTTCGCGCCCCGTGTACTGGAACAGCAGGCAGTCTCGGTGTTGTAGAGGTTGGATCCGCTTGGTGAACCAGGACATGGTTAGGTCCTTCCCCGACAAGCCCTCATCCGTGAGCTTGTGGATCCGCCTGACCGCCCGAGTCAGTTGAGGTGACTCAGAGAGATTGGGACATTGAGTCCAGGCTGGAGTTTCGGTGGGTGGGCCGTCCTTGAAGTCAGGCAGCACTCTTGAAGATGCCGGATCCGACACGTCCTTCAGGTAGAAGAAGTTGCCGGACCAGTACCGCACAGATTCATGTCGATCTGTATGCGGGTACGTGCGCCCGGGGCGGAGCTTTAAGGTGACGCCGCCGCAGGTAGCCAGCGTGGAAGTCTGAGAGACTTTCTCCTTCTTCACGGAGAAGTAATATTGAAAGAGGGGAAGATCCGGGGTTATCCGGAGGTGGCCTTCACACAACGTTACGTGGTTGCTGATGGCCAGGATGCTGTTCGGAGCGATGTGATGAGGCTGGAGCTCGTACGCCTTCAGGATTTCGGAGAAGAAATCGCTGGGCGGGAATGAGAATCCGCGCTCGATAAGCGCCTTGGTCACCACCCACTCTCCGGCTTCGAGAGCGGGATTCAGTTCGCCGGAAACCCTCCGCCAGGATCCGAGTTTTATGAAACCCTCCGCCTTGAGGTTGCGGAGCTCGATTTCCGAGGTGAAGCAAGGCCACCATTTTCCCTTGGCTTTGTCGTCTCGCTTCCGGGCTTTTGATTTCTTGGCAGCAGCTTCTTCCGCCTTCTTTTCCATTTGTTCTGCCCCCGCGATATCTTCCGGGTTGACAGACGCCCCTTCGATGCTTTTGCCGGAATCCCTTGAGGGCTCCAGCTGCACTGGGATGAAGAGTGGAGGGGCGGAGGAGATTGGTGTTGCCGCGATCGGCTCGGTAGAGGGAGGCGGAGTCGACGAAGACATCTACAAGTTTGATGAGCGAAGGAGACTAACACTTAACCGGATCCAATGTGATAGATGCCCAGTTCATCCCTACCAACTACATCGAGAAGGAAAAGCTTGAGGCTTACCGGAATGGCTTCCGTGGCGGTTGAGGTCGCCGGCGGCGAGTTTTCGCTGCGGTGGCTCGCCGGACTTAAGAACACGAAGAACACTTCATGGCGGCGAGACGACTCCGGCGAGACTCCGGCGAGACTCCGGTGGATTCCGGCGTGGCGGAGGAAGAGCTCAGAGGCGGCGCTGTGCGAGAGGTGAGAACGAGAGCGAATGGGGTGAATGGGGTGAACGACGGATATTTATAGGCCGCGGGGAAGAGATTCGTGCTCCGCATCCTGTGGTCGGAACGCAAGCGTCGCGCCGTTGGATGATCGACACGTGTCACAAACCCTAGCGGTGAAAATGGCTAAGGATAAGTTACCGCTCAGATCGCCCGAAAATAGCGCCATGATTGGCGGAACCGTTAGAACCTTTTGAGGTTCCGGGTAAAATTTTGAAGTTGAAGACCGTTATCTTTGCAGGGAAGTAATCCGGAGACGTTTTGTAAAAATGGTGTCGATGGATGAAGTTCCGCGGGATAAAGGATTTTTCCGACTAAGAGTTGGAAAAAGAAAAGAAATATGAAGTTGGAGTTCTTCAAGTTTCCCCATGTTACCAAGATTGTCGGAAGCTATAAGGATTTTAGCCAGGCGGAAACAAGAGGTGAATCTCAGAGAACTCTGGGGGCTACTGTTGTGGGTATACTTCATGGGTGTACCATCGACAGTGCCTAGATCCGGCAAGCCCAGGTGGCCCATAGACAGTGATGGTGGCATGTGGCCCATCGGGCGGCCCGATTGCTGTTGATCGTGAAGGATGAAGTCCAGCCCAGGATCAGGAAGCCGGATCCAAACCAACCTTCGGAGGAAGCCGGATCCGTGCAACCCCAGGAGGGACCCGGATCCAGTACGACGTAGATGGAATGTGGATCCTTGACGTACACGGCAAGACATTGTACCGTACTTTAGGCAACCTGTAATCCGGCTAGGACTCTCCATGTAAACCCTAGATCCGTGCGCCTATATAAGCCGGATCCCGGGAGCCCTAGAGGCACAACCACAACCATTGTAACAACGCGCAAGCGCCCAGATAATTACAGACAAACAGCAGTAGGCCCTGTCTCCGTGCAGGTGTTCCGAAGCTGGGTAACTCGCGTACTAGCGTCCCGAGGACACTCCGCCCTATGGCCTCTACTTCTTTTCCCCCTCGTGAGGATCCCTCCTCCGAGGTACCGTCTACTAAGCAACGACAGGGAGATCCCCCACTCACCCAAAAAAAAGAAGGCTAAGTATTATTTTTAATGATTATCTCGATTTCATTTGAGTCAAAGAAAATCGTCAATATTAAAAGGGTTATTATGCTTTGGAGTCTTGTGAAATCCAGCTTTCCCCGTTATGTCATCCACAAAACCCCTAAGTTTTCTTTTTTTTTTGTTTGCCTTGTTTCTCCTTTTGCCCAGGTCTAGAGCTCGTGTGTTCATGCCAGGGATTGTCAAGAAACCTCCTGGGCTCGGGGCATCTCCAGGATCCGATGCAAACGAAAATTTTATGTTTATTTTGGTATGCATGGACAAAATAAGAAAAAAAAACCTTCGCCCAGCTGGGCGACCCAAAATGGCCGGCATGCTCGGTTGGACGCAATCCTGGACCAAATTTGGGACGGGTTTGCATCCAGGCGGACACCGCGTATCTCTATGTGCCTCACATGCTTCATTTGGTCATGTGTCAGCCACACAAAAAGCATCTCCCCCTCTCTCTCCTCTCCAAATTAATGCATTGTCTATATGGCCTGCCCTTGTCCATGTCAGATACGGTAAAAAAAATAGCAATACCATTAGGGCAGGGGTGGACACAAACGAAAAAGTTGAGAAAAAAGCTAATTTCATGTCTATGGCCGAACGCAAATAAAATAAAACAGATGCAAATTATGTCTAAAATACTCCGAGCCACTAAAGATGACCTCGCTTGTACATGGGCCCGAACATGCCACACATGTACAGGGCTTTGCCCCACATTGTTTGGGCCTGGATTTGTGAGAAAACATGGTCATATTTATGGGCTACTTTATATGACCCCTTTTCCGGAATTGAGACATGGTTTCTATTTTTCCAATATGTCCATCATTTGTTGAACCTCAAACGTCCAACCTCTTCCTCCTCAACCAAACTTGGGGTACCTTTTTTTCCGGGTGCCCCGGGCTCACGACGTCCCGTGCACACACACACTTGCTAGCTACTTCCTCTGTCCTCAAATAAGTGAATGTTTAGTCTTAAACTTTGTTCATAAAAGAGTGTACTTCTAAATTTCCAATGCACTTTAAAATAGCAAAAGTTGCTTCTCTCTAATCGCACGAAAATCAAACTCAATAATATTCAGCACATGTTATCTTCACTTTTACATGAGCTTATCTTATTGGAGGTGAAAAAATTAGAGAGGAGAGATATGCTAGTTTCCATCTTTTCAATACAACTGTCTCTCCATTTGATAATATGTTTTGAAAAACCCGCACGTACACTTGTTTATGGACAGAGGGGTACAGAGATTAAGACCTGACCTCGATCAACTAGACATGTATGCATGGAGTCGATAAGCACCAACACTAACCAGCTAGCTCAGCTCAAGATACTTTCAAGCCTCTACATATGTAGTTTGCTTTTTTTCTGAGAATACTATTAAAAATAAATACACCGTATACTAAAAACTAATAAGTTTAAAACATATCTTAGTGAAACCATGAGCACCATTGTGTTGAAACTGAAAGTATACCAAAAACCAAATTACACCAGTAGTGAAACCTCGAGTACATTTGCACAGGACACAGGGTGTGAAAGCACAGGTACACGAAGTACAGTTGTGTTGAAAGTTGAAACTGATATTACACCGAAGTACACCCATAATGAAACCAAAGCACAAAATTACACTATAATCAAAATACACCTCAGTAAAAACCCGAGTAGAGTTACATAAAAAATTTCAAGTACAACCATACTAGTTTTGAAAGTACTAGAAACCAAAGTACGTATCAATTGAAATCCAAATACAGAACCCCAAGTACAACCTAGCTGATCGATTGATCTTGCTATCTACGGAGTATTCACAATCTTGTGTTGCTTTCATTCGTACACTCTGAAAAGACCGCGAGTCAAAGAGGCCTTAGGTGTTGTAAAATCTTCTATGTTTCTTATCTTGGGGATCAGGATGTCAGTGGAATGGCAAATCCGGTAACACGCAGAAAGTAATTACCCTTTCCGGTGGTTGGTGATACAATGTATCCTCGCCGCTAACTAATTTGCCGTGCTGCGATCGTCTTGGAATATCCAAGTGGCAGAAAGACGATCAGACGTATCACGACTTTTGTCGGTTTCAGCACTGTAAACAACGGCCAGCCATCGTTTGGGACCTCGATCTCCAGTGGAGATTCTCCATTATCTGGACGACTGCACCGCTGAAAAAACAGGGCATTCTTGTGAAAGAAAACTCGACACTTTTCATCTTTCTATCAGCCAGTCCAGTGCACGCCGAGGCAGCAACGACGAAAGGGACGGAACCTTTTCATCTTGATGATAGAGCTTTTAGAGGTGCCTCGGTCAGGGATATTCCCCCTCGCCGAAACCTAGCCCGAGATTTTGAATCCTCGAGTTCATCCCGCACTGGCGGTCATGAGTTGAGGCGAGATAAGGCACCGGTTTCTAGCCCGGTTAAGCGACACTGGTCGCGAGAGGAAGATCTGCATGGTGATTTGCACCCGGTGATGGGCAATGCCAGGAAGAACCCGCGAGGAACTTTTACCAGGCGCCCAAGGAACCATCCTGAGATCGCAAGTAGCAAAAACCCTCCAGTGCCACCGGGCACTAGGAAGCGGGGTCCCAAGCAGGTCTGGATGCCGATACAGGTACAGGTAGTGGAAGAAGGCTCCTCGGAATCAGCTGGGAAGAGGCAAAGGACAAACTCGGTGTTCGATAGACTGGAGAATAACAACCAGAATGCCCAACACCCTAGTTCTGTCTTTGATCGAATTGAAGAGCCATCGGCGGACCCTGCGATGCAGGGCCGCCGGGCACAATGAATATCCTCGGCCTTAACTGCCGCGGCTTGGGGTTGGACGCGGCGGTAGGCGAACTAAGGGACCTGGTCAGGTCCTACAACCCGGGGATAGTGTTCTTATGTGAAACAAAGAAAAAGGCAAAATCAATGGACAAGCTCAAATGGAGTTTGGGATTTAAAAATGGAGTGGCTGTGGATTGTGAAGGACGAAGTGGAGGGCTTGCCCTCTGGTGGAAGGATGAGGTGGATGTCACGGTGAGACCATGGTGTCAGTATTTTATTGATGCGGAGATAAAGTATGAGGGGAAGACTTGGCGCTTCACAGGGGTTTATGGTGAGCCTAGAACTGACAGAAGACACAAGACCTGGGAAGCTTTGAGGTACCTGCACAGGCAGGATGACCTCCCATGGTTATGTGCGGGGGACTTCAATGAGATACTCTCTCAGGAGGAGCAATTGGGAGGCAATCCAAGAAGTCATACGCAGATGGAAGGTTTTAGAGACTGTCTTTCTGTTTGCGGACTGTCTGATTTGGGTTACAGGGGTTATCCCTTCACCTGGGACAACAGAAGAGACGGAGCCGATAACGTCCAGGTGCGGTTGGACAGAGGAACAGCAACAACATCCTTCCTCGATCTTTTTCCCATGACTCATGTTGAGCATATTGCAACAGAAGAGTCGGATCACATGGCTATCCTGATCCGTGTGGCCGATGCTCCTCAGAGGAGGCCAAGCTTTGTCCGAGGGTTTATGTACGAAGAAATGTGGGCTAGACATGAAGGATATGAGGACATGGTAAGAGAGGCTTGGGAGAGGGGATGTGTTGGGGAACCTGGCATCAAGGGCCTGTGGAAGCGTCTCCACAACATGTCAAAAGAGATGAAGCAGTGGAGCTTTGAGAAATTTGGCTCTGTCCAAGCTGAGATCAAGGCGCTTCGCGAGAAGCTTGTTCTAGCGAAACAAGCTGCAATAACCTCGGGATCCTCACTGGAGGTGCGCGAGGTTGAGAAGAGAATGCATGAAATGTTTGCACGAGAAGAAATCATGTACCGACAGCGGTCAAGACAAGAGTGGCTAAAAGCGGGAGACAAAAACACCAAATTCTTCCATAATCGAGCGTCTCACAGGAGACGTAAAAATACGGTTCGGTGGCTTCGTCGTGAGGATGGTTCAATTTGCTCTAATGATGAGGGAATGAGAGATATGGCGCATGCCTTTTATAGATCCTTGTACACCTCAGAGGGGTCGGTCAATGCAGAAAGGATCCTAGACTTGATGGACTCCTGTGTCACGCCGGAGATGAACCAGAAGCTCACTGGAGCTTTCTCTGACGCTGAAATCGAAGCGGCGCTTTTCCAGATGGGACCGACGAAAGCACCCGGGCCGGATGGTTTACCAGCCCTATTCTACCAGAAGCACTGGGCTCTGTTGAAAGATTTGGTGTGTGCTGCTGTAAGGGACTTTTTGACAGGCAAGGAGTACCCGGCTGATTTCAACGACACAGTGTTGGTTTTAATTCCGAAGGTGAATTTGCCAGAGTTGCTCACACAGTTCCGTCCCATTAGTCTATGCAACGTCTTATACAAGATTGCATCGAAGGTTGTTGCGAATAGGCTGAAACTAGTTCTCCCGATCCTTATCTCTGATGAACAAAGTGCTTTTGTACCTGACCGTTTAATTTCTGATAATGTGCTTATTGCCTATGAGTGTGTGCATGCTATCAGGAAAAGGAAAAGGAAAAAGCCACTTTGCGCTGTAAAGCTAGATATGATGAAGGCTTACGATAGGGTGGAATGGGCTTTTCTTGAGAAAATGTTGCTAAAGATGGGGTTTGCGGCTGAATGGGTGGTCATGATAATGAGGTGTGTTTGCTCTGCTACATTCTCAGTAAAACTAAATGGAGGCATCTCAGAAAGGTTTGTTCCCTCCAGAGGCTTGAGACAGGGCGACCCCCTCTCGCCTTACCTCTTCCTTTTTTGTGTTGAGGGTTTTTCTGCATTGTTAAGTAAAGCCCAGGAGGAACGCCAGATCGCCGGAGTCTCTTTCGGGAATTCGGGACCGACAATCACTCATTTGCTCTTTGCTGATGACAGTATTGTTTTCCTTGAGGCTAGCACAGACAGCTTGCAAGCTTTGAAAGGAGTTCTAGCAGCATATGAGGAGTCCTCGGGTCAGCGAGTTAATTTGCAGAAATCATCAATATTCTTTGGGAAGGGGTGCAACGCTGAGACCCGTCAATCTTTGAAAGATGTGGTTGGCATTTCATGTGAAGCTTTATCTGAAAAATACCTGGGCCTCCCTACGGTGGTGGGGCGATTCAAGGAGGGAGCCTTTAAGCATCTACCGGAGAGATCAAGAGGCAAGGTTGGTGGATGGAAGGGTCAAGGTCTCTCTATGGAGGGAAAAGAAACTTTGGTGAAGTCGGTCCTACAGGCTGTCCCAACCTACTCTATGGGTTGTTTCAGGTTATCAAATAAGACATGTACTGATCTCCAATCGATCTCGTCCAACTTTTGGTGGGGGGCTGCGGAGGGGAAACGCAAAGTACATTGGATCAGTTGGGAGAAAATGTGTGCAAACAAGAGAAGGGGAGGCATGGGCTTCAGGAATTTCACTGATTTCAATCAGGCTCTGCTTGCAAAACAGTCTTGGAGATTACTCACTAACCCGGAATCCCTGTGCTCCCGTGTCCTAAGGGCGCGTTACTTCTCTGATGGGGACTTTTTGGGCGCCCGATGTCCATCCGGGGCGTCCTACACTTGGAGAAGCATTATTCATGGCAGGGATCTATTCAGAGAAGGGATGATCTGGCGAGTGGGTGACGGTATGAATATTGATATTTGGAGGTCAAATTGGATACCACGAGATGGGCTTAAGCGTCCACTGGGACACAGGCCGGGAGTGGAGGTTATGCGGGTCCAGGAGCTTCTACTCCCCGATGGCAGAGGTTGGGACGTGGGCAAACTAAATGACTGTTTCTTTGAGTGGGATGTTGCTGACATCCTGAAGATACCCGTTGGTAGAGCTGGAACTGATGATTATATTGCTTGGAATTACACCAAAAACGGGAGATTTAGTGTCAGGTCGGCATACCACCTAAAAATGCAGCTGAAGAGAGCCCAGGCAAACAGGGCGAGTTCATCGAGGTCTTGTGATGAGCACCGAGGGTGGCTAGCTCTATGGGATGCCAATGTCCCAGGGAAGGCGAAAATTAACATGTGGAGACTAATAAGAAATGGACTTGCGGTTGGAGAGGAACTACAGAGACGCAAGATCAAAGAAGGGGTCCGGTGTGTGGCATGCAATCGCCCGGAATCTCTGCTGCACAGGTTCTGGTTGTGTCCTCATTCAGTCTGTTCGTGGGACGAGTTGCGGAAGCTCTCAGGTATGTGCTTGGCCTCTCCGTCGCGGTCTCTGGGTAGGCCGGGAGAGCTGCAAAGCTGGCTCCTAGACTGGTTAGGTAGCCTGTCTGAAAGGGAGATAGCATTGGGCATCATGCTGATTTATCAACTCTGGTTGGCGAGGAATGACGCACGCGATGAAGCCAGAATGGAGGACCCCCAGGTGATTGTGAAGAGATCTCTGGCCCTGGCTGAAGAATGGTGGGCGGCTAAGCCGGACCCTCGACAAAGCCACGGTAGAATGAGCGAGCACTGGCTCCCTCCACCACCTGGTTGGGTCAAGGCTAATGCTGACGGGGCGTTCTCGACAGCGTCTGGGAATGGAGGTACTGGCGTTGTTCTCAGGGATCATCTGGGAGGTTTCCGAGCTGCCGCCTGTAGGTTTCTGACAGATGTTCCAGACCCTGAGCGTGCTGAACTCCTAGCCTGCAAGCACGCTCTTGAGTTGGCTGAGGAACAGGGTGTGGACAAGGTTTGGGTTGAAACGGACTGCTTAAGTGTGGTGACGAAACTCAAGGAAGCCGGCAAGGACCGATCTGGCCATGGTCCTCTGGTTGAAGCAATCAAGGATCAGCTGAAGGGTTTCTCCGACTTTTCGGTGAACCATGTGCGTCGATCTGGCAATGGATTAGCGCATAGTCTAGCTAAGGAGGGCTGCGAAAATAAATGTAATAGGAGCTGGGTGGAAGTACCACCGTACTTTATTGTAGACTTGTTGGCATCGGAGTGTGCCGTTAATTAATAGAATCGCAGCTTTGATCTCAAAAAAAAAAAAAAAAAAAAAAAGAAAGGGACGGAACCCTGAACGGACGACATGGACGGCGACCTCGATAGCGAGAACAAACCGCAAGGCGTCGGACGGGGTTAAAACTCACGATCGAGGAACGTCGGTTGCGAGTCTGTGAAACGAGTACATTTGGAAGGTGCCGCGTCAGGTGTCACCGTGTGCGTGTGGCAGTGTCCCATGGATCCCTGGTTTGCGATGGCGACATGCCACCGATCTTGGTACACAAAATCACCTGTGGTGAACCACGTTGTGACAGCACTTTTTGCAACCAAAAAAAATCTGGCTTACTCTACCATCGTCGTAAACTTTGCATGAGGCAGAGTTCAAGGAGTGACGTTGGTGAACAGAGAAAGCACCCAACCCTGCCGATCGAGCTCGGTGGTGACTTGATTTTTTTTTTTTTTTTTTGAGGAACGGTGGTGACTTGATTTGATCTGGTTGAGTCGATTGGATTGTTCCGTGCTGGAAAGATGGCAGTTGGGTTGTATACGTCACAGAAATTCTATTACCTTCATGTTCCTCGTGAATACTTAGAGCATGTATGACGACTATCCTTCTGTCTAAACAAACTGGTTTTCATAGGGAAATTCGTGGATTAAAATCTCTACGACTCAATTTCTACATAAATTGTTTGATTTGTAGGGTTTGGTATAATTTCTTTCGGGAAGACTATCGTTTACTATAAAATTTAGATGGACATGCCATTTAGGTCTGTGTCCATCTCTCCTTTGGTGAGAAAGGACCCAACGACATGACCGGCTTCTCCACGGTACGAATACAAGACCGGTGATGCTCTGCTAACCTCAGTAGAGTCTTATCCGAGCAAGCATGCAGATGCCATCGTACTTAATGTACCTAGCACCCCCGAGGTCCTCGATTGAAATAGTGCGCGGTACTCCCCACCCACCCCGCGTACGACCACGCCACCCGATGTGGGCGAGGCAAGTGAAGTCAGCTTGCGTCTTGGGACGGGACGCCATGACCACTCTGTTGTGGGATCGTGGTTTCCCCTATACATATTTGTACCCCTCCATCGGAGAGGAGAGGTCGAGCACTACACAATTTCTCACACACCACTCCATCATCTGCCTCTCTTTAGCAAGAGCAGTGGAACCGAGGCCGACTTCTCGAGAGAAGCTAGAAATCCCATCAATCACACTATTGAGCACCTCACACCCTTGATAAATACAATCCCAGCAGGAGTAAGAGTTTTACCGGGGACTTAACCCAAGGCCCGAACATGTATAAACTTGTGAGCCTAAAGTAGTTAGCCTTAACGAGGCATGGTCACAAACTTTTACATGCATGCAAATGTACGACTAGCTTCCAAACCTCGATAGTGTGCGATGCATGTTGTGTAATTGTGTCGCTACCCATGTTGGTTATGATAAAAACAAAGTTGATCCGTCATGACGAATGTAGTTAGAGCATGATGCATTCAGAAGCTCGGTTTGTTCGTGAAGACATTGCTTGCGAAGATGAAGATGTCGACTTGCTTCCTTTGGACTTTTTTTTTATTTTTGTAAGATTCTTATTGGTTTGACCAATTTTTCATTCTTAGATTTAATTTGTCATGCGTACTTGGTGGCACTTTATTTCTCGCAATCATAGTTGGTTCTGCCTACGATTTACCACATCTTGTACTCCAAACATAATTCTGAAGTAGAGTAGTAATTGTATGCATCCTCTTAAATATGCTAATTTTTATTACTTTTTAATCTTTTTGTATTACCGTTGATGATTATTAATAGATTGGTGGATTTTTCGTAAAAAATGCTATTCAATTATATATTTTCCTCAATCGTGTATCTTATTTGAAATAGGCCGTGTTCTACTAGGTGTGTGTGTGTGTGTGTGTGAATCAAAGAGGCTCTCAGTAAAATTATGCAAAAATATTCATCTTTTTTCATCTATGCAGTTTGATTTAATGTGATGAAAAATTGAGATGAAAATTTCATTGTTAAGACAAGAAGAACGGACACAAAAGAAAGAGAGGATACAAATTAAGAGAAACCAGATAATAATACGAAATACTAGTAGGTAGTCTCCATCAGTTTGACTCGGGAGCAAACGCGAGCACGTCTGTTTCATAAAGCTTCTCGAGTGCACACGGCTGGGCGGCTACCTAGAGAGAGAGGGGGGAGATAGTGAGAGAAAGAGAGAGAGGGGGCGGCAGAGGCGGCGGCGTCACTCTGTTCTTCCGCTCGTTTCCAGAGACGAAGCTGCGGGCAAGGTACACCATATCCTCGATCTCCCTCGGTTTCTTCCGATAATTGCGTGCTGTTGATCCGGAACAATCTTTCTCTCCGCAACTTTCCTCCCCTTTTCTACGAGTCCCTGCGATTTCCCCAACAGAAGATTTCTCAGTTATTCCTTAGATTCCGTCCTTTTCCCCTTCTGTTCTTGGGCATGTCTATCATGTTCATCTGTTCGGAATTGAACTGAGAAATGTATTTTGATATGCTAAAGAAGAACGAGATAGTACTTATTTGTTAGTATGAATATCAATTTCGGGTTGTATTTTGATCTTATGTAGAAATTCGGAATCTCGTAGGTGAGTCCTGACCGCTCTTTCTAAGAGTAGAATTTAGCTGGTATTTAGTTGGAGGGTGTGATTGTCTAATTCTACCAGAGCATCAGCATGTCTGAGAAGTCTCTCTTCCTTCAATAGTTGCTCTAGTCAATCTGAAAAGAGGAAGTATGGACTGCAATTATCAGCTTTCAATGCAAATCCGAACACAATATCCGAATGTTCCTTCAGTTAAGATGATAAGCAAGAACAGGTTTGATTTAATAACAAAGTTCATTGGCAACTTGCTTCAGGAAAGTGTCACAGTTCATCAATGGCAGCTCCCAATACCTATGCAGTCCATGTCTCCTCGGAGACCCACAAGATTGAGGCCTGGTGCCAATCTGATGAAGCTTTGGCAAGGCAATTGCAAGACGAGGAGGATTCGCGTGATGCTGCTGCTACAAGGGAACTTGCTGGTATAATATAGTGCTACTACTCCCAGTCTCCAAGCATCTTCTGATTTCATCCAAGTGGGTTCATTAGCTGTACTCAACTAATACTCACGTTTGCTACATGTTCATGGTGCATTGTTTTTAGGTAATATATCCTTGGAAACACCGTCACCAGCTGTTGAGTATATACCTGCCAATAATGCAGCTCAGGTTTGTTGCTTTTCTACTCTTCTGCTTCCTCTGTTGGTTCATTGGGATCATCGCCACATTCCATGGAAGGGGATTATTCCAGGTGTCTGTGTGGGGGCCTATAATGATGAGCTGATGACAATCTGTATCTGCAGGTGGCGAGGGAAGACAATGTCGACCCAGATAATATGTCATATGAGGTATGTTTCTTCTCTTTTATCTTGTGGAAAGAACTATATCAAGTTATTCTATCCTTTAGGATGTACAAAAGAGATAAATACTGCAATTACTCGCCGGTTCAGAGATGCCAAACAAACTTATGCTGATATAGTGAAAACTAAGCGTAATTTAGTATACTTGCCACTAAGATTAACTATTCCTTGGGAGGCTACTTACCTGTATTGCTTAGAAGTTTACTTTTGGTTGACACATAAGACACAAGTTTACTTATACAACTTACTCGCATATAAAAGATTCACTTATTGTACTTTGCATCTTTGGTTTGACATCAAAATAAGTTGGATATAAATTGACACACTTCCATTTACCTGTCATAGCGCCCACTAGTTCCATTTCTATGCAATTTTTTTTACTGTTATTTTGTATTTTTTTTTTGTAGCAACTACAAGCAATTGGTGAAGCTGTAGGAACTCAATCCAGAGGCTTATCTGATGAGCTGATATGCTATCTGGTGCCGTTTAGGAACAAGTGTAACTTCTTCTCCAGCAAAAAGAATACTGAGGAGTATGTTACAATTAATTTTAATCTCCAGAATTTGTCTGTCCTTTCTTAATTTAGCAGCAGCCGTATGCCATGTTGTAAGTTGGCTTACCAAGACATCTATACAACATCTCCGTGCAGATGTGTGATCTGCAAATCAACCTATAAAAGCCGACAGAAGTTGATAAGATTGCCCTGCAGCCATTGTTACCATGCAGATTGCATAACTCGCTGGCTTAAGATCAACAAGGTAAAGTTATTTTATTTTGAATAAATGATATGATATCTCTACAATTCAAACAGAAGCTTTTATCTTCTACTCGTAGATACTAATATAAACCTGTTGTATGTTTTTATATCAGTCACAAAAACCAATTGACAGATGCACAGAATAGGCAATTTCTGTATATGCATTGTCAGAGCACCATATGATCCATACAGATTTTCTGATGGCACTGTTTTAGTAACCTATATTGCCTGCTATTAGGATCATTATCTGATATTGTGATCTATACCTTTGTCTTCTTTCAGGCATGCCCAGTCTGCAATGAGGAGGTATTCGGGTGAGCTGTGACGTTTGTGGCTATAATTCAGCCTCGTCGTCGTGATTTCAGGCCACTTTGCTCTGCTGCGATCTACTATGCTACCCATAACCTAGTTGTTTGATGTGTTCATCCGACTCAGTTTTTTATCACAAACCGATAGATCTGTGTTGGTACTACGATGGTTGCCAGTTTTCTAAGTATGCAACCAAGCAGGAGTATTTCAGTAAATAATAGTATGGTTTGGTAAGTATTGCATTGCACTGTCTATTAAGTTAGCCCATTGTGTATAGTAAGAAGCGAGAGTGTCAATGTTATATACCTCTAGGGATCTGCCATCTTTTCTTATATTATATCAATAATATTGGACAGTTGCGCATGGTTCTCTCAGTCAGAGAGTCCTTTCTTTTTTGTGAATTGCGAGGTGGTGTGAGCTTCCCCACCTCTTGTTATATTAACTCGAAAGATAACATAGTCGTTACAAAGTTGCACACTACTTGCAGTCAGAAGTCACACACCAAATTGTTTTATTAGTAGAGGGTAGATGAAGCAAACATGTCCTAAACAAGAATTGGGAACTTATCCCCAATACGGATATGAGTTGAAGCTAAAGACGATGACTATAGCTAGAGGATCTTGATATAAATGTATATTTTCTCAGGGATTTTGCTGTTGTTTGTTTCGATTTCTACAACCTAGTGTATTTTTTGTGTTAATCAATAAAGTCAAACCGTTTACTCGAAAGGAAAAATCAGTAGATTCCTTTATCCAGCAAGAAGAGACCGTGTACAATTTAAGTTTCCTCTTGTCAGTGGGTACCAATAATATCCTTGGATGATGCACCAGTAGTATTAGATCTCAGTGTGATTGGTGGTTGCTTAAAAAATGTCGATTGCAAATGGTATTACTTAGTTAATTAATCATGGAGCATGATCAAGTGCTGACAATGATCCACTCCATCCGGTGTAGATTCCTGTGCTGATAAACGTTCTTGTCGGCATATATTTCCATTAGTTATTAAGTTGTTCTTTCCCTGATTTATTATTCTCTGGTTAGTTGTACAAGGTTGTAAAGTGTGGATGTGGCCATGCAGCTAACGGCCCAGAAGAGAACTTTCTGGTGCACTTTCTCGAACAATTCTAGTGCAGAGGTGGCCACTACGGGGTTTTCAGTTGTCACGCGTGATCTCATCCGGTGGCTTCCTCAGTGTTAGTAGGTTCTTGAAATGGTGTTTTAGTACCAGAAAAGAACCGTCCTTTGTGCAATGGCTATATTGTCCAAGCACTCACTCTGTCACGCTCACACTGAGAAGTCCCGGAGGCTGGTGGATGATCAACTAAACTTTTTTTTTTTCAACCTGGCTTCCACCCCTTTCCATTTCATGCAAAACAAAAATACATTGTTTTGATAACAAACCAGAAGAAGAGGGGAAAGGATGCAAGAAAGAAGCGGCTATGAGACGAACCTGTTGCCACCATACCAACAGATTCAGATTACAATACCCCAGCAATTCAAACTAGATGATTATCAGAACCCAGCAAGATCCTCCAAAGAAAACACACTTCACCGAACCTTGTCTCGACGCGCGCTTGTACCAGCATGCCCTTGCATCAACTTGTTCGCCCCAGCAGTCAAAAGATCTTTGACATCCCCTTTCTGAAGACCTGCCAAATAGATCAGAAGAGAAGCTGTATATAAAATCATCTCGCATGGAGTCCTCATAACATGTTTTCCAAAAGTAATCTTGTTTCTGATGTTCTAGATCGCCCAACAAATGGCAGCCATGCCGATCATCCCCATAAGGCAAGAAAGCATGAAACCAAACCATCGCTTGCCACAGTAAATTTGGACAGAGATTAGTACCCAAAACTTTACCCACAACCCCCAAACAACTCTAGCAACTGAGCGTTGAAAGGAAATTGCTGCGAAGTCTCAACTTGATCACAACACGAGCAAAGAGGCGAACCTGGCTACATATAAACCCATTTTCTAAAGCTTAGCGACCATTGTCTTTAAGCTTCAATATATACTATAAAAGTGTATTTATAGGTAGAAACTATGCAAATTTCCATAGAACAATATAATTACTTGGTGCCTGTTTTCTGATTTTCATGCAAGTTTTAAAAGGGTCAAATTTTTATAAGAATTTATAGGGTAAGTTTCTATCTAATATCAACATTTTTCATAATTTTTAACCTTAGAAATACGACTTCTACCAAATTTCAGAGAAAGGGTTCCACTTTCCAGTTCTGAAAATTCACTTTCCATATCCAGTGATATTCTAGGGATATTTGTGCTTTGCTATCCAGGACCTCTTTGATTCGACTGAAGCTTAAAGAAATTTGGAGTTCTATCCTTAGAAATATTTCTTGTGGCAGTTATTTAATTTTTTGGACTAGAAACCTTAGAACTTTCTATGAAGCACTATACACTATTACAAAGGAAAGTTTTAGGAGTCTGATGATATCTTAAAAAAAAAACATTCATATGTCTTCTGGTGTTCATTGGTAATTGGACACTTTTGTATCAATTCTTATGGTTTGTAAAATTCTGGAAGGCAAAGCGGCATTACGATTCTGAACTGTTATATTCCTAGTTTTAGTTTTTTGGAACCCCGAGGATAAGACTGCAACAAGTGAAGTGGAGAGAACATACCAAGAAAATATATCAAGTTGACGAAAACTTGAATCAACCAAGCTATGGTACACAAGGATCCAATGCCACACAACATATCAAAAGCAAGCATGTACACGAGTCAGTGAACTCACAATTTACAAGCGGGGCATACTCCTAGAGGGACAAGTAAATAAAAATCACTTATCCCTTCAATTGCATACATTACAGGACTGAAAAACGTCGATGACTGCAAGACGGCAGAAAGAAACAAAACCATATTGTTTCTTAGGTATCCAGCTTAACCTGTTCGGAAAATCTACTCATAATTCCGAGTTCCCTTTTTTCGCAAGGTATTGAGGTCTTACAACCACCGAATCGACACAAATACCTCCTTTAGTGTGTGTGCAGTCTATCTGAACCATTTCAAACTGGATATTCAGTGGTTCATTCGAGTTCTTCACGACAAAATCGCCGACATGATGGTTGATCCAGACACCTGGATCAGTTAGATAGCACTTGGATTGAGCCTGCTGCCCGTCTGAAGTCAACAGGTGGAAGCGCACCGGCTTTATGTCCCAGCCATGGATGTTCTCTGCGCTATAAACCCGGCGACCGAGCCGCTTGAAAGGTCTGCCCAGATGAACTCGGAAGAACAGGCTATAAGTACCTTCTGGGAAGCAGAACTCGGCCTCTCCTCTGACTTCAAACCACCAAACTTGCGAGAGATAAGCAACTGAACGGAACCTGCAGAAAAGCAGCATACAGTCGTCACGAAGTACAAGCAACGTTAAACATATACTTGGGATATGTGTTGTCATATGCTAGTAAAGAAAACATGTTCAATTATCTCACATGAAAAGCATGATGAACCAATGCATGCATCATAAAAGGTACTAGTGGAACAGCTTATCATATTCCAACTGCATACATTTCAGGGGTCCATACAAATACAGGAAAGAAGAACATGCCGCATTTGAATTCATAAAATGAATTAAAAATGCACTTTTAGATCACGAACAGATAACAGAATCTTATTCATGAGTACACAGCTCCTAGTTGGTGGCAAGCACAAGTAAAGAATTGTACACGATACCACCTTTTTTCTTTCCTTTCCACAAGACAATGTATAACTAATTAGGCAGTTGCAACTTGAAACACAAGTTCAGCACAGATAGACTCAATGTAGTTAGCACCATTTGGATTTTCTAAGTGTTAACATATGAAAAATGGGCACAAAAATAATGGGAGGTGCTGCTCAGCTTCAGTGATACACTCCCGGCATTCAGATATGCACCGGCAAACCAAATGGAACTGAATTGAAACCTGAACACATTTCCAAGCAACATACAAGAAAACTTGGATATCCTAATCAGTCATGGGATCTGATATGGGGCATATTATACGTTGATGAAAGTACCTTGATTCATCATTTGGAATGTAGTTCCAGTATCTCCTATCATCAATGCCCATGATCGAAAGCGCCCTCGAATAGATTGTCAAACAGGTGCCTCCACCAGCCTTGTCTAGCCAGAACTCCTGCATAGTGAGGCGGATACTAAATACCATTTGAGGTGGCAATAACAAAAAATAGCATCAATAATTCAAGGAAAACTAAACAAGACTGAACAATACCGCCTCTTCAAATCGACAGGCGTTTCAAACTAATCAGGCTCCTACATAACCTTTTTTTAACCCAAATACACTAAAATTCCAGCGCTTTTATTAATTTATTTCAGGTTTACTAGTTCGTGCAAGGTACTAGTCTTAAATTTCATGTTTTTTTTTTAACAAACAGAGTTTGTTTCATAGTGGCGATGTTAACCAGAAATTTAGATGGGACAAGACAAGCACATACCTTGGTGCCGCCGTCGAGGCGGTTTCTGCGGCAGAGCCGCGCGTACACCTCCTTCTTCGGGATCGACTCAGCCTCCAACGCGGCGGCTTCCTCGTCGCCACCACCTGCGCCGGCGGCGGCGAGGAGCCGCGCGTAGTTGCGCGGCAGCTTGGCCTCCCAGACGCCGTCCCCGGACGCGGCGGCACGGAAGGTGCGGCTGAGCCGCGCCATCCCGCAGATCTCCGTCGGGTTCAGCCTGAGCATCACCTCGGCGATGCAGCTCTCCGGCAGGTCCCCCAGCGTCGTCATCCCGCCCCGCCTCGCCGTGGACGAGGCAGCGCCGCCCATGGATGATTCGACCAAGAAAAGAAAGCTCAGCAGTAGAGGGTGAGCAGCTTGGAGAGCAGCAGCAGGGACGCCGGCGACTTGGAGAAGAGCGGCGGGTTTCGCCTCACCGCCAAAAGGCCCATAATCCCGCCGGCGCCGCAGCCACCTCGGTTGCCGTAGGGAAGCGGGGAGCTCCTGGTGTCGTCGTCGTCGTCGTCTCCCCGCAATTAACCACCACGGCAAGTTCTTGCAAAGGCCGCCGGAGCGAACTGATTTTGGTCGCCCCCGGCTGTTCTTGGTCGATGAAAGAAGGTTCTGGCTTGTGTGTGAGCTTGCTTGATGTGCTGGTTGCTTGGCCTTGGCTTCTGCCGGGTTAGGCTGGTACTGGGGCAGGAACCGGAAATGGGGTGGCGGCTGCGCGAAGGGAGTGGTGGAAGCCGTGGAATCCAACAGGGGAAAGCGGGTTTTGTTCTTTGCCCATCGGGATCGGGGTGGGAAGAAAGTGAAGGGAGGTGCCCAAGATTTCTCGCTTTTCTCTGTGTGGGTGGTGGTGGCCGCGTGTCGCGAGGTTGATTGTGCCGCGGTGGAGGTCGCTGTCGGGAAGACGACGACTCGCCCGGTTCTCTGTTCCATCTCCTGAATCCTCATCGTCGAAATCGACTGTCACTGTGTGCCTGAATGTGTTTTACTGTTGGCCAAAGCGAAGAAAGGTCTTCCTTTTTAGGAAACAAAAGGTCTTGTTTTCGTCCTTCAAAAACATTTTGGTTCAAAGGATTTTCATACTCCCACCGCCCACTCTTTTTACAGATGTTTTTTTTGGGGGATAATCCGTCTGACTCTATTGCTTAAATTTCTTAATGTATTTCCAAATCATGTGACCAAAAATACCTTAAAGAGCATCTCCAACAAGGTCCATATTCACGCCCTAAAATCCATGCATCGGTGAGGTCTATCTCCCACCGCCCCTCTGCCGATCTGCGTCCGTCACTTTCCCAACGCGTCGTCACCACTTTGTCGCCTCTTTTTGAGCCACCGCATTGCCGACTCCCATAGTTCAATGTTGCAACCTCCTCCTGACCTCCCGTCGTAGGGTTGCCCCCTTCACATAGCTTTATCACTTTCCAGTTGCCACCGCTCTAACCCGAGCTCCTCCGCCACTACCTCCAACATTCATTCATCATGTGTAGTGCGTCATGAGAAAGAGAAAGCTAAAAGGACAACAAAAAAGAACAATGAATTAATGACGAATGAGTCCCATATATCATTCACTACACAAATAGAATGGAGACTGGAATGGAACCTATTGCTGGAGCTGGTGCCATTTTGGGGCCCTCGGAAACAAGCATGAGCACCCAGATGGCGTTTAAGAGATAGGAAACCTGGGGCATTGTTGGAGATGCTCTAAGGGTCAAATTTTGTAAGTAGAAATTGGTCGGCAGACACTATGAGTTTTTAGTAAATCTAGCTGGAACATCCCAAGATTGGTTTTAGAACGCAATGTGGTCAAACTAGTTGGGTGGTGCATGAAGGAGTACGGGAGCAATGCAGAAGAAACGATATGAGGCATTCAATCTAGAGAACGAGCGAAGAAATGGAATGTGAAGAGGAAGTAGAAAGGTAGTAAGTGTACCCTCGCGCTGGAAGATTGAGGTAGGATGCGAAGAGAAGAGTAGAAACATGGGGACGAGTAAGAGATAAGGGAGCGACATGTGGCATCGATGGGGGTAGGGGTAAGATTAGGCTGCAAATGGATGTGAGACGTCCACGACGCCGCATAGACCGCCCCGCAAGAAAAGTAAGAAATGCCCACAACAAGAGGAAAAATAAGCGGGACTTTACGCGTTGACTGTTGTACCCACATATCCCACATAAGATTTCCGCCTTTAGCTTGCTTTCCTCTGATCGATTTTGTTCTAGTACAAAGCTAGACAATGCTCAAGTCCGGTACAAAGGTAGCTCCCCTGGTCGATTTTGTTCCAGTGCAAAGCTAACTCATTGTGAAGTTGATTGATCCCTTTCCAACCAATCGTAGGTAGCAAACACTAATCCTGGTCCATCAAAAGACGTACATACATGTAGAATGATGTCATGCAGACATGTGGTTGACGACATCGCCATCGCCGCTCGCGGGTGCACGTGGTAGCCAGGAACTCGGCAAAAGGTACTTCAAGGCTCTCGAAGGTCTTCCATGTCGTTAGTGACGCTGCCGAAATGTTAGGGAAGAGTGCGAACGAGGTCCACGTTACTCTTGTGGCCACGAGAAAGGTGGTATAGCTGAAGTCACGCAAAGGAGATGGTAACCACATCAGCAACACTGTAGGTAGGGTTAGCTAGCTCTGTAACCAGAAAGATGTGGGATTATTGCGGGATAAATGGACATCACATAATGAATGTGTTGTTTCATGGGATGCCCACATATGCCCACTTAAGGCATGTGGGATTTTGCAGAAATAAGCGGGTGGCCCACTATTAGTCCCACTTGCAGCCTTAGGTAAGATGGCTTGATGAAAAAAAATAAGGTGTTGGAGGCCGTGGTGTCGTGTCCCTATCTATTATATGATTGTTTTTCTTTTGTAGAAGGATTTTAAAATAGGATAGAGAAGGCATTGTCAAGACTCTTTGCTCGACAATTGTAGACCAAGGGTCTCTAAATATGGCACCCCCGAGAAAATTAAAATAGCTTATACCATATAGGATATATTCGTCTTCTAACAATTTAAAGCATATTTTGAGACTATTTGTTAGGTTAAGGGTGGTATCTAGACCAAAATATATTATTTCTAGTGTAACTGTCACATAATTTGAACCCATGTATCGAAGTCATGTGGTTCATGTAAAGTGTGGCACCCCACTTCTATTCACCACTGATTGAACGGACGACCAAGTGCAAGACCTGACGACCCTAGTATGCTCTTTGGAAAATTACAAATGCCCAACTGCAAGACTCTTAAAGGCATAGTGTAAGGGTACATTGCCTCTATGTGTGTTTTTGATAATCAGTGACAATCTTTATGAACTAATTTTTTCATTGAGTTTTATATGAAGGAATATTCTATAGGTATTACTTGAAGACCATGTGTTGAGTTCAAGTATGATTGTCATAAATATAAAAATATACTTTGTATATTGGCATCAAGATCATCAACATAAATATAAGAATATGATATGATCAAGATCTTAAGAGTTTGATTTCAAGAAAATAATTTAAGATATGGCTCTAAGTCGATGTCATGATAGACTCATGAGTTGAGTTATGATTGACTAAGATTTAGAGCATGCAATCAAATAAAGAGTTATTTATGTACCTCAACATATTATGATAGAGCATGAGGAGATACAAGGTTATCCAAGCTTAGAGTGAATATTGAATTAAAGTTGGTCAACACATGAAGCATAAAGAAGGTACCACATGAGATGATGTGATCTTGTGGGATTTGTCAATTATGTTTTGTGAACTAACTCATCATATGTGTGTCTGTGTTGTGTATGTGGGTTAGGTATCTTTTTATGGGCATGCATCAAAAGTAAATATTTCATATAGCCCATGAGAGGATGTCATCAAGGGAAGATCGTCATCAAGGTTAAGAAGGGTAAGTTCAAGATGAGAATCTCGAGCTCACATGCTTGAAGCTTGTTATCTCATTTGGTGATAACGGACATGTGAAGGTGTGACTTAACTAAGCTATCCCATAGTGGTGTATGGAGGGGGTAAATGGTGAGTCTTCATGAATCAACAATGATCAAGTGAAGCATTTCGGCTTGAATGAAGGTTGAAGCGTTGTCATCAAGATCAAGCGGGATGCACAAGATAGAGATATGGTCTTTCTAGGTTTTCCTTTTACCGGTCTCAAGGTGGTTGTTGGGAGACATGATTATAGGATAGATAGCCAGTGTTGTCATCAAGATCAAACGAGATGCGCAAGATAGAGATATGGTCTTTCTAGGTTTTCCGTTTACCGGTCTCAAGGTGGTTGTTGGGAGACATGATTATAGGATATATAGATAGCCGCACTATCAAGAGGAGATTTCAGTTGGGTAACTTGATCATATCATTTCAGGGACCTCAATCCTTAGCATGCTTTGCATCCCCTATTCTTTTTGCTTCTTAGTGTTTCTATGTGTCAGGATTTTGAGCTTGTTGCTAGATTTTCATCAAGCCCAAGTTCATCAAAAATGGAACTCTTATCCATCTTCTATTGCGTTTTCGAGTTTGGACATTTTTACTATTTCTTTGTCTAGAGAGGTTTCACTTCTAAAATCATGTAAAAATATACTTTCCTGGTTCCTAATATGAATCATCTATTGCGTTTTCGAGTTTGGAAGTTTGTTGGGTTTTATTTGTCGTTATCTTTCCAACAGGATTGGTTTCATCCTAATAGGAATTCGAGAGCATAGTTTATTCCTTTGAGAAAACTACATTTTGAAGGAGCTTTGCAAAACCGGCATGAAAACCAGCTTTACCGGGCTCACCGCCAGATCAAACCAGAGCCCACCAGAATTTCTGGTATATATCGAAAGGCTATACTAAGTACCGTTCAAACAGCCGCATAACTAGTTCCGGTTCGCCAAAACCAAGCCAGCGAGGATTCCTAGGCGCCGAACTACGTTGTCCTGGCCTTGTCTTTCTCTATCCATTCTTATTCGATGATCTATGCGCCGAACCATCTGTCATTTGGCTCGACACCGCCAAACTTACCGCTGGATTGGGTCGCCAAACTTCCCCCAAACGCCTAGTTTTCTCCCTTGTACTTTGAATAGCCTTTCTTCCTCCTTGAGGAGGCAAGGTCAACCATTCATATATCTCTATCATACTCCATTGCTGAACCTTGAAAATCTTGCTTCCTCTCCCTTCCCTCCTATGATTGTTGCATCTCTTTGAGGGCATTGGAAGAGGAGATGTAGATATAGAATCTCCACCAATCAATTCCTCCTCTAAGTGAAGAGAACCAATTATATCTATATTTTAAAGACTTTTTTTCATTTTCTCCATTGTTCTTCCTCTCTAGTTCCTTCCTAGCACTTGTTGCTTGGTGGGGTTTGTGTGTGAAGGATTTGAACAACTTTGGTGTTCTTGCTTGGTGTTGAGCTCTCCATTACGATTTGGTTGAGTAAGAGATCGTGAGCTTGTTACTCTTGGAAAGTGACCTCCTAGTTGGCTTGGTGGTTGGTGCTCCGATGACCTCTTCGTGGAAGATTGTGAAGAGGTCTGGGCTTCTCCTTCGTGGAGCTTGTGAAGTGGTTGTGGAGCTTGCCATCTCTAGAGTGGAGGAAAAGCTAGCCATAAGGTAAGGATCTTTTTCCTTCGTGAAATTGGCTTGGAGACACGTGATACATCTTCATCTCCGCGTGCCTCGGTTATCTCTATACCCTAGTTTACCTCCTTGTGACGATAGCATTCATGCTTGAAGTATTTATATTTTACTTATCAATTGTGTTACATATATCGTGTGCCTATTTTGGTTAACTCTAGTTATTGTTGGTGCACTTAGTTGAGCCTAGCTTATTCAGGTGTTGTCATTATAAAATGAATGTTAATTTAATTCCGCATTCTTACAAGCCAAATCCATAATTGTTTTAAAACACCTATTCAACCCCCCTCTAGACGATATATTGTCCTTTCACATGACCAACGCCGAGCCTCAACTCACTATCACGCAAGCCAACTAGGCTCGGATGTCAGACCAAACATGCAAGTCGTTGCCCGATAGGTCAACTAGTCTCTTGCAGAGGAGGTTGCATCTTTGATAGATAAAGCTAGAAGAAAGAGGGAGAAAGGGGGAAATAGAAGATACAAAATAGAAAAGAAGGGAAAGTGATGGCCTAAGAGCATCTCCAGTCGCGTCCCCAAAGCGTCCCCCAAACCGCGCCGGATTGAGCGTTTGGGGGACGTGTTTTGTTCGTGCCGCGTTTGGGGGACGTCGCTCCCCAGCCGCGTCCCCCAAACGCCGCCCCCAAATGAATATTTGTGCACGAAAATAAAGATTTTCATTCAATTTTGATTATATATTACAAAGTTTGAATGAAAACGGCTAGATTTTTCATCTAAACCTAGACTACTGACCGCCCGGCGGCGCGTTCGACGGCCCCGCCCCGTCGTCGCCTCCCCTACGCCGCAGCTCCTCCTGCGCGCGCCTCCTCTCCTTGCGTTCGGCGGTGGCCAGACGGTGCCGCTCCCGCCGCGCGTCCTCCTCCGTCCCCTGCTGCGCCGCCTGGAGGGAGAGCTCGATGGCGCGACGAATATGCGCCTCTTCGAGGGCACGGGCGTCGTCCTGGAGCTTCTTCTCCGACTCGAAGGACTCGACGAGGGCGCGTTGCCGATCGGCCGTCTCGTCCGGGTGCGGGGCGCCGTCGTCGGACCGGTCCGAACTCGTCGTCGTCGTCGTCCTCCACCTCGGTCTCCTCCGCCTCGGCCTCCTCCTCCTCCATTGGCGCCTCCTCCTCCACATCTGTTGGCGCCTCCATCATCGCCGCCGCAAACGCGTCGGCCTCCGCCGCCAACTGCTCCGCCCGCCTCCCCCATAGCGCCGTCAGCGCCGCCTCCCGCTGCCGACGCTCCTCCGCCGTCGCCTCGCTCGCCGGAGCTCGATCGACTCACGCCGCCGGCGCTCGATCGAGTCACGCCGTTCACGGAACGGCGCCCGCCGCTCATCGCGCCGGCGCCGGCGCTCGTCGGCCCATCGCTGCTCCATCTCCTCCCGGCACCGGCGCCGTCGCGCCTCTTGCCCCGTCGAGGCGTCGAACGCCGCAACGGTGTCGCACCGCTGCTCCTCGCCACGCCGCTGCGCCGCCGCGGCCTCCTCGACCTGCGGAGGCGGGGCGGAGAACGCCGCTAGATCCGCCGCCTGCTGCGCCTCACGCCGCCGGCGGGCCTCCTCCTCGAGTGCCTCCTCGAGTGCCGCACGCCGCTGCCGGCTCGTCAATGGAGGAGACGGCGGTGGAGGAAGTGGCCATCGCCGGGGCGGTTCGCCATTGCCACTGGTGATGGAGGAGACGGCTGTGGAGCGACGAGGGCTGTGTTTGTTGCCGGCGGGGTGTGGTGGCTAGCATTGATGAGCCGGGAGACCTTTTATAGACGCCGGCTGAAAGTGCATGGAGCCCCCATGTGTGGTTTTGGTAATTAATGACAATCCCTATTGACTAATGTTTGCATTGAGTTATATTTGTAGGAGTTGTCCATAGGCAATTCTTGAACCATATGTTGGCTTCAAGGTTGCAATAAGAAGAATTTGATGAAGGATATCAAGTGTCAAGTATGTCTTGAAGATGAAGATGAATGTCAAGTATGTCTTGAAGATGAAGATGAAGTGAGCCCTAGAGTTACTTCAAGACATCAACATGATGAAGAATGAAGAAATGAAGTGCAAGTTCAAGATGAGCCATCTCGAAGAGGTCCTTTGCTTGAGTCTTGCCATCCATATGGTGATCATGGATATGTGAAGATGCACCGAAGAAGAAGCTATCCCATGGTGGATTATGGGGGAGCAATCCACATGGTGGTCATGGTTATGTGAAGATGCGCCGAAGAAGAAGCTCTCCCATGGTGGATTATGGGGGAGCAATCCACAAGACTTCGTCAAGCAAACACAAGCAAGAAAGGCGTTCCATCTTGTTGAGGTCAAGATCGTCGTCATCGAGCTCAAGTGGAATGCGCAAGTATAAGGTTTGCTCTTGATAGGATTTCTTTCTCACCGGTCTCATAGTGTAGTTGGAGACCGGTTTATAATTTAGTTGCCGTACTATCAAGAGGGCTCTCGAGTGAGTAACTCGATCGTATCGTTCGGAGAGAGTTCAAACCTTTGCATCCTTGCATCATCTTTCTTGGTTGTTATTTGGACCTTATCCATGTGATGTTTTAGAGCTTGTGCTTATTCTCATGACAAGCTCTAGTTCATCGAAAACGGATTTCGCATAGATCACTTGTTGCGTTTTCGAGTTTGGTTCATCATCTTTCTTGGTTTTATTTGGATCTTATCCATGTGATGTTTTAGAGCTTGTGCTTATTCTCATGACAAGCTCTAGTTCATTGAGAATGGTTTTTGCATGGGCAACTTGTTGCATTTTCAAGTTTGGAAGTTTTACCGGTATGTCTTTTTTAGATAGGTCAAACCTTTCATCATTTGTTTCTATCCTCCCTTGTTGGACTATGATGGTTTCCTGCATGATCTTGTAGAGCTTGTTCCTAGCTTCAAAACAAGCCCAAGATCATCAAAATCGGAGTCCGGATGTAAAAGTTATGCCCGTTTTAGTTTTGGTGATTCTCAGTTTTAGCTGGGGGGGCGGATAATCCGGCCCGAAGGCCAAAACATGGACAATATCCGGCCAAATATCCGGCCCGAGCCAGGGGCGATTTCGGGGGTCGGATAATCCGGCCTGGGAGGCCCCAAACGGTCATATTTCATTGGGAGGGGGTATATAAGACCCCCTTCTTCCTCCTTGGGCTGGTTGGTTCACTTTCTCTCTCCCTCCTCCATTGTTGTACTTCAAAGCTTGCCCTAGTTCTTGTTTCCTCCCATGATTCTTGCATATTCTTGAGGGAAAAGAGAGAGGAGATCTAGATCTACATTTCTACCAATCAAATCCATCTCTTTGCGAGTGGAACTCTCTAGATCTTGATCTTGGTGTTCTTTGTGAATTCCTTTGTTCTTCCTCTCTTATTCCCCCAATAGCTTTTGTAGCTTTGTTGGAATTTGAGAGAGAAGAACTTGAGCATCTTTGTGGTGTTCTTGCCATTGCATTTGGTGCATCGGTTTGAGTTCTCCACGGTGATTCGTGGAGGTGAAAGCAAGAAGGTTGTTACTCTTGGGTTCTTGGAACCCTAGACGGATTCTAGGCCTTTGTGGCATCTTAGTGGTGTTCTTGGGGACTCCAATTAAGTTGTGGAGAATCTTCAAGGGCAAGGCCTTTGTGGCATCTTAGTGGTGTTCTTGGGGACTCCAATTAAGTTGTGGAGAATCTTCAAGGGCAAGGCCTTTGTGGCATCTTAGTGGTGTTCTCGGGGACTCCAATTAAGTTGTGGAGAATCTTCAAGGGCAAGGCCTTTGTGGCAATTTATTGGGAGCCTCCAATTAAGTTGTGGAGATAGCCCCAAGCTTTGTGCGGGTTCGGTGACCTTCCTAAGGTCCCATAGTGGATCGAGGACATCCCTTTTGGTGGGAATTCTCGAGGAGAATACGGTGGCCCTCGTGCATTTGGAGTGACTTGTCCTCCACACCGCTCCAACGGAGAGTATCACTCGCAAGAGTGTGAACTTCGGGCTACATCGTTGTCTCCGCGTCACTTCGGTTATTCCTATACCCGAGCTCTTTACTTATGCACTTTACTTTGTGATAGCCATCGTGCTTAAAGTTATATATATCTTGCTATCACATAAGTTGCTTGTCTTGCTTAGCATAAGTTGTTGGTGCACATAGGTGAACCATTGCTTAGAATAAGTTGTTGGTGCACATAGGTGAACCATAGTTTATAGGCTTTGGGCTTGACAAAGTAAACGCTAGTTTTATTCCGCATTTGTTAAGCCCATCTCGTAAAAGTTTTAAATCGCCTATTCACCCCCTCTAGGCGACATCCGTGTCCTTTCAATTGGTATCAGAGCAAGGTCTCTCATTATTAGGCTTCACCGCCTTGAGAGTAAAGATGTCGGTTAGGGGATTAGTGCACAATAACTTGTTTATATTTGATGGCACAAATTATGATCTATGGAAAATTTATGTGCTTAAAATCTTACGGGGTATGTCCCTGGACATGGAGCAATATCTTGGCATGTGTTTTTCTTCTCCTAAGGATCCTCAAAATTTATCTCTTGAGGAGGAGAAAAACTCTTGCCTTGATGCTCTTGCTTCTCATGTGTTTTCCATTGTTGTGAGCAATGTAGTTACTTCTTCAATCATGCCTTTCGGGAGCGCTCATGAATTATGGACAAAGCTTCAAGACAAATATGATGTGTCCAATATTATTGAGGATGATTGTATTGCTTCCACTTCCGGCCGTGATGAGTTCTCATCTTCATCCACTTCACCAAAGCGTGGTAAGACACAAGGTAATGATATGGTGAGTGGTGATGAAAATTGCAGTATTGATATTGAGCTTACTATTGATGATTCTTCATCTCTATCTCATTGCAATGCTTCATCTTTGGACTTAAACACATCTAGCACTAGAAATGATTTACATGCTTGTGTTGATAGTCCTTGCATATCATGTGTAAGTTGCTTGAATAAATCTAATGATGATATGCTTGCTTTGTCATGTGGCCATGATAAAAATGCTTCTATTTCCTCTAGTTGTTGTGTGACTAACATTGTAGAGAAAACCAAAGATTCTATTGGTCAAGACAAGATCTTGAAAGGAGCCTCAAGTAACTCCTCATCTTTATCTCACGGTCCTCATATATGCCTTATGGCCAAGGGTTCCACGGTACCTCCTACCATGGAACCTAATATGTCTCGTGGTGATAAGGATGAGGATGAATATGAAGAAGAGGATTGGGTTGTCTCTCTACGCGATAAGGGTGAGAGCGTATTCAAGGTTATTTGCAAAGATAAAATTGCTAGCACTCACTTCTTTGAAATCTTGACTATCGCTATTGAGAGCCAAAAACTTATTTGGATGCATGAGAACACCATTGATCAAAAGGGTGCTCTTGAACGAGAGTATGCCAATGATGTAGCATCCCTAAAGAATGACCTTGAAGAAGAACAAGAGACCATAGCCTCTCTTGAAGAGCAACTTGAAACCCTTGAAGTGTCTCAAAATGAAATAGTTTCTAAACTCACTAAGGAAAGAGACCATGCTAAAGCTCAAGTAAAAATGGTTAAAAAGGGAAATCCCAAAGTTGGTGTTGGTCATGATAAACTTGTTAAGGATCTAGATGATCTAGACAAGGCCCATGAGGTCTTGGAGAGCGAACACTCTATCCTCACCAAGTCCCATGAGCAACTTCAAGCTTCCTATTTAAAAGAGCATGCTATGTTACCCTCTCTTCTTAATATGTCTTGTGTTGATGCTTGTGCTACTAACTCTACTTCTTGTGAAGCATCTATCTTGAAGGAGAATGTTGAGCTAAGGGCTCAACTTGAATTGCTAACTAGCAATTATGGGAAATTGGAAGAAAATCATGGAAAGCTTCTATCTCCCATGAGGATGTTCTATCCTCCCATGATAGGCTAAAGTTAGCTCATGAGGCTATCATATCAAAGGCAACACCTTGTGAGCCTCATGTGGATACTAGCACTATTACCCAAAAAGCTATATTGCCATGTGCTAGTCCTAGTAATTCATCCACTCATAGTATTGCTAAATCTTGTGATGAATTATCTTCCTTGCCTTGTTGCTCTAACAATGAAGGTTCTACTTCCTCTAGTACTTGTGTTGTTACTAACCATGTAGAGGAAATCAAAGAGCTCAAGGCCCAAGTCACTTCTTTGAAGACCGACTTGGTAAAGAGTCATGAAGGGAAATGCAAACTTGACACGATGTTAAGTGTGCAACAATCTCCCAATGACAAGAGTGGACTTGGATTCAAATACATCAACAAGAACAAGTCCAACAACAACAAGAAGAAGGGCCAAGTACAAGTCAAAGACCCGGCCAAGATTGTTTGCTTCAAGTGCAAAATTGAAGGGCACCATGTTAGATCTTGCCCTTTGAAGAGGAAGCAAAAAGGGAAGCGGCCTCAAGCTCAAACTCATATTCAACCTCAAGTTGAAGAAATTCCATTTCCCAAGAAGAATCAAGCCAATGCTCCCATTGTGGAGAAATCTAGTGAGAAGAAGGAGAAGAAAAGAACTTGCTACATATGCCGTGAGAAGGGCCACATCTCCTCCTTTTGCACTATTGGTACCTCATCCAACTCTATCACCATTGATGATGTTTATTCTCTTCATAAGGATGAGGGTGGCAATGTGTTTGCCAAATATGTTGGTGCTCAAAGTGGTGTCAAGAAAAGAACCATTTGGGTTGCCAAGCCTATTGTGACTAACCTCTTAGGACCCAACTTTGTTGGGGACCAACAATCCAAAACTTGATCAATAGGTGCTTGTTGGAGGGCATTGGAGACTTGGCTACATCATGAAGAATTAAGGGATCTTCATCATTTATATTATATCAAGCCAAGTCTTTTGATTATCTTGCTACTATCATATATCCAATGTTCCTCCTTGCGGTAACATGTTCTCAACTCATTTATATTGAAAGTTACTCGCCCCATTGCATGTGTTAGTTTTGTTCCTAACATGTGTTTGTATATGTTGTGCTTCCTAATAGTTTTGCTTGAGAAATCAAGTCTATGCATGTTGGGTTGCACACCATGTATTTGTGTTTGTGTTGGAGCCTCTTTGCATCTTGTGGCATCTTATATGGCTCTTATGAGCGATTAATGGACAATCCCATTTTGGGGGAGTGATATTCCTTTGGGAATTTCATGATCCTAAACAATGTGTGTACATGAGGAATATCACTTAGAATTGATATTGCAAGATTATCTAGTCGCTATGTGGTATGTCATCTTCATGAGAAATTCAAATTCTAATGTCCATTAATATCTCTACTTGTATCTTATTTGCCTCTTGTGAAAATAAATTCCTTATCACATTATGGGGGAGTAATAAGCTTTGTGCATATTACAAGCCTAGAAAATGTGAACATTTGAGGTTGTGTCACATAGAATTGATACCGTAAATTATCTCTCTCCTATGTGGCATGTTTGCTCAAACAAGCTCCAATTTGCTTAAATGGCTTCATTGCTAATATCTTTGTGGATCTTATTTGTGAAAGTTTTTCTTGGCATGGTTTTTCACAACGTGTCCCTTAATACATTTTTGGAAAACCATGTGCTTCAAGTCATACTATTAATTGCTTTGCATGTTGGTATGAATACTATTAATTGCTTTGCATGTTGGTATGAATACTATTAATTGCCTTGCATGTTGGTATGACTAAATGAAGCTATCAAGAAACTATCTTTGCATGATGGTTAACTCTTATATTTTACCATATGCTTTGTTCGTTGTAAATATGATCTTTTGTATACTTACAAACTACCACCGGGAAATATTTCCTAATACCTTTTGTCCTAGGACAATTGGTAGTCAATTATGAGGTAGATATTTATTGATCATATCTACATTGACTCTTGTATTTATATTGCCTTATTCATTGCCATGAATTTGTTGTGCTTTGACTCCCATGTGTCTTCCTTGCATCTTATGGATCTAAGTTGTCTATTCAAACTTTCTTAGCATTGTTAGAAGATATAGGTAGCGTGATGATCCTAGTTTTGTGCATTTTGTATTCATATAAAAAATCCTAGATAATGCACCAAACTTGGGGGAGCTCTTCTATATTATTAGAATGCTTAACATCTCTTGATCTTTATCAAAAATTTGGTTTTGGGAGACATAAATTTTTCTTTTTGGTACTTTGTGCCATCATAAAAAGTTTCGAGGGTTTGGTTTATTTGTTGGAACCTTGCTCTCTTGGGAGTTGGTTATCTCATTCCTTTGTGTTTAGGTTTAATTAGCTTCTTATAATGAGATAAGTCTTTGGAGTCAATCTTGTGTTGATTTGATTCTTTGATATAATTTGGACAACCATTGTCTCTTGGTTTATTTGGTGTTTTGTCCAAATTGTATCTTCCTTTGGTTCTTGAAAGTATTGTGCATGCATATTTAATATATGTATATCTTATGGCATGTGTCACTTTCTTTGATCCAATATATAGGGTAAACTCCATCAAATCCTAATTTGGCTAAGATGTGCATGAAATTCAATTTCATATCTATATGAACATAGTATTGTGGAGTTTGTCCTATATGTTGTAGTGTGTCTAACTACTTTGGACCCAATTAGTTTGGGGACCTTTTTGTACTAACCTTTGTGTTAGGTACAATGGATATCCATTGGATGCTTGTCTCACTCTTGGGGAGAAGTGGTGACTCAATGGTAACTTGAGGCAAGCTAGGATGGTCAACGAACACATATCTACTATATCCTCACCAATGCTATCTCGGTAACAAGTATCTTCTCATGCATATTTTTCTAGCATCCAACCATGTGGTTGCATCTTGGCATGAATCTCTTGATTTGCAAATGTTGTGCTTCTTGCTAAAGTCTTAACGAAACCTCTTTATTGCGAATGTGAGTAATTTGAGATGAGTACATATGTTGGGAAGTATATAAAATCATGCTCATGATTCACCCATCCCAACTATGCCTATCTAGCAATTTTATTGCATATCAATTCCTCAAGGCTCTCACATGTGCAATATAGATGAAAGTGCAAATTTAGTTATATCTTTTGGTATTCTCGTTTGTGATACTTGTTGCCTATCTCAATGTATCCCAACTATCTTCTATCCCTTTTTGATATTTGTGATGTATTTTAGATGATTGTGGTTGAATTTCATGAATGTACAATAAGATAAAATTGAGCCTTTGGCCATGCTATTAAGCAAAAATTCTTATTGGTATATTGCATGAATTCGTCTTGGATATCATACTATTTTTCTTGCGTATCTATTTTGTGTGTGCATGTTTCTTTGTGGATAAATATCTTTGTGATATTGCCCACTTAGAGAAACTTATACACATAAGAGATGGTACATCTCCTTTTGATATCTTATTTATTTATTGCGTGTTGATTGGTCATGCTAAGCAATATAATTCATTGAAGACTATGATGATGCTTTTTGCTCATCCTTGTAATAGTCTTATAATATGCTTTATCATGCCTTTCACATATCATCTTGGTTGAGCCTTTTTATTATGGTGCCTCTTACTTGTTGCTCAACTATTTGTTTGTTGCAAGTGTTTAGCTTATTTTTCTATCTATGATCTATTACAAATGTTTGTGTTTTAAATGAGGGAGTGAGGATTCCATGTTATGCATATTTTATTCAAATGCAACATTTTATTTTATGCATGTACCTTGGGGAGCTTCCTCATTTGATTTAGAGCACTATCTTATGGTGATCATTAGAGTTTGATTCACTTGGTATCTTTTGTTTTTGAATGATATTATGGGAGTGATGATTCCATGTTTGTGCACTTTATACTCCAATGCAAATTGTCTAGTTTTGTGCACAAACCTTGGGGAGCTTCCTCATATTATTTAGAGCAATCTTCTTGATCTTATCATAATATCTATCTTTCTTTTGGTATCCTCTTTGTGGTTCATTTGGTTGCTTGCTTCATTTGTTGAAGCTTCTTGACTTTGTTATCTTTTTGCAATCTTTGATCCTATCTATAGTGTGATTCCTTCCGAATATTCGTCATTGAATATGTGCATTTGATTCCACTCAAATTATGAGAAATGCACACGCTATGGAGGAACTCTCACTATATTGGCCTTCTAAATTTTTCACCCATTTCGGCAATTGGTGCCAATGGGGGAGAAGTTTGGAGGGTTTAAGAGAATTTGGTTATGTCTTTGCTTTGTGCTTAAGCATGTGCCTTTATTGCATTGCATCTTGTTGCTTTGCATAGTTGAATATTTAGAGGAAACTCCACTAGGCTTTGAATGCCAATATATGCAATGAAAGTCAAGATCATTCACACATGCATATATTATGGGGGAGTTTGCTCTATATATTCAACTTATTTGTTACTTAAAAATCCTTATATAAACCCTCTCAAAGAGATTGTCATCAATTACCAAAATGGGGGAGATTGAAAGTGCATGGAGCCCCCATGTGTGGTTTTGGTAATTAATGACAATCCCTATTGACTAATGTTTGCATTGAGTTATATTTGTAGGAGTTGTCCATAGGCAATTCTTGAACCATATGTTGGCTTCAAGGTTGCAATAAGAAGAATTTGATGAAGGATATCAAGTGTCAAGTATGTCTTGAAGATGAAGATGAATGTCAAGTATGTCTTGAAGATGAAGATGAAGTGAGCCCTAGAGTTACTTCAAGACATCAACATGATGAATAATGAAGAAATGAAGTGCAAGTTCAAGATGAGCCATCTCGAAGAGGTCCTTTGCTTGAGTCTTGCCATCCATATGGTGATCATGGATATGTGAAGATGCACCGAAGAAGAAGCTATCCCATGGTGGATTATGGGGGAGCAATCCACATGGTGGTCATGGTTATGTGAAGATGCGCCGAAGAAGAAGCTCTCCCATGGTGGATTATGGGGGAGCAATCCACAAGACTTCGTCAAGCAAACACAAGCAAGAAAGGCGTTCCATCTTGTTGAGGTCAAGATCGTCGTCATCGAGCTCAAGTGGAATGCGCAAGTATAAGGTTTGCTCTTGATAGGATTTCTTTCTCACCGGTCTCATGGTGTAGTTGGAGACCGGTTTATAATTTAGTTGCCGTACTATCAAGAGGGCTCTCGAGTGAGTAACTCGATCGTATCGTTCGGAGAGAGTTCAAACCTTTGCATCCTTGCATCATCTTTCTTGGTTGTTATTTGGACCTTATCCATGTGATGTTTTAGAGCTTGTGCTTATTCTCATGACAAGCTCTAGTTCATCGAAAACGGATTTCGCATAGATCACTTGTTGCGTTTTCGAGTTTGGTTCATCATCTTTCTTGGTTTTATTTGGATCTTATCCATGTGATGTTTTAGAGCTTGTGCTTATTCTCATGACAAGCTCTAGTTCATTGAGAATGGTTTTTGCATGGGCAACTTGTTGCATTTTCAAGTTTGGAAGTTTTACCGGTATGTCTTTTTTAGATAGGTCAAACCTTTCATCATTTGTTTCTATCCTCCCTTGTTGGACTATGATGGTTTCCTGCATGATCTTGTAGAGCTTGTTCCTAGCTTCAAAACAAGCCCAAGATCATCAAAATCGGAGTCCGGATGTAAAAGTTATGCCCGTTTTAGTTTTGGTGATTCTGCAGTTTTCTGGGGGGGGGGGCGGATAATCCGGCCCGAAGGCCAAAACATGGACAATATCCGGCCAAATATCCGGCCCGAGCCAGGGGCGATTTCGGGGGTCGGATAATCCGGCCCGGGGGCGGATTTTCCGGCCTGGGAGGCCCCAAACGGTCATATTTCGTTGGGAGGGGGTATATAAGACCCCCTTCTTCCTCCTTGGGCTGGTTGGTTCACTTTCTCTCTCCCTCCTCCATTGTTGTACTTCAAAGCTTGCCCTAGTTCTTGTTTCCTCCCATGATTCTTGCATATTCTTGAGGGAAAAGAGAGAGGAGATCTAGATCTACATTTCTACCAATCAAATCCATCTCTTTGCGAGTGGAACTCTCTAGATCTTGATCTTGGTGTTCTTTGTGAATTCCTTTGTTCTTCCTCTCTTATTCCCCCAATAGCTTTTGTAGCTTTGTTGGAATTTGAGAGAGAAGAACTTGAGCATCTTTGTGGTGTTCTTGCCATTGCATTTGGTGCATCGGTTTGAGTTCTCCACGGTGATTCGTGGAGGTGAAAGCAAGAAGGTTGTTACTCTTGGGTTCTTGGAACCCTAGACGGATTCTAGGCCTTTGTGGCATCTTAGTGGTGTTCTTGGGGACTCCAATTAAGTTGTGGAGAATCTTCAAGGGCAAGGCCTTTGTGGCATCTTAGTGGTGTTCTTGGGGACTCCAATTAAGTTGTGGAGAATCTTCAAGGGCAAGGCCTTTGTGGCATCTTAGTGGTGTTCTCGGGGACTCCAATTAAGTTGTGGAGAATCTTCAAGGGCAAGGCCTTTGTGGCAATTTATTGGGAGCCTCCAATTAAGTTGTGGAGATAGCCCCAAGCTTTGTGCGGGTTCGGTGACCTTCCTAAGGTCCCATAGTGGATCGAGGACATCCCTTTTGGTGGGAATTCTCGAGGAGAATACGGTGGCCCTCGTGCATTTGGAGTGACTTGTCCTCCACACCGCTCCAACGGAGAGTATCACTCGCAAGAGTGTGAACTTCGGGCTACATCGTTGTCTCCGCGTCACTTCGGTTATTCCTATACCCGAGCTCTTTACTTATGCACTTTACTTTGTGATAGCCATCGTGCTTAAAGTTATATATATATCTTGCTATCACATAAGTTGCTTGTCTTGCTTAGCATAAGTTGTTGGTGCACATAGGTGAACCATTGCTTAGAATAAGTTGTTGGTGCACATAGGTGAACCATAGTTTATAGGCTTTGGGCTTGACAAAGTAAACGCTAGTTTTATTCCGCATTTGTTAAGCCCATCTCGTAAAAGTTTTAAATCGCCTATTCACCCCCCCTCTAGGCGACATCCGTGTCCTTTCAATTGGTATCAGAGAAAGGTCTCTCATTATTAGGCTTCACCGCCTTGAGAGTAAAGATGTCGGTTAGGGGATTAGTGCACAATAACTTGTTTATATTTGATGGCACAAATTATGATCTATGGAAAATTTATGTGCTTAAAATCTTACGGGGTATGTCCCCGGACATGGAGCAATATCTTGGCATGTGTTTTTCTTCTCCTAAGGATCCTCAAAATTTATCTCTTGAGGAGGAGAAAAACTCTTGCCTTGATGCTCTTGCTTCTCATGTGTTTTCCATTGTTGTGAGCAATGTAGTTACTTCTTCAATCATGCCTTTCGGGAGCGCTCATGAATTATGGACAAAGCTTCAAGACAAATATGATGTGTCCAATATTATTGAGGATGATTGTATTGCTTCCACTTCCGGCCGTGATGAGTTCTCATCTTCATCCACTTCACCAAAGCGTGGTAAGACACAAGGTAATGATATGGTGAGTGGTGATGAAAATTGCAGTATTGATATTGAGCTTACTATTGATGATTCTTCATCTCTATCTCATTGCAATGCTTCATCTTTGGACTTAAACACATCTAGCACTAGAAATGATTTACATGCTTGTGTTGATAGTCCTTGCATATCATGTGTAAGTTGCTTGAATAAATCTAATGATGATATGCTTGCTTTGTCATGTGGCCATGATAAAAATGCTTCTATTTCCTCTAGTTGTTGTGTGACTAACATTGTAGAGAAAACCAAAGATTCTATTGGTCAAGACAAGATCTTGAAAGGAGCCTCAAGTAACTCCTCATCTTTATCTCACGGTCCTCATATATGCCTTATGGCCAAGGGTTCCACGGTACCTCCTACCATGGAACCTAATATGTCTCGTGGTGATAAGGATGAGGATGAATATGAAGAAGAGGATTGGGTTGTCTCTCTACGCGATAAGGGTGAGAGCGTATTCAAGGTTATTTGCAAAGATAAAATTGCTAGCACTCACTTCTTTGAAATCTTGACTATCGCTATTGAGAGCCAAAAACTTATTTGGATGCATGAGAACACCATTGATCAAAAGGGTGCTCTTGAACGAGAGTATGCCAATGATGTAGCATCCCTAAAGAATGACCTTGAAGAAGAACAAGAGACCATAGCCTCTCTTGAAGAGCAACTTGAAACCCTTGAAGTGTCTCAAAATGAAATAGTTTCTAAACTCACTAAGGAAAGAGACCATGCTAAAGCTCAAGTAAAAATGCTTAAAAAGGGAAATCCCAAAGTTGGTGTTGGTCATGATAAACTTGTTAAGGATCTAGATGATCTAGACAAGGCCCATGAGGTCTTGGAGAGCGAACACTCTATCCTCACCAAGTCCCATGAGCAACTTCAAGCTTCCTATTTAAAAGAGCATGCTATGTTACCCTCTCTTCTTAATATGTCTTGTGTTGATGCTTGTGCTACTAACTCTACTTCTTGTGAAGCATCTATCTTGAAGGAGAATGTTGAGCTAAGGGCTCAACTTGAATTGCTAACTAGCAATTATGGGAAATTGGAAGAAAATCATGGAAAGCTTTCTAGCTCCCATGAGGATGTTCTATCCTCCCATGATAGGCTAAAGTTAGCTCATGAGGCTATCATATCAAAGGCAACACCTTGTGAGCCTCATGTGGATACTAGCACTATTACCCAAAAGCTATATTGCCATGTGCTAGTCCTAGTAATTCATCCACTCATAGTATTGCTAAATCTTGTGATGAATTATCTTCCTTGCCTTGTTGCTCTAACAATGAAGGTTCTACTTCCTCTAGTACTTGTGTTGTTACTAACCATGTAGAGGAAATCAAAGAGCTCAAGGCCCAAGTCACTTCTTTGAAGACCGACTTGGTAAAGAGTCATGAAGGGAAATGCAAACTTGACACGATGTTAAGTGTGCAACAATCTCCCAATGACAAGAGTGGACTTGGATTCAAATACATCAACAAGAACAAGTCCAACAACAACAAGAAGAAGGGCCAAGTACAAGTCAAAGACCCGGCCAAGATTGTTTGCTTCAAGTGCAAAATTGAAGGGCACCATGTTAGATCTTGCCCTTTGAAGAAGAAGCAAAAAGGGAAGCGGCCTCAAGCTCAAACTCATATTCAACCTCAAGTTGAAGAAATTCCACTTCCCAAGAAGAATCAAGCCAATGCTCCCATTGTGGAGAAATCTAGTGAGAAGAAGGAGAAGAAAAGAACTTGCTACATATGCCGTGAGAAGGGCCACATCTCCTCCTTTTGCACTATTGGTACCTCATCCAACTCTATCACCATTGATGATGTTTATTCTCTTCATAAGGATGAGGGTGGCAATGTGTTTGCCAAATATGTTGGTGCTCAAAGTGGTGTCAAGAAAAGAACCATTTGGGTTGCCAAGCCTATTGTGACTAACCTCTTAGGACCCAACTTTGTTGGGGACCAACAATCCAAAACTTGATCAATAGGTGCTTGTTGGAGGGCATTGGAGACTTGGCTACATCATGAAGAATTAAGGGATCTTCATCATTTATATTATATCAAGCCAAGTCTTTTGATTATCTTGCTACTATCATATATCCAATGTTCCTCCTTGCGGTAACATGTTCTCAACTCATTTATATTGAAAGTTACTCGCCCCATTGCATGTGTTAGTTTTGTTCCTAACATGTGTTTGTATATGTTGTGCTTCCTAATAGTTTTGCTTGAGAAATCAAGTCTATGCATGTTGGGTTGCACACCATGTATTTGTGTTTGTGTTGGAGCCTCTTTGCATCTTGTGGCATCTTATATGGCTCTTATGAGCGATTAATGGACAATCCCATTTTGGGGGAGTGATATTCCTTTGGGAATTTCATGATCCTAAACAATGTGTGTACATGAGGAATATCACTTAGAATTGATATTGCAAGATTATCTAGTCGCTATGTGGTATGTCATCTTCATGAGAAATTCAAATTCTAATGTCCATTAATATCTCTACTTGTATCTTATTTGCCTCTTGTGAAAATAAATTCCTTATCACATTATGGGGGAGTAATAAGCTTTGTGCATATTACAAGCCTAGAAAATGTGAACATTTGAGGTTGTGTCACATAGAATTGATACCGTAAATTATCTCTCTCCTATGTGGCATGTTTGCTCAAACAAGCTCCAATTTGCTTAAATGGCTTCATTGCTAATATCTTTGTGGATCTTATTTGTGAAAGTTTTTCTTGGCATGGTTTTTCACAACGTGTCCCTTAATACATTTTTGGAAAACCATGTGCTTCAAGTCATACTATTAATTGCTTTGCATGTTGGTATGAATACTATTAATTGCTTTGCATGTTGGTATGAATACTATTAATTGCCTTGCATGTTGGTATGACTAAATGAAGCTATCAAGAAACTATCTTTGCATGATGGTTAACTCTTATATTTTACCATATGCTTTGTTCGTTGTAAATATGATCTTTTGTATACTTACAAACTACCACCGGGAAATATTTCCTAATACCTTTTGTCCTAGGACAATTGGTAGTCAATTATGAGGTAGATATTTATTGATCATATCTACATTGACTCTTGTATTTATATTGCCTTATTCATTGCCATGAATTTGTTGTGCTTTGACTCCCATGTGTCTTCCTTGCATCTTATGGATCTAAGTTGTCTATTCAAACTTTCTTAGCATTGTTAGAAGATATAGGTAGCGTGATGATCCTAGTTTTGTGCATTTTGTATTCATATAAAAAATCCTAGATAATGCACCAAACTTGGGGGAGCTCTTCTATATTATTAGAATGCTTAACATCTCTTGATCTTTATCAAAAATTTGGTTTTGGGAGACATAAATTTTTCTTTTTGGTACTTTGTGCCATCATAAAAAGTTTCGAGGGTTTGGTTTATTTGTTGGAACCTTGCTCTCTTGGGAGTTGGTTATCTCATTCCTTTGTGTTTAGGTTTAATTAGCTTCTTATAATGAGATAAGTCTTTGGAGTCAATCTTGTGTTGATTTGATTCTTTGATATAATTTGGACAACCATTGTCTCTTGGTTTATTTGGTGTTTTGTCCAAATTGTATCTTCCTTTGGTTCTTGAAAGTATTGTGCATGCATATTTAATATATGTATATCTTATGGCATGTGTCACTTTCTTTGATCCAATATATAGGGTAAACTCCATCAAATCCTAATTTGGCTAAGATGTGCATGAAATTCAATTTCATATCTATATGAACATAGTATTGTGGAGTTTGTCCTATATGTTGTAGTGTGTCTAACTACTTTGGACCCAATTAGTTTGGGGACCTTTTTGTACTAACCTTTGTGTTAGGTACAATGGATATCCATTGGATGCTTGTCTCACTCTTGGGGAGAAGTGGTGACTCAATGGTAACTTGAGGCAAGCTAGGATGGTCAACGAACACATATCTACTATATCCTCACCAATGCTATCTCGGTAACAAGTATCTTCTCATGCATATTTTTCTAGCATCCAACCATGTGGTTGCATCTTGGCATGAATCTCTTGATTTGCAAATGTTGTGCTTCTTGCTAAAGTCTTAACGAAACCTCTTTATTGCGAATGTGAGTAATTTGAGATGAGTACATATGTTGGGAAGTATATAAAATCATGCTCATGATTCACCCATCCCAACTATGCCTATCTAGCAATTTTATTGCATATCAATTCCTCAAGGCTCTCACATGTGCAATATAGATGAAAGTGCAAATTTAGTTATATCTTTTGGTATTCTCGTTTGTGATACTTGTTGCCTATCTCAATGTATCCCAACTATCTTCTATCCCTTTTTGATATTTGTGATGTATTTTAGATGATTGTGGTTGAATTTCATGAATGTACAATAAGATAAAATTGAGCCTTTGGCCATGCTATTAAGCAAAAATTCTTATTGGTATATTGCATGAATTCGTCTTGGATATCATACTATTTTTCTTGCGTATCTATTTTGTGTGTGCATGTTTCTTTGTGGATAAATATCTTTGTGATATTGCCCACTTAGAGAAACTTATAAACATAAGAGATGGTACATCTCCTTTTGATATCTTATTTATTTATTGCGTGTTGATTGGTCATGCTAAGCAATATAATTCATTGAAGACTATGATGATGCTTTTTGCTCATCCTTGTAATAGTCTTATAATATGCTTTATCATGCCTTTCACATATCATCTTGGTTGAGCCTTTTTATTATGGTGCCTCTTACTTGTTGCTCAACTATTTGTTTGTTGCAAGTGTTTAGCTTATTTTTCTATCTATGATCTATTACAAATGTTTGTGTTTTAAATGAGGGAGTGAGGATTCCATGTTATGCATATTTTATTCAAATGCAACATTTTATTTTATGCATGTACCTTGGGGAGCTTCCTCATTTGATTTAGAGCACTATCTTATGGTGATCATTAGAGTTTGATTCACTTGGTATCTTTTGTTTTTGAATGATATTATGGGAGTGATGATTCCATGTTTGTGCACTTTATACTCCAATGCAAATTGTCTAGTTTTGTGCACAAACCTTGGGGAGCTTCCTCATATTATTTAGAGCAATCTTCTTGATCTTATCATAATATCTATCTTTCTTTTGGTATCCTCTTTGTGGTTCATTTGGTTGCTTGCTTCATTTGTTGAAGCTTCTTGACTTTGTTATCTTTTTGCAATCTTTGATCCTATCTATAGTGTGATTCCTTCCGAATATTCGTCATTGAATATGTGCATTTGATTCCACTCAAATTATGAGAAATGCACACGCTATGGAGGAACTCTCACTATATTGGCCTTCTAAATTTTTCACCCATTTCGGCAATTGGTGCCAATGGGGGAGAAGTTTGGAGGGTTTAAGAGAATTTGGTTATGTCTTTGCTTTGTGCTTAAGCATGTGCCTTTATTGCATTGCATCTTGTTGCTTTGCATAGTTGAATATTTAGAGGAAACTCCACTAGGCTTTGAATGCCAATATATGCAATGAAAGTCAAGATCATTCACACATGCATATATTATGGGGGAGTTTGCTCTATATATTCAACTTATTTGTTACTTAAAAATCCTTATATAAACCCTCTCAAAGAGATTGTCATCAATTACCAAAATGGGGAGATTGAAAGTGCATGGAGCCCCCATGTGTGGTTTTGGTAATTAATGACAATCCCTATTGACTAATGTTTGCATTGAGTTATATTTGTAGGAGTTGTCCATAGGCAATTCTTGAACCATATGTTGGCTTCAAGGTTGCAATAAGAAGAATTTGATGAAGGATATCAAGTGTCAAGTATGTCTTGAAGATGAAGATGAATGTCAAGTATGTCTTGAAGATGAAGATGAAGTGAGCCCTAGAGTTACTTCAAGACATCAACATGATGAATAATGAAGAAATGAAGTGCAAGTTCAAGATGAGCCATCTCGAAGAGGTCCTTTGCTTGAGTCTTGCCATCCATATGGTGATCATGGATATGTGAAGATGCACCGAAGAAGAAGCTATCCCATGGTGGATTATGGGGGAGCAATCCACATGGTGGTCATGGTTATGTGAAGATGCGCCGAAGAAGAAGCTCTCCCATGGTGGATTATGGGGGAGCAATCCACAAGACTTCGTCAAGCAAACACAAGCAAGAAAGGCGTTCCATCTTGTTGAGGTCAAGATCGTCGTCATCGAGCTCAAGTGGAATGCGCAAGTATAAGGTTTGCTCTTGATAGGATTTCTTTCTCACCGGTCTCATAGTGTAGTTGGAGACCGGTTTATAATTTAGTTGCCGTACTATCAAGAGGGCTCTCGAGTGAGTAACTCGATCGTATCGTTCGGAGAGAGTTCAAACCTTTGCATCCTTGCATCATCTTTCTTGGTTGTTATTTGGACCTTATCCATGTGATGTTTTAGAGCTTGTGCTTATTCTCATGACAAGCTCTAGTTCATCGAAAACGGATTTCGCATAGATCACTTGTTGCGTTTTCGAGTTTGGTTCATCATCTTTCTTGGTTTTATTTGGATCTTATCCATGTGATGTTTTAGAGCTTGTGCTTATTCTCATGACAAGCTCTAGTTCATTGAGAATGGTTTTTGCATGGGCAACTTGTTGCATTTTCAAGTTTGGAAGTTTTACCGGTATGTCTTTTTTAGATAGGTCAAACCTTTCATCATTTGTTTCTATCCTCCCTTGTTGGACTATGATGGTTTCCTGCATGATCTTGTAGAGCTTGTTCCTAGCTTCAAAACAAGCCCAAGATCATCAAAATCGGAGTCCGGATGCAAAAGTTATGCCCGTTTTAGTTTTGGTGATTCTGCAGTTTTCTGGGGGGGCGGATAATCCGGCCCGAAGGCCAAAACATGGACAATATCCGGCCAAATATCCGGCCCGAGCCAGGGGCGATTTCGGGGGGCGGATAATCCGGCCCGGGGGCGGATTTTCCGGCCGGGAGGCCCCAAACGGTCATATTTCGTTGGGAGGGGGTATATAAGACCCCCTTCTTCCTCCTTGGGCTGGTTGGTTCACTTTCTCTCTCCCTCCTCCATTGTTGTACTTCAAAGCTTGCCCTAGTTCTTGTTTCCTCCCATGATTCTTGCATATTCTTGAGGGAAAAGAGAGAGGAGATCTAGATCTACATTTCTACCAATCAAATCCATCTCTTTGCGAGTGGAACTCTCTAGATCTTGATCTTGGTGTTCTTTGTGAATTCCTTTGTTCTTCCTCTCTTATTCCCCCAATAGCTTTTGTAGCTTTGTTGGAATTTGAGAGAGAAGAACTTGAGCATCTTTGTGGTGTTCTTGCCATTGCATTTGGTGCATCGGTTTGAGTTCTCCACGGTGATTCGTGGAGGTGAAAGCAAGAAGGTTGTTACTCTTGGGTTCTTGGAACCCTAGACGGATTCTAGGCCTTTGTGGCATCTTAGTGGTGTTCTTGGGGACTCCAATTAAGTTGTGGAGAATCTTCAAGGGCAAGGCCTTTGTGGCATCTTAGTGGTGTTCTTGGGGACTCCAATTAAGTTGTGGAGAATCTTCAAGGGCAAGGCCTTTGTGGCATCTTAGTGGTGTTCTCGGGGACTCCAATTAAGTTGTGGAGAATCTTCAAGGGCAAGGCCTTTGTGGCAATTTATTGGGAGCCTCCAATTAAGTTGTGGAGATAGCCCCAAGCTTTGTGCGGGTTCGGTGACCTTCCTAAGGTCCCATAGTGGATCGAGGACATCCCTTTTGGTGGGAATTCTCGAGGAGAATACGGTGGCCCTCGTGCATTTGGAGTGACTTGTCCTCCACACCGCTCCAACGGAGAGTATCACTCGCAAGAGTGTGAACTTCGGGCTACATCGTTGTCTCCGCGTCACTTCGGTTATTCCTATACCCGAGCTCTTTACTTATGCACTTTACTTTGTGATAGCCATCGTGCTTAAAGTTATATATATATCTTGCTATCACATAAGTTGCTTGTCTTGCTTAGCATAAGTTGTTGGTGCACATAGGTGAACCATTGCTTAGAATAAGTTGTTGGTGCACATAGGTGAACCATAGTTTATAGGCTTTGGGCTTGACAAAGTAAACGCTAGTTTTATTCCGCATTTGTTAAGCCCATCTCGTAAAAGTTTTAAATCGCCTATTCACCCCCCTCTAGGCGACATCCGTGTCCTTTCAATTGGTATCAGAGAAAGGTCTCTCATTATTAGGCTTCACCGCCTTGAGAGTAAAGATGTCGGTTAGGGGATTAGTGCACAATAACTTGTTTATATTTGATGGCACAAATTATGATCTATGGAAAATTTATGTGCTTAAAATCTTACGGGGTATGTCCCTGGACATGGAGCAATATCTTGGCATGTGTTTTTCTTCTCCTAAGGATCCTCAAAATTTATCTCTTGAGGAGGAGAAAAACTCTTGCCTTGATGCTCTTGCTTCTCATGTGTTTTCCATTGTTGTGAGCAATGTAGTTACTTCTTCAATCATGCCTTTCGGGAGCGCTCATGAATTATGGACAAAGCTTCAAGACAAATATGATGTGTCCAATATTATTGAGGATGATTGTATTGCTTCCACTTCCGGCCGTGATGAGTTCTCATCTTCATCCACTTCACCAAAGCGTGGTAAGACACAAGGTAATGATATGGTGAGTGGTGATGAAAATTGCAGTATTGATATTGAGCTTACTATTGATGATTCTTCATCTCTATCTCATTGCAATGCTTCATCTTTGGACTTAAACACATCTAGCACTAGAAATGATTTACATGCTTGTGTTGATAGTCCTTGCATATCATGTGTAAGTTGCTTGAATAAATCTAATGATGATATGCTTGCTTTGTCATGTGGCCATGATAAAAATGCTTCTATTTCCTCTAGTTGTTGTGTGACTAACATTGTAGAGAAAACCAAAGATTCTATTGGTCAAGACAAGATCTTGAAAGGAGCCTCAAGTAACTCCTCATCTTTATCTCACGGTCCTCATATATGCCTTATGGCCAAGGGTTCCACGGTACCTCCTACCATGGAACCTAATATGTCTCGTGGTGATAAGGATGAGGATGAATATGAAGAAGAGGATTGGGTTGTCTCTCTACGCGATAAGGGTGAGAGCGTATTCAAGGTTATTTGCAAAGATAAAATTGCTAGCACTCACTTCTTTGAAATCTTGACTATCGCTATTGAGAGCCAAAAACTTATTTGGATGCATGAGAACACCATTGATCAAAAGGGTGCTCTTGAACGAGAGTATGCCAATGATGTAGCATCCCTAAAGAATGACCTTGAAGAAGAACAAGAGACCATAGCCTCTCTTGAAGAGCAACTTGAAACCCTTGAAGTGTCTCAAAATGAAATAGTTTCTAAACTCACTAAGGAAAGAGACCATGCTAAAGCTCAAGTAAAAATGCTTAAAAAGGGAAATCCCAAAGTTGGTGTTGGTCATGATAAACTTGTTAAGGATCTAGATGATCTAGACAAGGCCCATGAGGTCTTGGAGAGCGAACACTCTATCCTCACCAAGTCCCATGAGCAACTTCAAGCTTCCTATTTAAAAGAGCATGCTATGTTACCCTCTCTTCTTAATATGTCTTGTGTTGATGCTTGTGCTACTAACTCTACTTCTTGTGAAGCATCTATCTTGAAGGAGAATGTTGAGCTAAGGGCTCAACTTGAATTGCTAACTAGCAATTATGGGAAATTGGAAGAAAATCATGGAAAGCTTTCTAGCTCCCATGAGGATGTTCTATCCTCCCATGATAGGCTAAAGTTAGCTCATGAGGCTATCATATCAAAGGCAACACCTTGTGAGCCTCATGTGGATACTAGCACTATTACCCAAAAAGCTATATTGCCATGTGCTAGTCCTAGTAATTCATCCACTCATAGTATTGCTAAATCTTGTGATGAATTATCTTCCTTGCCTTGTTGCTCTAACAATGAAGGTTCTACTTCCTCTAGTACTTGTGTTGTTACTAACCATGTAGAGGAAATCAAAGAGCTCAAGGCCCAAGTCACTTCTTTGAAGACCGACTTGGTAAAGAGTCATGAAGGGAAATGCAAACTTGACACGATGTTAAGTGTGCAACAATCTCCCAATGACAAGAGTGGACTTGGATTCAAATACATCAACAAGAACAAGTCCAACAACAACAAGAAGAAGGGCCAAGTACAAGTCAAAGACCCGGCCAAGATTGTTTGCTTCAAGTGCAAAATTGAAGGGCACCATGTTAGATCTTGCCCTTTGAAGAAGAAGCAAAAAGGAAGCGGCCTCAAGCTCAAACTCATATTCAACCTCAAGTTGAAGAAATTCCACTTCCCAAGAAGAATCAAGCCAATGCTCCCATTGTGGAGAAATCTAGTGAGAAGAAGGAGAAGAAAAGAACTTGCTACATATGCCGTGAGAAGGGCCACATCTCCTCCTTTTGCACTATTGGTACCTCATCCAACTCTATCACCATTGATGATGTTTATTCTCTTCATAAGGATGAGGGTGGCAATGTGTTTGCCAAATATGTTGGTGCTCAAAGTGGTGTCAAGAAAAGAACCATTTGGGTTGCCAAGCCTATTGTGACTAACCTCTTAGGACCCAACTTTGTTGGGGACCAACAATCCAAAACTTGATCAATAGGTGCTTGTTGGAGGGCATTGGAGACTTGGCTACATCATGAAGAATTAAGGGATCTTCATCATTTATATTATATCAAGCCAAGTCTTTTGATTATCTTGCTACTATCATATATCCAATGTTCCTCCTTGCGGTAACATGTTCTCAACTCATTTATATTGAAAGTTACTCGCCCCATTGCATGTGTTAGTTTTGTTCCTAACATGTGTTTGTATATGTTGTGCTTCCTAATAGTTTTGCTTGAGAAATCAAGTCTATGCATGTTGGGTTGCACACCATGTATTTGTGTTTGTGTTGGAGCCTCTTTGCATCTTGTGGCATCTTATATGGCTCTTATGAGCGATTAATGGACAATCCCATTTTGGGGGAGTGATATTCCTTTGGGAATTTCATGATCCTAAACAATGTGTGTACATGAGGAATATCACTTAGAATTGATATTGCAAGATTATCTAGTCGCTATGTGGTATGTCATCTTCATGAGAAATTCAAATTCTAATGTCCATTAATATCTCTACTTGTATCTTATTTGCCTCTTGTGAAAATAAATTCCTTATCACATTATGGGGGAGTAATAAGCTTTGTGCATATTACAAGCCTAGAAAATGTGAACATTTGAGGTTGTGTCACATAGAATTGATACCGTAAATTATCTCTCTCCTATGTGGCATGTTTGCTCAAACAAGCTCCAATTTGCTTAAATGGCTTCATTGCTAATATCTTTGTGGATCTTATTTGTGAAAGTTTTTCTTGGCATGGTTTTTCACAACGTGTCCCTTAATACATTTTTGGAAAACCATGTGCTTCAAGTCATACTATTAATTGCTTTGCATGTTGGTATGAATACTATTAATTGCTTTGCATGTTGGTATGAATACTATTAATTGCCTTGCATGTTGGTATGACTAAATGAAGCTATCAAGAAACTATCTTTGCATGATGGTTAACTCTTATATTTTACCATATGCTTTGTTCGTTGTAAATATGATCTTTTGTATACTTACAAACTACCACCGGGAAATATTTCCTAATACCTTTTGTCCTAGGACAATTGGTAGTCAATTATGAGGTAGATATTTATTGATCATATCTACATTGACTCTTGTATTTATATTGCCTTATTCATTGCCATGAATTTGTTGTGCTTTGACTCCCATGTGTCTTCCTTGCATCTTATGGATCTAAGTTGTCTATTCAAACTTTCTTAGCATTGTTAGAAGATATAGGTAGCGTGATGATCCTAGTTTTGTGCATTTTGTATTCATATAAAAAATCCTAGATAATGCACCAAACTTGGGGGAGCTCTTCTATATTATTAGAATGCTTAACATCTCTTGATCTTTATCAAAAATTTGGTTTTGGGAGACATAAATTTTTCTTTTTGGTACTTTGTGCCATCATAAAAAGTTTCGAGGGTTTGGTTTATTTGTTGGAACCTTGCTCTCTTGGGAGTTGGTTATCTCATTCCTTTGTGTTTAGGTTTAATTAGCTTCTTATAATGAGATAAGTCTTTGGAGTCAATCTTGTGTTGATTTGATTCTTTGATATAATTTGGACAACCATTGTCTCTTGGTTTATTTGGTGTTTTGTCCAAATTGTATCTTCCTTTGGTTCTTGAAAGTATTGTGCATGCATATTTAATATATGTATATCTTATGGCATGTGTCACTTTCTTTGATCCAATATATAGGGTAAACTCCATCAAATCCTAATTTGGCTAAGATGTGCATGAAATTCAATTTCATATCTATATGAACATAGTATTGTGGAGTTTGTCCTATATGTTGTAGTGTGTCTAACTACTTTGGACCCAATTAGTTTGGGGACCTTTTTGTACTAACCTTTGTGTTAGGTACAATGGATATCCATTGGATGCTTGTCTCACTCTTGGGGAGAAGTGGTGACTCAATGGTAACTTGAGGCAAGCTAGGATGGTCAACGAACACATATCTACTATATCCTCACCAATGCTATCTCGGTAACAAGTATCTTCTCATGCATATTTTTCTAGCATCCAACCATGTGGTTGCATCTTGGCATGAATCTCTTGATTTGCAAATGTTGTGCTTCTTGCTAAAGTCTTAACGAAACCTCTTTATTGCGAATGTGAGTAATTTGAGATGAGTACATATGTTGGGAAGTATATAAAATCATGCTCATGATTCACCCATCCCAACTATGCCTATCTAGCAATTTTATTGCATATCAATTCCTCAAGGCTCTCACATGTGCAATATAGATGAAAGTGCAAATTTAGTTATATCTTTTGGTATTCTCGTTTGTGATACTTGTTGCCTATCTCAATGTATCCCAACTATCTTCTATCCCTTTTTGATATTTGTGATGTATTTTAGATGATTGTGGTTGAATTTCATGAATGTACAATAAGATAAAATTGAGCCTTTGGCCATGCTATTAAGCAAAAATTCTTATTGGTATATTGCATGAATTCGTCTTGGATATCATACTATTTTTCTTGCGTATCTATTTTGTGTGTGCATGTTTCTTTGTGGATAAATATCTTTGTGATATTGCCCACTTAGAGAAACTTATAAACATAAGAGATGGTACATCTCCTTTTGATATCTTATTTATTTATTGCGTGTTGATTGGTCATGCTAAGCAATATAATTCATTGAAGACTATGATGATGCTTTTTGCTCATCCTTGTAATAGTCTTATAATATGCTTTATCATGCCTTTCACATATCATCTTGGTTGAGCCTTTTTATTATGGTGCCTCTTACTTGTTGCTCAACTATTTGTTTGTTGCAAGTGTTTAGCTTATTTTTCTATCTATGATCTATTACAAATGTTTGTGTTTTAAATGAGGGAGTGAGGATTCCATGTTATGCATATTTTATTCAAATGCAACATTTTATTTTATGCATGTACCTTGGGGAGCTTCCTCATTTGATTTAGAGCACTATCTTATGGTGATCATTAGAGTTTGATTCACTTGGTATCTTTTGTTTTTGAATGATATTATGGGAGTGATGATTCCATGTTTGTGCACTTTATACTCCAATGCAAATTGTCTAGTTTTGTGCACAAACCTTGGGAAGCTTCCTCATATTATTTAGAGCAATCTTCTTGATCTTATCATAATATCTATCTTTCTTTTGGTATCCTCTTTGTGGTTCATTTGGTTGCTTGCTTCATTTGTTGAAGCTTCTTGACTTTGTTATCTTTTTGCAATCTTTGATCCTATCTATAGTGTGATTCCTTCCGAATATTCGTCATTGAATATGTGCATTTGATTCCACTCAAATTATGAGAAATGCACACGCTATGGAGGAACTCTCACTATATTGGCCTTCTAAATTTTTCACCCATTTCGGCAATTGGTGCCAATGGGGGAGAAGTTTGGAGGGTTTAAGAGAATTTGGTTATGTCTTTGCTTTGTGCTTAAGCATGTGCCTTTATTGCATTGCATCTTGTTGCTTTGCATAGTTGAATATTTAGAGGAAACTCCACTAGGCTTTGAATGCCAATATATGCAATGAAAGTCAAGATCATTCACACATGCATATATTATGGGGGAGTTTGCTCTATATATTCAACTTATTTGTTACTTAAAAATCCTTATATAAACCCTCTCAAAGAGATTGTCATCAATTACCAAAATGGGGGAGATTGAAAGTGCATGGAGCCCCCATGTGTGGTTTTGGTAATTAATGACAATCCCTATTGACTAATGTTTGCATTGAGTTATATTTGTAGGAGTTGTCCATAGGCAATTCTTGAACCATATGTTGGCTTCAAGGTTGCAATAAGAAGAATTTGATGAAGGATATCAAGTGTCAAGTATGTCTTGAAGATGAAGATGAATGTCAAGTATGTCTTGAAGATGAAGATGAAGTGAGCCCTAGAGTTACTTCAAGACATCAACATGATGAATAATGAAGAAATGAAGTGCAAGTTCAAGATGAGCCATCTCGAAGAGGTCCTTTGCTTGAGTCTTGCCATCCATATGGTGATCATGGATATGTGAAGATGCACCGAAGAAGAAGCTATCCCATGGTGGATTATGGGGGAGCAATCCACATGGTGGTCATGGTTATGTGAAGATGCGCCGAAGAAGAAGCTCTCCCATGGTGGATTATGGGGGAGCAATCCACAAGACTTCGTCAAGCAAACACAAGCAAGAAAGGCGTTCCATCTTGTTGAGGTCAAGATCGTCGTCATCGAGCTCAAGTGGAATGCGCAAGTATAAGGTTTGCTCTTGATAGGATTTCTTTCTCACCGGTCTCATAGTGTAGTTGGAGACCGGTTTATAATTTAGTTGCCGTACTATCAAGAGGGCTCTCGAGTGAGTAACTCGATCGTATCGTTCGGAGAGAGTTCAAACCTTTGCATCCTTGCATCATCTTTCTTGGTTGTTATTTGGACCTTATCCATGTGATGTTTTAGAGCTTGTGCTTATTCTCATGACAAGCTCTAGTTCATCGAAAACGGATTTCGCATAGATCACTTGTTGCGTTTTCGAGTTTGGTTCATCATCTTTCTTGGTTTTATTTGGATCTTATCCATGTGATGTTTTAGAGCTTGTGCTTATTCTCATGACAAGCTCTAGTTCATTGAGAATGGTTTTTGCATGGGCAACTTGTTGCATTTTCAAGTTTGGAAGTTTTACCGGTATGTCTTTTTTAGATAGGTCAAACCTTTCATCATTTGTTTCTATCCTCCCTTGTTGGACTATGATGGTTTCCTGCATGATCTTGTAGAGCTTGTTCCTAGCTTCAAAACAAGCCCAAGATCATCAAAATCGGAGTCCGGATGTAAAAGTTATGCCCGTTTTAGTTTTGGTGATTCTCGCAGTTTTCGGGGGGGGGGGCGGATAATCCGGCCCAAAGGCCAAAACAGGGACAATATCCGGCCAAATATCCGGCCCGAGCCAGGGGCGATTTCGGGGGCGGATAATCCGGCCCGGGGCGGATTTTCCGGCTCGGGAGGCCCCAAACGGTCATATTTCGTTGGGAGGGGGTATATAAGACCCCCTTCTTCCTCCTTGGGCTGGTTGGTTCACTTTCTCTCTCCCTCCTCCATTGTTGTACTTCAAAGCTTGCCCTAGTTCTTGTTTCCTCCCATGATTCTTGCATATTCTTGAGGGAAAAGAGAGAGGAGATCTAGATCTACATTTCTACCAATCAAATCCATCTCTTTGCGAGTGGAACTCTCTAGATCTTGATCTTGGTGTTCTTTGTGAATTCCTTTGTTCTTCCTCTCTTATTCCCCCAATAGCTTTTGTAGCTTTGTTGGAATTTGAGAGAGAAGAACTTGAGCATCTTTGTGGTGTTCTTGCCATTGCATTTGGTGCATCGGTTTGAGTTCTCCACGGTGATTCGTGGAGGTGAAAGCAAGAAGGTTGTTACTCTTGGGTTCTTGGAACCCTAGACAGATTCTAGGCCTTTGTGGCATCTTAGTGGTGTTCTTGGGGACTCCAATTAAGTTGTGGAGAATCTTCAAGGGCAAGGCCTTTGTGGCATCTTAGTGGTGTTCTTGGGGACTCCAATTAAGTTGTGGAGAATCTTCAAGGGCAAGGCCTTTGTGGCATCTTAGTGGTGTTCTTGGGGACTCCAATTAAGTTGTGGAGAATCTTCAAGGGCAAGGCCTTTGTGGCAATTTATTGGGAGCCTCCAATTAAGTTGTGGAGATAGCCCCAAGCTTTGTGCGGGTTCGGTGACCTTCCTAAGGTCCCATAGTGGATCGAGGACATCCCTTTTGGTGGGAATTCTCGAGGAGAATACGGTGGCCCTCGTGCATTTGGAGTGACTTGTCCTCCACACCGCTCCAACGGAGAGTAGCACTCGCAAGAGTGTGAACTTCGGGCTACATCGTTGTCTCCGCGTCACTTCGGTTATTCCTATACCCGAGCTCTTTACTTATGCACTTTACTTTGTGATAGCCATCGTGCTTGAAGTTATATATATATCTTGCTATCACATAAGTTGCTTGTCTTGCTTAGCATAAGTTGTTGGTGCACATAGGTGAACCATTGCTTAGAATAAGTTGTTGGTGCACATAGGTGAACCATAGTTTATAGGCTTTGGGCTTGACAAAGTAAACGCTAGTTTTATTCCGCATTTGTTAAGCCCATCTCGTAAAAGTTTTAAATCGCCTATTCACCCCCCCTCTAGGCGACATCCGTGTCCTTTCACCGGCGCCGGGAAGAAAGCGCGGGAACAGACGAGAAGAGGCGGGAAGATCGCGCGGGAACGGGCGGTGGCGTGCGAACGCCGGCGACGCGTGGAGGCTGCGCAGCACCGACGAGACGTCTCGCCCGCCCCTCCGTCGCCATTAAGGCAAAGATGCCGCTGCGCGCGAATAACTTCCGTCGCGAGGTAGGCGACGGTTAGGTTAAAATTAACCGTGCCGCCGACGCGTCGGCCCCGCGCCTCCTCGCCTCGCTTTCGTTGTGTCCGGCGTGCCCGGTGCGTCCCCTGTGGGACGGGGACGGGCTCGGGGCGCCGGACACCGTATAGGGGCGCGCCGGACAAAAAAGGGCTTTGGTGGACGCGGCTGGAACGCTTTTTTGTCCGACGCGCCCCAAATCCCTTTGGGGGACGCTTTGGGGGACGCGGCTGGAGATGCTCTAATGCTACTCCATTGGAAGAAAAGGTTGTTGCGTACAAAGTGACAGTGGGGCCCAATGAGACAATGACATGCATTGGGCGCTTCCTGCTTAATTGGGCGGCATGTAGCTGCCACCATAATTTATGATCTAAGGCTAACTCCAACGGTGTGCGCCCTAAATGGACATTCTATCCGCGCGAACAAATACAACACCCAACAGGGCACCTCAACCTAACTTGTTGCTCTTTTCTTTTTTGCTTGGACCACACCATTTTCGGGCCAATTTTGGGGTGAGTTTGCGGAGGGACGCGCATGGTAGTTGTTATTTTGTTGCTCTTAATATATAATTGATTCTAAACTTTTATAATTGATTCTAAACTTTTATAATTGATTCTAAACTTTTATAATTTTGTCATTTTGTTGCTCTTAATATATAAGTTATTTCGTATTATAAATTTGCATTGTAGTGGTAGACAACATTGGCTACATGCAAAAAAATTCAAAGTTTTTTAAACATTTTATTTTTGAAAATGAGGAGGACCTTTGGGTGCTTAGACCACCCCAAACACTTCTTTTTGTCAGATTTAGGATTGCCCGTTAAAGTTGCTCTAACTAACAACGGATTAGGCTGTTACTGATAACAAAAATAACGATTACTAGGCTAGAGTAAAGAAACATGAAAGGCAAAGAGCGAATTCAAGGCAGAAGGCACTATCAGAAAACATGTTGCGGCTTGCGCCGCTCTCGAGGCAATTACTACATGGCATGAAGCTATCACTTAACAGTCAAAGTTACCCGTCAACCCGGATAGGAAAGTCAAGTAGCATTAGGTACAATCTCCATCCAGAAATAAGTGAACTAACTTTATTTTGAGACATATATTTTTTCGATAAAGTTTTGAGACATATATGTTCATAGATAGAGTTGAATCACTTATTTTCGGACTGAGTGAGTATTATTTTAGGTGGCATACGGCCTATTATTTCCTATATACTTCAGTTATCCCAATCCAGGACTTGTGGCGAAAAGAAGAGAGAGAGAGAGAGAGAGAGAGAGAGAGAGAGAGAGAGACGGTGCCGGCCAAAAGTACTAAGGGGCTGTTTGGTTCTTGCCCGCAGCTGCCATGCCAAATCTGGGGCGAGCCAATATTTTGGCGAAGGATTCGCCCACCCTCATTCGGCCAGCGCGTGGGCGCAAAACCAGTACCAGCAACCAATATTTTGGCGTGGCTGATGTAAATGGGCTTCAATCCAAACGTTGGCCTATGCTACCGGTCAACGCCAATATTTTGGTATGGTTATCGCCGGCTACCATCCAAACACACCCAAAATCCTGCCCTGGGTCCGTCAGAAACAATCCTGCCTAGCTGGTTGCACGACAGCAAGAGTCGTCATTCTTATCCCATAACAACGACAGAATTGTGTTTGCTTTGAGATCCGATGGCCTAGATCGTCAACATCTGCAGTCTACATAGTTCTAGACAAAGGTTCAGAAGCGTCGTCTAAGGCGGCCATCATGCATCCAGGTGTACTCCCGTTCCAACCACTCGTGCCTTTTTTTGCCTTTCCTCGCCACCAACTAACGCAGAGTAGATATATGAAGAAGAAAATAAATCGCTTTCCAACAAAAGTCAATAGCGTTTGCATTATTCATGGTACCATAGGAGGATATCATTTTATTATTTTGGGTGCTTTTCGTCACATATCTGATGACGACGTAGATAAAAGCGCTCACGAAAAGGTGTACTCCGTATGATAATTAAAGACATCTCGCCATCGTACCTACGCCTTGGAAATAAAGGAACCACTACTAGTATAAGAAAGGAAGGAGTTAATCACACCTCACCTCCTGATAGTTGTTCATGTTGTTAAGTGCAAATCCTCACTTTAGCCTACCCTATTGGTGCTGTTCGATTAGCGGATTCCTGCGTAGAGATAGACATGAATCAAATGTCTCTCCAAGTGGACGAGTTGCTTTCTAAACAATGCAATCAAGCAACAGGTTTTGCATAGATTCTGGATAAGATCTCGTGTCATGCAGACAACAGCCACCTAAGTACCATGGTCATCTACGCTTCGAGCATGCATCTAGTGATCTGATCTGACATCTATGTACAACGCTTCCGTCCAAGGCATGACATAAATCTGGTAGACTTCATATGCATTATTGGGCAAATGCTAACTTATTCATTGGTGTGTCTATCTGAACTGTCCCTGTCAGTTTTTCTGCATCTTGGCCGGACAGATACATTAAAATCAAAAGGGAGTTCGGCCAACAATAGTTAAAGGTATCTGTTTCCATGTGTTGGAGCAAGCTGCAATGGGCGTCGTGGTGGCAGTTGTCAAGGCCATAACCAAGTGTTGGACGGTAGATGCCTCCAGCTGTATTTAGGAAAATGAAATGGACAAAGGAGATGTTAGTGTTCAAGACAGATATATGAACTGGGATCAATCTCTTCCTTCATTCCAAATGAAATGGAAAGGAAATGTTAGTTTAAGACAGACATGAGATTAGATCACTCCTTACTTTCGGTGGAAGGATCAATTCAGTTCCAACGAACAAGTACAGTTCAGCAATACTCAACTGAAAGATAATGAAGTTCTGCTCAGGTGTTTCACTTGATCCAAAAAGGATTGAAACCAGCAAATGGCACACATATTATGTCCATGGTTTGCGTTTAGAATAGCTTATCAGCAACCAGAGCTCAACTATAAATTATGGTCTATGGGTAACTTCTACTCATGGTTGCTGATGAATATCTGTCACATTGGGGCAACAAAAAATAGTACTAGAAAAACTCTGTTAAAACAATAAGGGACATTGTTATGCACCACCCCCATCCCTTCTGTATGGCATGTAGCGATGATCTTTGGAGGCATTCTTCTTCCTTCGCTTCTCAATAAAGGCGTCAAGCTTTCCCATCTCCTGCAAATTATCAACATAAATTCAAGCGTAAGGCAAGAGATGTCCATGATCGTAGAAAATTAGCAGTCACATGAACCCTGGGAGCATTACCTTGAGCTCATTGTACTTATCCATCAACTTCCTTTGTCGAATTTCAGCTGGTCAAGAAATAATAACAAACTTAAGATACGCTGAGAAGCACACTGTGAAACAGGACGGAATTGGATCGAGGAACAAACATTTCTTCAGATAATACGGCTGTTTTCCGGCCTTGGCAGCTTCCCTCTCTTTCTTAATATGCCCACGCAGAATTTCTGATTCAACGTTCTTCTGAGGATTAGACCTCAACTGCTTATCCTGAAGTAAACAACATGTTTCATCAGTCAACATTCAACAGAATATGAAAACCTGGTAACATTGCTCAATAGGAACCCTGTCCTGATATAATCAAACTTTATATTTGGTCTAACAAATACACATTTAACAGTTAACTTAAAATAAGACTAAACAAGCATTTCCTCCTGTATATTATCTAACATTATAATTGCAGTAAGCATGTGCTTATTGGATAAGTGCAGGTAGTTTCCTACTATTTCTATTTCTGATTCTACACTGCACATGCCCCATCTCCGCACAGCAACATCCAAAAATAAACTTGCTTATCCCTTTCGAGTTTGTGCAAAATATAAATAATTGATTGACACTTGTCGGCCTGACAAATAAGTCTAATGATGCACATAGCGTGCCGCGCCTACCTAGTTGTTATTATGCTTTACAAAGAGGCTGAAGTCAAATGCCTGATAGTAAAATATTCCAAACAAATTCAAATGTAAATTCATACAGATTTGTTATAACAATGGTCAGCATGCTGACCTAGCAAGGTATCTGAATGTTTCATGGTTTCGCCGCCAAGTATAACAATAACATCAATAAGAAAAATGCCAAAACCTTTTACAAAATGTCAAGTTGTCAACAAGTGTAAAAAACTTACAATCCAGGTGATCTGACTCTTCACTTCTTCAATGGCATTAGGGTCCTTCAATTTCTTCATCGACTTTTGGAGTTTCTGGACAAACACATTTAATTCTGTCAAATATAAGTATCTACATGACTCATCATAAGATGGATTGCACAGGCAGAGGTATGAGCATACCTCTTTTTCTGCAGGGAGTTCCTTGTCGAATAAGAAATTGTATCTTTTCCTGAAACTGCATGCCAACATAAAATGACCAAACTGTCAAACACACTAACGGTATAAAGCAAAGCATGTTGTGCGATGAACCTGCACTTCGAAATGGCACAAATCAAAGGATGGTGTGGCAACAAAAGATACAAGTATGTTCGATTCTTACCCTTCTTTGTCAACATCTCCATATACAGGTTCGAATCTTGGATCCCTTACAACCTACAGGAAAAAGAACAGAACAAACTTCAAAAGATAGTATTTGGTACAGTCACACTGCCTCACCAGAGGCCGGGCTACAATAAATAACAACAACAACCTTCTGAAGCATAATATAGGTGAGATATAGAAAGTTCATATATTAACTTATTTTTATTTTGCGATGACTACAAAATCTAAGTATAACAATAACAAAAAAACTGAAAAATATGAAAATAGATTAAGATAGGTAAAGACAGATTTAAGGTAGTCTTTGTTCTATGTTCATAGCGGGTTTATCAAAAGAACATTTAGTTGGATTAAGAAACAAGGAAGGAACCCAGTAGCGTATGATTTTCACCGATGCACCAGACACACAAACAACAGCAAGCTGGCAATGGACTTACCAAAACATCGGAACAGCATTGATCAAGCTATTTTATCCAGGACAATAGCATATGTAAGTAGCAAGACATGCCTAATGCCAATACGTGGTTTAAAATCAGGGCAATAGGCATAGATCATGCCTGCTATGGATTGATAAGTTAATGTAACGGCAATAACAAGGAGAGACTGAACTCACAAAGGCTAAAACTGAACTACCGGTGTGCACACTCTACTTTACCACTACCAAAAACTACTAATCCAATCAACTCGAACATAGAACACCTCCGGACAACATGCTTTATCTGAACTGAATTGCACAAGCAACCAACCTTCTTGGGAACCTGGATCACCTCCCTCAACCTCGGCGGACGCACATTTGTGCTGATCTCCATGGGCCTGTTCACAAAACATCAAACACATCAGCACGAACATCCGATCCCCTAATTCGGCTAATCCTAGGCAGGATCCAGCAGGGCGTGGAAACCGAACCTCTTCCTGCTCTCCCTGCGAGCCTTCTTCTGCGCGGCCGCGGCAGCAGAACCTCCCCGAGCGGCGAGCGACCCGTCGGCGCGCGCGCGCTGCAGCTCCCCGAAGGGCACGTCGGCGAGCACGCGCTCCAGCTCCCGCTCCCGCTCCGCGAGGCTGTCGCTGTCCGACTCCGATTCAGACGACGAGGAAGGTTCTCCGGATTCGCGCGGCGGCGGTTTGCGGGGAAAACGCGAGGGCTTGGGCTTTGCCTCCTCGTCGCCCGATTCCTCGGAGGCTGAGGCGGGGTCGCGCTTGCTGGAAGTCGAGGCTGCGGCGGCGGAGGTGGTGGGAGCGGCCCCGCGGTGGCTGGTGCGGCCTCTCATGGCGGCGGCGGCGGCGGCGGCTAAGTTGGGAGCGGCGGCGAGTCTCAGGGTTCTGGCAGAACGGACTTGACGTTCTGATATTTTCCGTGCAGGCTGCCATTACAACCTGAGAGATGAGACCAATTGGGCCCGGCCCGGTATAACTCTAGGCAGACCCCAACTACTCCTAAATAAGAGCATCTCCAGCCCGTTGGTGCCCACAAGGCGAATCCGGTACAAAATAGCGCCGGATTTGAGGCAAGTTTGGCCTAAGAGCGCCGAACTTTCAGTTATTTTCAAACTAGACCGGCTGCCGGTTTGAATTGCAGAAAAATTTCAGAAAACTGAACACAATTCGGCTAGGCTAACCGCATGATCTTCATTAATTATAGGAGAGCTCGATAGATTAATTAACCGCGGGAGAAGAGAGGGGACGGGAGAAGTGGAGTGGGGTTCTCCGGAGATCAAGCCCTATATATGAAGAAGGGTGGGCGGGAGGGGTGTAGCCACGCGGTAAGATAACGTGGGAAGCCGAACGAGCGGTGGCGCGTCACTACTCTGACGCATATTCCCCATACGCTGACTACCGGCAACCTTCCCGCAACATAAACCGAGGAGATAATGCCGAGTGGTTCGCTCGCTGACAGGAGAAGCCCACCACGCTTCCCGCGAACTCCTGCGATTTCCACTCCCGCGATTTCCCGCGCTTTTCTTTTCACCGGATCTTAGCTTAAAACATGTAAGGTTCCTAGGTGATGTTCGTTTTACCCTCATCTTCTGTGGTCAATCTGTATATTTTAGTTGAAAACTGTAAATAAATCTATTTGGGTATTTATTATCTGTAATTGCTGGAAGCTTATATCATTTTGACTTCCGAGCACCACTCAGTATTTGATTTTCGTTGTACAGCTAGTTGTCCTTTAAGCTTTCTAGATCTTTTCATGATTAATTATATCCTGATCTATGTTCTGTTCTGACGCCACATGAAGAGCAAGTTCTTGGTTCGTCGAGGGAAAACCTATCTTAGAGTAGCAAGTGCACTAGTGCAGTGGCATCTGCTAGCTGTGTATTTTGATCCAGTCATAAAGGTATTGGGTGCTGGATTAGGATGTTATATGTACCTGGATCAAGTGCTCCTATATATGCTATCCTTATTGTTTGCAAGACCCATTTTTCGTTTGTGTCTGGAAATACATGCTACCAGCCTACCAGTGTTGCAGCCCAACACAGTCCACTGTCCTGCTAGTGCTAGTTATGTTATTTGCTTAACAGATTGCAAGTTCTGTTCTGGTTAGCAGTGTGAAGAGCTCTAGTAAATGGGCTTTAAATTCGAGGACATCGCCCGTGGGGTGCTGAATATGGGATCATGCAGTTTCTGATGTTTTGAATTGCATGACCTGGGAACAAGTCTTTGTGTCTACCATAGGAAGTATCACACAAAGGCATTATACATGTGTTTGTTCTTTTTTGATGAAGTTGTGTCGTGTGAGATGTTTTATACTTGAGAATCTCATGACAATTGGATTCGAATGTATGGACAAAAGGCACACAATGAGTTTTGCGTTATGAGAATATGTTGCTAAACAACCTCTGAAAAAACTGAAACTAGAGAGCTTAAGACCCCCTCTATGCCTTATTGCACTTGTTCAAAAAAAAATGCCTTATTGCATGGAGATGCATAACCATGTTGAGCAATAAACCATGTTTCTTACCACTACTGTGACGGGAATCAAGGTCTAAAATATACAACATAACAAAGGGATAGCAACAGTAACATATTAATTACCTGCAAACTTTCTCCAAATGAACCACCAGTATAAAACCTTAGGCCACCTTGTCGGGAAACGGGGGGACGCGCTGCCCCAAATCAAGTGTAGGAGGTGGCGACAGTTGAGTAGGAGCTGGGTTGGAGAGCAGCCTGAACACCGGCAACAGCACAAGAACTGGCGCTGCGCAGGAGAATCGTAGGCAGTGACAAGCAGGGTTGGCAGGATGCAGAAGACGCATGAAAGCCCGCAGGCGGCGGCAACACGCTCCTTGCTCCAATGGCAGCCTTGGCTATCAATTTGAGAAAGCCTTATATGTTCAGTCTCTGCATTCTAAACAGAGTTTGATCTACCGCAAGATGAAAAAGCAGCTCAACACTTGCACTACTCCACCTTGTTTCAAAATCTAGATTGGCTGGTTTTCCAAATGTACATCAATTTAAACAAAATTTTCGAAGGCAACTACGAAGAACTATGCCTGAATACTCAACTCGCTACCTATCTTCAGTTCGTTTTTAGGAATAAATCTGGTAGAATATACCTTTCACATACAGGACAGTAAAAAAGGACCCACGGTTTCACTTCATTTTCCATCGTGCAATGCTTTCAATATCTTGCAAAGAAGGCCACGACAGCTCATGCAAAAAAACATCAGGTACATGACGGTTGAAAGAGACAACACATGTAGTGGAGATTGCTGTAATATATGTGTATACGATTAACAAGGCTGTCTCATCAACCCAGTATGTATAATCCATATCCATTTGACATGTCACAGAACTAACACGGAATGACCTGAAGAACTGAAAAAGAGATGGGGAGAGAACCAACACAAACTGCAGGTTGGTTCAGAGAAACCATGGTTTCACAACCCGATGCTCTCTACCCCACAAACACGAAAACTTGCACGCAGCATTTGGAAATGAAAAGGAATGAAAAGCCTAGTTATGAATTCAGAACTAGAGCCCTTTCTTCTTTATTCAGTCCCAGCAGATGCAACTGCTTGGCCGATCAGCAATCGGCATTGTCGTCCAGCTCTGCAAGCGCCACCCTGCTGCCATCGTTGGTGGCGATGGTCAGCTTCTTCCCTTCCTGCATCAGATACAGACCAGTCAGGAAAATGCAGTGAACAATTACACTATGAGGAATCAATGGGAGATATGCAATATTAGTGTCATTTGAAATTACCTTGGCAGCAATGAGGCTCTCCTTGTAAGCGCTCTTCAGTTTTCTTAGGCTCATTTCCTTCCCAACTTTCAGCTGCTTCTTCTCCTTTGCGCACTCTTCTTTCTTCTTGGTGGCGGCGACCTTATCCAGGGACTCGATAATGGTGTCAACGTGTTGAGAAACCACATCCCCCTCGCTGGATACTTCTGTCTCTTCAGTAATGAGGCTCTCCTTGTAAGCGCTCTTCAGCTTTCTTAGGCTCATTTCCTTCCCAACTTTCAGCTGCTTCTTCTCCTTTGCGCACTCTTCTTTCTTCTCGGTGGCGGCGACCTTATCCAGGGACTCGACAGTGGTGTCAACGTGTTGAGAAACCGCATCCCCCTCGCTGGATACTTCTGTCTCTTCAGTAATGACAGATTCGACGGTCTTGGCTGCAGATGAGGCAGCAGCAGCAGCATCGATTCCCTTCAGCGCCACAGGAGAGCTGTCGCTTTCAGCTTCAGCATCACTGAAATTCAAGACATCGTCAAACTCTGATGACAGATCACCGCTGAAATCATCTTCATCTCCAGAAAGTGAGTCGCTCTCCTCAACTTCATCTGTCTCTTCGCCTGTCCCAGGCATCTTGAGCTGCTCCTCCTCTTCATCTGAATCAAAGTTCACGTCAATGGAGCCGCTCACCTCAATGGTATCATCACTCTCTTCATCCACTGTCTGGTCAGCCTTTAGCATATCCACGTCGCTACTCTCCTCACTGAGGTCAGCTCCCTCGCTGCTCTCCCCATCTTGATCATATTCATCAGCACTCTCATCGTCCGTCAGATCAGCCTGTGGCACCTCATCAACAGCGACTTCCATCTCAGTCACAGCAGCTGGGTCCATCTTGTTAGGTACAGCAGCAACCTCAATGGTCTCATCACTCTCTTCATCGATTGTTCGGTCAGCCTTCAGCATATCCTCCTCATCTTGATCGAGATCATCCACCTCGCTGCTCTGCTCGGTGAGGCCAGCATCATCTTGATCGATCACCTCGCTGCTCTGCTCGGTGAGGTCAGCTTCATCTTGATCAAGATTATCCACCTCACTGCTCTGATCGGTGAGGTCAGCTTCCTCGCTGCTCTCTCCAACAAGAACATATTCCTCAGGACTCTCATCAACAGCGATTTCCTTCTCAGACATAGCAGCTGTGACAATCTTGCTAGGTGCAGCAGCAGCCTCAACGGTGGAATTGAAGGCATCTTCCTCGACGGCTTCTCCTGGCACTTCAACAGCAACATCTTCCTTATCTTCATTGGAATTGTTGATCTCAACAACAGCTATTTCCTTCTCAGTCATAGCAGCTGTGGCAATCTTGTTAGGTGAAGCAGCAGCCTCAACGGTGGAATTGAAGGCATCTTCCTCGACGGCTTCTCCTAGCACTTCAACAGCAGCATCTTCTTTATCTTCACTGGAATTGTTGATCCCATCAGCTATCCCCCGCACAGGTGACCAATTGCAAAGAACCTCACGAGCTTCAGTCGAGCTATTTGCAACGTTGTTCATGTTTGGTTCAGATGCCAACTTGGAAAGGACACCTAATATTGGTGAATCCTCCATGGCTGACAGGGGAGCAGACTTCTCAGGATTCACAAGCTTCTCTTCTTCCTCAATTGCAGCAGCTCCTGTTTATCATGGTTACAAGTTAGCAAATCGAATCAACAATAGATAAAAGGCCTAGTTAACTTGGGATAAAGCAGAGAGCAAATGGATGAATTCAGAATGCTGCAATTGAGTCCTAGTTGCTACAGATAAGAGCACGGAAGACATGTATAATTTAGAAAGCCACAACTTAGAGTCTTAATCCGTACCAATAAAGCAAGGAACACATGGATGAATTTCAGAATGCCACAATTCACTTCTAATTGCTACAAATGAGAGCAGCCAACACATGTACAACTCAGAAAGCCACGACTCGGTCTTAATCAGTACAGATAAAGCAAGGAACACATGGATGAATTCAGAATGCCCCAATTCATTCCTAATTGCTACAGATGAGAGCACGGAATACATGTATAATTTAGAAAGCCGCAACTCAGAGTCTTAATCAGTACCAATAAAGCAAGGAACACATGGATGAATTTCAGAATGTCACAGTTCACTTCTAATTGCTACAGCTGAGAGCAAGGAACACATGCACAACTCAGAAAGCCACAACTCGGTCTTAATCAGTACAGATAAAACAGGGAACAAGCAACTGAATCAAAATGTTGACATGCCACAATCTAGAGACATAATCAGTACAGAAATTGTATATGCTTGGCAGACTCTTATAGTTTTTGAGTCATTATGCATTTATGCTCAATGGTTTACCGCTCAGAGAAATTTCACACATAAGTCTAGGGGGGAAATAGCATTCGAGTCAGTAACAAATCTTACCCTCCTCTTCCTGCTCTGGTTCATCCCCTTTGGTGTTTTCTTCCGGAAGCTTTGTAACTTCCTCCTCCTCAGGGTCACCACATTTCTCGTCAGAAGTAACACCTACACGATCACAAAACTCGAATCAGAACTGCAATCGAACAACCAATCAAATCATTAAGAGGGGGAAAAGCAAATGACTCTCACATTTGGTCACCGACGCATCCTCCTCTTCCTGGTCAAAATCAATCGCCACCTTCGGTATCCCCGTCCTCCTCGTCGATCGCTTCGCAGTGGACACCACGACCTCCTCCACCGGCGCCGTGGCCTTCCGAACCGTCGACCTCTGGCTCCTTCGCAGGGTGCCCGCAGCCGGAGTCGGGAGCGGCGCGGGCGTGGCCCGCGGGCGGCGGCTGGTGCTGCGCAGCGCGACGCCGGGGGTCCGCACGATCTCCCTGACGAGGTCCCGCTTCGTCTCGTCCTCCTCTCCCTCGGCGTCCATCCTGATGGCCTCGGGCGACTTGACCGACACGCGGCGGCCACGCGGGAGCGGGCTCCCTTGCTGCTGCTGGTCCGACGGCGCCGCGGTCCTCAGGACGGACTTCACCGCCGACTTGCCGGGGGTCGGGAGGCAGAGCGTAGTGCCGATCTGGTCGATCCCGTCCACCTGATCCGCGACAAACGAAAACCCGCGTCAAGCAAGGATCCCTAAATCATCAACAGCCGGAATCGCAATTCGTACACCACAAAGGAATGGAGAAGCGTGAATCGGAAGGGTGGAATTGGTGCTTACGGAGGGGAGGGAGTGGAGGGCCTCGACCATGGCGAGGTTGGTCATGTTGGCGCGGACGCCGTTGAGCTTGCAGAGTGCCTGGAGCTCGCGGCGCGAGAGGGTGTTCAGGTCCACCATGTCCGCCGCCGCCGCCGCTGAAACCGCCTCCATCGCTCCCGTCTCCTACCTACCTTCACCCGGTGATGTGATGTGGCGCGGCTGATTTGCTGGCGGCGAAATGCTGAGATGCGGCGGCGCAATCGGGAGCGCGAGGGATTATATAGGTGGGGGGCTTGATATGACCGTTGGGGCCGAGGATGGCGGCGCGCGCCTAGGGTTTGGGCACGCGTCCTCTTCTTTCCTTTTTCTGAAAGTTTGAAATGGACAGAAGTGACCACATCGAGGTACAGCAGCATGGCCCGAACGACCCAACCCGGGCCAGCCCGAAAATCTCGGGTCGGGCCAGGTTGGGTTTGGACCTGATTTTTTAGCCCAAAAAGGCCGTGCTTAGGCTTGCAGTTTTCACGATTCAGGTAAGGTTTAGGGTGGGCTTCTCGGGGCGGGTTGGTCTTTTGCCTATTTGGATCGGGTTTGGGCTCGATTTATAGGCCCCCTGTCATCCTGGAGCCTAATCCGACCGTTTCTGCATGACAAGCGGTCGTCTTCGACACGGTTTCTCCGGGGTCAAGCATGGCCATGGCTCACCTGCCGGGTTTCAGCCCCGTGGCGTAAGGGCTCCCGTTTCCCCTTCTACTCTCGTCGCGGGATTCAGCTTACCTCTGGCAGTTGGTCCAGCATTCGTCGTCGCGCCGCCGAGATTTGGTGCTCCTGGTGCGTCCTCTTCCACGCCCGCACTGCTAGGATTTGGCGCTCTTGGTGCTTGTGGAGCTTTGTCCTCTTTGGTGGGACCATCGACGACGCGTGGTACATCGAGCCCTGCGCCCCATCCGTGGTACGAGGGTTTTTTATCTTCTTGCGTTGTAGATCTGAACATGAAAACTGATTTGAGACTTCAAATTTGCATCAAAATTGTACTTCATCTACTAGTAGGGTGTGCTTACGGCACTTGTACTCATTACGGGGGCTCACAATTTTAGGAGCAGATGTAGTAGGACATCTTATCCTAGTTAGTATGATCTTTTTTTTAGGTAAAATCAAATATATTAAGTCAGCAAGCCGCCTCATTAAAAATCTTCCAGTCCCCGTAGGTACCCTGTTAAGGAAAATAGTGCGTCTAAAACTTGCTGCTTCAACATCAATGTATGGTTACATCATTAATGAGACTATTAAGAAGAAAACTAGACGGCTCACTAGCCCAACTACATGAATTCTTATTCAAAAAACTAAACTTAGCTAACTCGTGAGCCACTTTGTTTGCTTCCCTCGGACAGTGCTTGAATGTAACCTCGCCAATGGTAATAGTTGAGTCTATAATGTTAGCAAAAATGGCGGCAGCTTCATTCCACCAAGTCTCCTTTCCCGTGCATGCTTCAATCACTTCCATAGCATCAGATTCAGCAAGTTCTTTTTCGCATTGCGTTATGCTTCTGGGATATTTTTGGCATGCATTGCATTGCATTTGTTTGCTACAAGTTTAGAGCAACAACTAGTTCAACATCTTGTACAAATTTTGGTCGTCTGTCCTTGGCAAAGGAATCGAAGTTGGTGGATTGGTCCATGTTGTGTAGGAGGTCCATCATCCCACCTATGTGCTTCATCGTCTATGCATCCGTCAAATGGAGGTGGTGGTCAGGCCGGTGGTTCCACGTATGAAACAACTTGTGGATGAGATGTAGGCCAATCCTGCCCCATGCTCCGAGGACTCTCCACCGTCCCGTGGGGGACGAGCCTCACCGCTTCTACGTGCAGATTAGGGCCTCTCAACTCCTTGTGTTGCAGGCCCCTCCGACGATGAAACCGATCCTCATCAAGAGCATGTAGATACAAAACGTAGTGGTGACCTTGCCGCTGAAATGTAACAACTTCTGCGAGTATGGTGTCCACATGCAGTTGGTCCAGGACGAGCTCTTATTCTTCAATCGGTGGAGGGAATTCGCCAGGAAGATCAACCTCTAGATAGGCGACGTCATCATCTTCAAGTACATCAACAAGAAGAAGGGCTTTAGGATCAAGCTCTTCAGGGTTATCACCAGCACCCAGGAGTAGATCACGTGCGCACACCTTGAGGAGCCGATCCATGGCTGGTGAAGAAGTTGTTCATTTTTTTTTGAACAACGAAATATTTTATTTCATTAGCAACACTTTACAGAGAGAAGTGTGAAAGGGCTCACACTTGATTTTTCTAGAAAGTTCCTCACAATACATGAACATGTAGAATCGGAACGAGAGGCATCTAAAAGCTACGAGGCCTATTTTGAATTTTGATTGCTAACTTTGCACGATGATGCGCCTTTACATTAAAACATCTGTTGATGTGTGCTACCCTGCTTCTAAAAAAGGACGGTGAAGCCATTATGGAGGCAAGCATGGGCCTTACATTCCAATGACCTGCTTCTTTGAAGATTGACTTCTTTGTTGCTGCTGAAGCCAGAACCAAACAGTCCGTGTAATAGTGTGGTTCCTGTATGTTTAGAATGCCTGCAAGCATTGTAGCAGGTAGTAGTCCATATGCTTCAGCCTGGAGAGATGATGTCACAGGAGGAGACATGGCCGAGATATGAAGCTCCTTACAGTGCTCATTGTCTTCAAATTGTATTATAACGCCAATACCTGCAGGAGAAGATTGCATATTTTCTTCCATTGTCCAAGCCGCATCGCAGAATATTCGTTGACCTATGGTCAAGCAAGGTTCCTGCTAGGTAATTTGCCGGTGGACAACATCGAAAGATGAGTGTTGATTTTGGGCTTGCAACAAATCATCTAACTTTGATCCCTTCATAATTGCATTGGCTTCCTGGTACACCTGTGAAGGCTTGCAATATTTTATACCAAAGAGGGCATCATTTCTTGTCTTCCAAAGGCACCACAAAAAAGTGTATAGGCTGGTTATATTGATGTGAGGATGATCCAATTCCAACAAAATTTTGATCATTTGAGGAATAGTTTGGTTATCTACAGCAAGCACCTCTGTTCTAATATACCAGGGGGTGAAAATCAAGCAGCCTTTGAAAAAGGGCAAAGGAAAAGCATGTGCATTTCATCCTCAAGGCTACCACATCTAGCACAAGTTTCACCAATATGTTTAGAGAATTTACTTGCTCGCTTACCTGTTGGAAGCGCTCGGCGAAGTAGCCTCCATGCAAAAGTTTGGACTCTTGGCGCCATTAGCTTTTCTTTCCATACCTTATTGAGAAGGTTAACAACCTACTGCGGAACAGGTTTCGGTCTCTGATGTGCTGGTAATGACAAATTATTGAAGCAATGTTTATAAGCACTCTTGGAAGTACATTCACCTGCAGGCAATGGGTGTTTCTAATATAGCATCGGCAATGAGAGGAGTAAACAAAGATTTAACAAGTTCAACATTCCAAGTTTTTTGATTTGGAACCCAAAGGTCCTTAACCACAGCCGGGTAATTATAGGAAGGTTGTTGAATAATTAGATTTTCATAAATGGTCCGCCAATGCGAGAACCAGGGTGAACTCCAAACAGAGCTGCTGCCATCAACAATTTGGTAAGAAGAAGCAGAGATTAACAACGGTCTTACCTTGAGAATTGCTGTCCAGAAGGAAGATTTTGGCATGTTTTGCTTTGCCCTCCAAATGGATGTGTCGCTGTGATACTTAGATTTAAGAATGAGAGCAATGTGACTTTGGGGTTCCTTTGCTAGCCTCCAAGCTGTTGAGAGAATCAGACCTTGATTAATGGCCTGTAAGTTTCTAATGCCCAAACCACCAATTCTTTTTTCCGTGCAAATGTCTGCCCATGCTCTTAAGCAAAGAGTCTTCGTAGATGGTTCTTCTTTCACCCCTGTCCACCAAAAATTTCTAATGATAGCAGTGAGTTTAGCTAGAAATTTTTTTGAGAAGAGAATATTTGACATATAGTAGACTGGGATAGAGGAAAAGACATATTTTATAAGGGTTAATCGTGCCGCATGTGAAAGCCTATTGGCTTTGTAGGCGCTCAACTTTGATTTGAACTTGTTGTAGACGAAATTGTATGCCGCTGATATGTCCTTCGACGGGAGTGTGAGCGGGTTCCCCAAATGGATAGTGTTGTTGTCTATGTCCGGAACCGGGAATATTTGCTTGATCTCTTGTTTGGCCTGCACACTCACCTTTTTACTAAACATTATTCCTGATTTGCTCCAGTTTGGTAGCTGACCTGAATTTCGACAAAATTGTTGCAAGATATGGGATATGGTGGTTGCTTCCTGCATATTAGCTTTTCCACAAACCAAGAGGTCATCTGCAAACATTAGAGAATGAATCGGAGGGCAATTCGGACCAAGAGAAATACCAGAAAGGTGGTTGGCCTCAAGAGCGTTATGTAGCTTGAGGGATAGTTCATTCACTGCAAGAACAAAAAGAGAGGGTGACAGAGGACATCCTTGTCTTACACCCCTACTACTTTTGAAATGGGAAAAAGATTTTCCATTAATAATAATTGAGAACGTTGGTGAAGAAATGCACGCATGGATCAAATTTATGAAATGGCCATGAAGCCCTATACGTCTAAGAGCAGAAACAATAAAATGCCACTCAATTCTGTCAAAAGCTTTGGCCAAATCAATTTTTAGCATAAAATTGTAGCCATCCCAAGAATTCAGAGATAAAGAGTGAGCAATTTCTTGAGCCACAATGATATTATGACCTGGACTTACATATAGTTGGTAGTACTAGTAGTAGTGTTATGATGTCAAGAACATCAATGTTTGTCATCTCGATCTGAAGAACGAGTCCTTTTGAACCCACGGGTGTGTATCCATGAGGTTGCTGCCTATGATAGTATAATGCATGGGTGTTTTTCCTATATGCATCTTTATCTAGTGCTCATATGTTGCTTATGTGTTCATAATAACCAAACAGAAGAGGGGCAAAGCCTAGGTTGCAGCCAAGGGAAACCCAGACAACCAAACATGCTACAATTTTGGTCCACTATATGCACCACATCCTACCAAACGGAGTCCTAGCTCTCGTACTCACCTGGCAAAGCCTAACTTAGAACTACCCAACCCATGCACGATTTAGATGCAGCGTACCAAACACGCCCGTTGTCTTTCTTTCTCAGTGTCTCGCTCGCTGACATGTGAGTCCTAGGAAAGCACATCATGTAAACACGCTGCGTTTTGCGGGTTTGGAAGGTCTTTGATTCCGGAGAGATGTGAATCCTTTTGAGGCTCTCCTTCTTTGGGCAAACGTTGAGATTGATCGGTTCTCTATATTTTCTTTTTTGTTTTGAGCAACCTGAATAAGCAAGCATTAGGGCATCACTCAGCGGCCTGACGCTTTTTAGACACGAAATGTGTCCATTTTTGTCCGTACAGGTCGGGTTGCGGACACAAAATCAGGTGCGGTCATCTCCCTTGCATGTTTGGGTCGGGGCTGCCCTAGCAGCCTTAAGAAATGTGTTCCAATGTTCCTATAAATTTAATTAATGAAACTTAATTTACATAGAAAAAATGAAGAAACAAATTACAAAATAAGTTTAAAGCGGGCCTCCAAACTCTAGACAACTCATCATCGGCTGGGTGAGGTTGACGAATGGCGGGATCAACCACAACCAGTTGTGTGTCGACACCACTGGAGGTAATGCCAGTCGAAGCTGATGGGGAGCGCCCGCTGCAGGTGCAGGACAATGATCCCACGGTCACTTGGTGGTGGTGGGGGGGGGGGGGGGGGGATGGGGACGCAGATGCGGGGCTTCGCCGATGATGACCCGGTCTCACGTCGTTCTTCTTCAACTTCCTCCATGGACACGCTCCATTGCCCATGGTTTCACCAAGTTGGCTAGCTCCAAAGAACTATGGTGTCTGGAGTGAATGATGGTAGGACGTTGTCTGTACCCTTAAAAGGATGGAGGCAAGACCTCCTGAAGTGCCAGTGTGGGATTCCAAGCGTGTGACGTTGATGGTGGCGCAGAAGCCCAGCAGCCACTCGCTGATGGCCCACAAGTATAGGGGATCGCAACAGTCTTCGATAGAAGTAAAACCCAAATTTATTGATTCGACACAAGGGGAGGTAAAGAATATTTATAAGCCTTAACAGCGGAGTTGTCAATTCAGCTGCACCTGAAAAAGCACTAGTAACAGGGGTGATGTGAAACCAGCAGTAATATGAGAGTAGTGACAATAGTAACACAACAGCAGTAGCAGTAACACATAGGAGATGGCACCAGAAAATATTCCAGTGCATAGTTGATTGTAGAGCAATAATGATGACAGAAGGACCGGGGTTCCCAACTATCTACACTAGTGGTAACTCTCCAAATAACATGTGTTGGGTGAACAAATTGTAGTTGGGCAATTGATAATTGTGAGGGCATGACGATGCATGCTATGATAAGATAAAAGTTACTGTAGTATTTAATTGGGCATTACAATATAATACATAGATCGTAATCCAACTGTGTCTATGACTAATAACCCATCTTCCGGTTATCATCCGAACCCTTCCATTATTAAGTTGCAAGCAACAGATTATCGTATTAAGCAATGTGTGTAAAGTAAATAATAGAATCATCCTTAGACAAAGAATTGTTGTTTTCTCCCTAGTAGCAACATCACATCTACAATCTTAGAAGTTATTGTCACTCTTCCAGAAAACTAGAGGTATATGAACCTACCATCGAACATAAATACTCCCTCTTGTAGATACATGCAACTACTTGATCAAGATAACTACAAATATCGGAGAGCATGCAAGATCTTAAATAACAGTAGTATGATAATATGATGAACAATCTGATCACAATTCCATAATTTATCGGATCCCAACAAACACAACACCAATTACATCATATGGATCTCAATCATGTAAGGCAACTCATGAGATCATTGTATTGAAGTACATGGAAGAGAGAGTACCAACTACCTACAGTCAAGAACATGTAGTCCAGGGGGAAACTACTCACGAACATCATGGAGTCGAAGTGCAGGCGGTGAAGTCGATAGAGATGGCTCCGTGGGTTAATCCCCGTCCCGGCAGGGTGCCGGAACAGGAACTTCTGACCCCCGAAACTTGTCTGGACGTTGGCGGCGGCGATGGAACTTTTCGTGGATGGAGGCTGTAATTTTTTAAGGTTTTTGCGTTGAAGGGAATTTATAGGCGGAAGGGCGAGGTCGGTGGACGCCTGGTGGCCCAGACCACCCCTAGACGCGGGCTAGGTCCAAGCCGCGCCTAGGCAATATTGATGCCACACAATAGGGAAGGAATGTGGCCGCTGACCGTTGGGGAAATCATGTGACAACACAGGAGGTGAAGCGATGCATGCAGCACACCCACCGCTAGGCCCAAAGTTGACGCATTTGCAGCCCAAAGTTGGGTCGGGAATGCTTCAGCGTAGACATGCCTGTCACTTTGCATCGGGTTGTTGGGTTAGGGTTTTACCCGTTTCCTATCCACGCGGACCAAAGCGAACACGTTTGGTATGTTGCCTCGAGCCGCTGAATATGCCCTTACCGACATGTAATAGGAGTCTACAAGTTGCATTTTGGACCATGATCTAACCAAAATAATGTGCTCCCTCTCTCGCGAAAAGATGTCACATCCAAATTTAGATAAATTTGTGATATTCATTTCAATGCTAGGAAGCATGATTATTGGTGATACATGGTAAAAGATCTCTAACATATCCCTCAATACCTCTGCCTCGAAAAACTAAAACTGTCTTTAGGTTTTTGGCTGAAAAATAACTCGTGCATATACCGTAAAATGGCCTTAACCAAATTTTTTTGTAAGGGGCACGGAAAATGGGCCGCAAGTTCCCGGATATAGTCGAGAATGACGCCCAGGTTTTCGGTAGACAGGATCCAATCACCCTCATTGGTGGGAGGTACATTTCAGCTCCTTCCTTCCCGCCAAAGCGCCGCGGCCGATCTCCCCACCCCACGCCTTCTAGACTCGTCAGGCCACCAAGTGTCATCATGGAGCTCATGCGGCAACCGCCCGTCGGCATCAATATTGCGCCGCCCCAACCCACGCTTCCACAAGCTTCCGCGCCTCCCATGAGGCCGGAGTCCCCGTCATGCCGCTCATAGCTCCTAAAATGATGTGTTTCCCGAGGTGTTTTTGATTTTATTTGGATTCATTGATTTTTGCTTTCTAACTAACCGACAAAGTGTCAAAATACAACGAAACTTGCATTCCTTGTGTTCCTATGAAACTTGTAGGAAATTGTCAATTTTGAAAGTAAATCAAGTCATAAATGAAGATTTGGAAGAAATCAAGCAAGTCCTTAATTGAGAAGATTGATATCCTAGGCAACAAACATCTTAACGACCCCCGGTCATATGTCGCAACCTTCACCTCTTCAAAAGAAACAACTTCGTGAAGGGGATAGACGAAAAACATTCACATCCACCACAGTTCGTCCCCGAACGGAGAAGAAGGGGTCCGAAGAAGAACTCATCCTTTGATCTTCACCGCGATCCTCCTCCTCAAGATCCTTCATCTATAATAGCATGACTACTATGTAAACCTTGTCACAAAATATAGTATTTCCCCTGAAGTTACATCTTATATAAAATATATGACCATGAGACGCTCGGCAGTTGCTCCATTGGATAGCACTCATCCTACATTGTAGGGATGACGTTCAGCCCCAAATCAAGATTAGAAGGTGGCGCGCAAGACTTGGCACAGCGGCCACTGCACGGGTATATCAATGCTGAATCGATTTGAGAAGGCCTTTGTTCGGTCTCTGCATTTACTAGTACGTATTCAGAGTTAAATCTACGGCGAGACAAAAGCAGCTCAAAACTTGAGATTGCACTACTGCTACCTTGTTCCAGAAATCCAGATTGACTGGTTTTCCAAATTTACAGCATTTTGAAGGAAATTGGAAATGGAATTTTCTCAACCAACTGCATGCCCGAATAATAGTTGGCAGATTGCTAACGAACTTCACAGCTCACGTTTAGGAACAAGCCATTACAAATTACAATATTATTTTGCAGCACATACAACCGGCGTAAAATCTTTGGAAGAATCCTGAATCAGGCATGACATTACCTGACAGATGTTGCAGTGCAAAAATGCAGCTATGCATCAAGTACTAGGGACATTTGAGAAAGAAAAAAACACATGTAGTAGGGACTGCTGTAATATACGTATACGATTAACAAGGTTGTATGATCAACCCCGTATGTGTATAGTTCATATCCATTTGACATGTCACAAAACTAACACAAAACGACCTGAAGAACTGAAAAAAACGATGTGGAGCAACACGAACTGCAGGTTGGTTCAGAGAAACCATGGTTTCACAACCCAATGCTCTCACCACACACACGAAAACTTGGAGTGGTCACTTCACCACAGCATTTGGAAATGAAAACAGAAAGATGGAAAACCTAGTTTTCACTTCAGGGCTAGAGCCCTCACTCTTTCATTCAGTCCGAGCAGATGCATGATGATTCCTGTATCAGCATTCAGCGTTGTCGTCCAGTTCCGCAAGCGCCACCCTGCTGCCTTCGTCGCTGGCGATGGTCAGCGTCTTCCCTCCCTGCATCAGATACATATTAATCAGCAAAATCCAGGGAACAATTTACACTATAAAACAACGGAGATATGAAATATTGGTGCAACTGAGGTTTGGCATTACCTTGGCAGCAATGAGGCTCTCCTTGTAAGCGCTCTTCAGCTTTCTTAGGCTCATTTCCTTTCCAACTTTCAGCTGCTGCTTCTCCTTTGCACACTCTTCTTTTTTCTCCTCAGCGATGGTGACCTTGTCCAGAGACTCGACAATGGTCTCGACGTGTTGAGAAACCACATCCTCCTCGCTGGGCACTTCTGTATCTTCTGTAATGACAGATTCTTCAGCTTCCTTGGCTGCATATGAGACAGCAGCACCAGCAACATGGATTCCCTCCAGCGCCACATGAGAGCTGTCGCTTTCAGTTTCAGCATCACTGAAATTCCCGAGATCGTCAAACTCTGATGACAGATCACCGCTGAAATCATCTTCCTCTCCCGTGAGTGAGTCGCTATCCTCGACTTCCTTTGTCTCTTCTCCTGTCTCGAGCTGCTCCTCTTCTTCGTCTGAATCAAAGTTCACGCCAGTGGAGCCACTCACTTCAAAGGTATAATCACTCTCTTCATCCACTGTCTGGTCAGCCTTCAGCATATGCTCCTCCTCCTCATCGAGGTCATCCACCTCGCCACTCTCTTCACTGAAGTCAGCTTCCTCGCTGCTCTCTCCATCTTGATCATATTCATCAACACTCTCATCGTCGGTCAGATCAGCCTGCGGCACCTCATCAACAGCGACTTCCATCTCAGTCACAGCAGCTGGGATCATCTTGTTAGGTGCAGCAGCAGCCTCAATGGTCTCATCACTCTCTTCATCAACTGTCCGGTCAGCCTTCAGCATATCCTCCTCCTCTTGATCGTGATCACCCACCTCCCTGCTCTGCTCTGTGAGGTCAGCTTCCTCTCTGTTCTCCGCAACAAGATTATATTCCTCAGCACTCTCATCAACAGTGACGTCCTTCTCAGTCATAGCAGCTGGAGCCATGTTGCTAGGTGCAGCAGCATCCTCAATGGTGGAATTGGTAGCATCTTCCTTGACGGCTTCCTCAGGCACTTCAACAGCAATATCTTCCTTATCTTCACTGGACTTGTTGATCTCATCAGCTATCTCCCGCACAGGTGACCAACTGCCAAGAACCTCACGATCTTCAGTCGAGCTATTTGCAACGTTCTTCATGTCTGGTTCAGGTGCCACCTTGGAAATGACACCTATTATTGGTGAATCCTCCATGGTTGACAGGGGAGCAGATTTCTCAGCATTGACAAGCTTCTCTTCTTCCTCAATTGCAGCAGCTCCTGTTTCATCATGGTTAGAAGTTAGCAAATTGAATCAACATATAAAAGTCATAAGCATGGATGAATTCAGAATGGTCATAGTTGAGAGCACGGAAGACATGCATAATTTAGAAAGCCACAACTCATAGTCTTACAGCAGTAACAATAAAGCAAGGAACAAATGGATGAATTTCAGAATGCCACAATTAAGTAATTGCTACAGATGGGAGCAAGGAACACATGCTCAATTCAGAAAGCCACAAATCAGTCTTAATAAGTACAGATAAAACAAGTAACAAGTATCTGAATCTGAATTTTGACATGCTACAATCAAGAGACTTGATCAGTACAGAAATTATATGCTTGGCAGACTCTTATAGTTTTTCAGTCATCATGCATTTATGCTTAATGGTTTAGTGCTCGCAAATTTCACACATAATCCTAATAGAAAAAAAAAACAATCGAGTCAGTAACAAATCTTACCTTCCTCTCCCTGCTCTGGTTCATCTTCTTTGATATCTCCTTCTTCCGGAAGCTTTGTAACTTCCTCCTCCACAGGGTCATCACATTTCTCGTCAGGAGTAGCACCTGCATAACCACAAATCTCGCATCAAAACTGGAACGCTCCGGGCGATCCAAACAAATTAATCAGGTGAAAAGCAAATCACACTCACCTTCCCGCTCCACGTGCTGCGCGTTGTCCTCCTCCTGTGTCGCCGCCGTCGCATCCTCCTCTTCCTGGTCGAAATCAATCGCGACCTTCGGAATCGCGGTCTTCCTCGTCGATCTCCTCGCAGTGGAGACCTCGGTCTCCTCAACCGGTGCCGCGGCCTTGCGAACCGTCGACCTCTGGCTCCTCCGCAGTGTGCCAGCCGCCGGGGTCGGGAGAGGAGCGGGCGTGGCCCGCGGGCGGCGGCTGGTGCTGCGCAGCGCGACGCCCGGGGTCCGCACGAAATCCCGCTTCGTCTCGTCCCCCTCATCGTCCATGGCGTCCATCCTGATGGCCTCCGGAGACTTGACGGACACGCGGCGGCCGCGCGGGAGCGGGCTCCCTTGCTGCTGCTGGTCCGCCGGCGCCGCGGTCCGCAGGGCCGACTTCATCGCCGACTTGCCCGGCGTCGGGAGGCAGAGCGTGGTGCCGATCTGGTCGATCCCGTCCACCTAACGAAAACCCGCATCAAACAACGATCCCTAAATCATCACCAGACGGAATCGCGGTTGGTATACCGCAACGGAATGGAGAAGCGTGAATCAGAAGGGTGCTTACCGAGGGGAGGGAGTGGAGGGCCTCGACCATGGCGAGGTTGGTCATGTTGGCGCGGACGCCGTTGAGCTTGCAGAGCGCCTGGAGCTCGCGGCGCGAGAGGGTGTTCAGGTCCACCATGTCCGCCGCCGCCGCCGCTGCAACCGCCTCCATCTCTCGCTCCCGTCTCCTTCCTACCTTCTACTGGTGATGTGATGTGGCGCGGCGGATTTGCTGACGGCGAAATGCTGAGATGCGGCGGCGCAATCGGGAGCGCGAGGGATTATATAGGTGGGGGGATTGATATGACCGTTGGGGACGAGGAAGGCGGTGCGCGCCTAGGGTTTGGGCACGCGTCCTTTTTTGTTTGTTTTTTGAAAGTTTGAAATGGACAGAAGAGTCCAGAAGGGGCCAGATCGAGGTCGGCTTTCCAGAAGGGGCCAAGGAAAGCCCAACGCAGGAAAATCAGGCACAAGCCCGGCCCGACCCGACCAAATACCCATGAAGCACGTTGGGCCGTCGGGCCGTGGACCAGGCCGTAGTGTTAAATACGTTTTTTGGGCTACCCATACTCGGTCCGGCCCGACCATCGGGCCAACTTTTTTAGGCCCTGGCCCGAGTTTTTCGGGCTGGGCCTCGGGTCGGGCTGTCCATGGCCAGGTAGTCCCCGTAGAGTCGCTGATTGTGGGCCTGGAATGCGCTAGAGATTTGACTCTTTGATTTCTTTCTTTTCTAATATCTCGCTCGCGGACGTGTGGGTCCTATGAAAGTACAGCGTGTAAACATGCCGCGTTTTACTATAAATTTGGAAGGTCTGGGTATAGGATGCGCTGCAGATCAGATCTAATCGTTTGGTTTCTTCCTTTTTCAGTATCTCGCCCAATGATGCACCTCCTAAAAAAGCACGGGTGTACACATGCTGCTACAGACCCGGCCCTTTGATTTGTTTCTTTTTGGTATCTCACTCGCCAACCTGTGGGTCCTAGAAAAGCACGGCGTGTAAACACGCCACGTTTTACTACGAGGTTGAAAGGTCTGGGTCTGGGATGCGCTACAGATCTGGCCCTTTGGTTTCTTCCTTTTCCGGTATCTCTAGCTCGCTGAAGTGTGGGTCCTAGGAAAGCACATCGTGTAAACACGTCGCGTTTTACTACGAGTTTGGAAGGTCTGGGATGCGCTACAGATCTAGCCCTTTGGTTTCTTCCTTTTCCTGTATCTCACTCGCTGAAGTGTTGGTCCTAGGAAAACACAACGTGTAAACACGCCATGTTTTATTACGAGTTTGCAATGTCTTTGATTCCGGAGAGATATTGAATAAACCCAAAAAGATAATAAATACATCTTAATTTAAACAAAATTTTAACATTTTTTTAAAAGACCTTATATAGGCGATAAGTTCCCACTATAGGAGCCGAGGGAAGAGATCAACAAATTCCAAAGCATTTGTACTATCGGAACCCACAAATCGACCTTGAGGTTCATGGTAGACTTCTTTTTGAAATTTTCAAAATCGTCATTTGAATGTTTGTAAAAATTCAAAATAAAAATCCAAGGTTTGGATAATGTTGAATTATACCTTAGTGCAAAATCTCAATTCAAAATTCCATATATTCTAGGCTACACAAAAATGATATATTTGGCAATTTTTCAAGTTTTAAAATGTGTACTCTTCACCTAACCCAGATCCACACATTCATCATTTTTCTCGGCCTAAATTCAATGAATTTTTAGATTGGTTTTCTGCACACTAGTACATTTCATTATTATCCACATCTAAGGGTTTATTCGGTGCTCCAGAGAAAGGAAATTTATCGTTGGATGAATCTATAAACCGACGATATCCCCCAAGTGTCCCAGGAGGAAAACAACTTACTTATTGCACCTTACATCGAGGAGAAGTAGGTAAAGCGGTTTTCCAAATGGAGCATAATAATTTTGACATGCTAACGAATTCAAAAGTTTTAAAATGATATATCTGGCAATTTTTCAAGTTTTAAAATGTGTACTCTTCACCTAACCCAGATCCACACATTCATCATTTTTCTCGGCCTAAATTCAATGAATTTTCAGATTGGTTTTCTGCACACTAGTACATTTCATTATTATCCACATCTAAGGGTTTATTCGGTATTATTATCCACATCTAAGGGTTTATTCGGTGCTCCAGAGAAAGGAAATTTCTCATTGGATGAATCTAGAAACCGACGATATCCCCCCAAGTGTCCCAGGAGGAAAACAACTTACTTATTGCACCTTACATTGAGGAGAAGTATGTAAAGCGGTTTTCCAAATGGAGCATAATAATTCATCAGGTCCGGATGACTTCCCATCTGAGTTCTACCAGTCTTTCTAGGATGTTGTTAAGCCAGACCTGCTTGCTTTATTTGGTCACCTCCATACGAGACAACTAGAGTTGTTCCGCCCAAACTTTGGTGAAATCATGTTATTGCCTAAAAACTGTGGCTGACCATGTGGTTCGACCTTCACAAACTGCTTTGATGCAAGGGTGTAACATCCTGAAGGGGGTGGCTAGCTAAGTAATTAAGATTGACTTTGAAAATGCCTATGATAAAGTGAAGTGGTATTTCCTCCAATGAGACCCTCGGAATGAAAGGTTTTTCTGATGAGTGGCGTGCTTTAATTTATAGTTTCGTCTCGGGAGGAAGTGTTGCTATTAAAGTCAATGATGACGTTGGCAAGTACTTCCAAACCAAGAAGGGGCTTAGACAGGGTTATCCATTATCGCCAATGCTATTTAACATAGTAGCTAGTATGCTCGTTGTCATGATTGAACACGCGAAATCCGATGGCCAAATTGAAGGTGTGATTTCTCATCTGGTTGATGGTGGACTATCTATTCTTCAGTATGCTGGTGATACAGTTCTTTTTATGGAATATGACATTGAAAAAGAAAAAAACCTCAAGTTAATACTTTCAGCGTTTGAGCAATTATCAGGTCTAACGATAAACTTCTGTAAAAGTGAGTGGTTTTGTTTCGGCGAAGCTAAGGATCATGCTGACTTGTATGCTGTTTTTTTTTGGTTGCAGGCAAGGCTATTTTCCTACTAGGTATTTGGGAATCCCTGTTCATTATCGAAGACTCACCATAGCCGAATGCAAAATGGTGGAGGAACGATTACAAATTCGATTAAGTAGTTGGAAAGGCAAATTACTATCCCTGTGAGGAAGATTAGTCCTTATCAATTTAGTACTAAGTAATATGGTGTTGTACATGATATCTTTCTTCCAACTTCCTAGAGGAGTCTTAAAATGATTGGATTATTTCCGATCAAGATTCTTCTGGCAAGGAGATAGTGAGAAGCAGACATATCGATTGGCAAAATGGAGTGTGGTTTGCCACTCTTAAGATCAAGGAGGTCTTGGTATTCAAGACCTCGAGATCAAAAACATGACCCTGCTTGGTAAATGGTTATTAAAACTACTTACTGGGGAAGGAATTTGGCAAACCCTCCTAAGGAGAAAGTACAGCGCTATCTCAAGTTACTTTGAAACCTGGAGATTTCCATTTTTGGGCGGGTCTTATGGCGACGAAGTTCTTCTTCCGATATGGATTTTCCTCCATTAAGGACGGATCCGAGATTAGGTTCTGGGAGGATAAATGGCTGGAGAATGCCACGCTCCGAGAACATTATCCGACATTGTACAATATTGTGCGCCACAAGAATGATACACTTGCTAAGGTGTTGGAAACATCCCCACCAAATGTGTCGTTCCGACAAAGCCTCATTGGACCGAGACAAGCATCATGGGATGAATTGTTACGCCGTCTGGATTCTGTCCAGTTGGTGCAGGGCTCCGATGTTTTCAGTTGGAACTTACTGGGGACGGTGTATTCTCAGTGACATTTATGTACAACTCTTTAAGTCAACCAGATATACCAGTCGATAATAATTTGAAAATTTGGAAAATGACGATCCCGCCTAAAACTATTTTTTTTTGCGTGGTATCTTCATCGTGGGGTGATCCTCACCAAAGATAACCTTGCAAAGCGCAGTTGGCAAGGAAGCAAAAAAATATGTTTTTGTCATCAGGACGAAACTCCGCCTATGTTGTCTCAACATAGCCGGTCCCAAGCCCGGGTAAAGGAGGAGGGTTGTGATAGGCGAGGCGAGCCAACGTAAAAAACCCAGCCACTCTTATGGAGATGAAACCCAAAGGAACCTCGTTGGGGCGTAACCTTCTTAGCGATGCGCCACATCGGAACCCGGGTGTGGTGTCAAATGGGCAAGGGCCGGGCCGTCACCCCCTTGGTGGCGCGCCGTATCTTGATCTGGATACGGTGATAAGTGAGCAAGGGTCGGGTCGCCGCATCCTTAGTGGCGCGCTGCACCGATGCCACGGTGTAGTGAAAAATGAGCAACAGTCTCCGCCTTTGACTCGACGAGTGCGGAGGGTAAGGAAGTTAGCCGAGCCTAGGAGGATACGCTTAGGTAGCTGGAACGTAGGGTCCCTGACGGGTAAGTTACGGGAGTTAGTTGATACGGCGGTGAGGAGGCGTGTTGATGTCCTATGTGTCCAAGAGACCAAATGGAAGGGACAGAAGGCGAAGGAGGTGGAGGATACCGGTTTCAAGTTGTGGTACACGGGGATAACTTCAAACAAAAATGGAGTAGGCATCTTGGTCAATAAGAGCCTCAGGGATGGAGTTGTGGACGTCAAGAGGCAAGGGGACCGGATGATCCTTGTCAAGGCTGGTTGTTGGGGACTTAGTCCTCAATGTTATCAGCGCGTATGCCCCACAAGTAGGCCACAATGAGAGCACCAAGAGGGAGTTCTGGGAAGGCCTGGAGGACTTGGTTAGGAGGGTACCTATTGGTGAGAAGCTCTTCATAGGAGGAGACCTCAATGGCCATGTGGGTACATCTAACACATGTTTTGAAAGGGTGCATGGGGGCTTTGGCTATGGCATGAGGAACCAAGAAGGAGAAGACGTCCTTAGCTTCGCTCTGGCCTATGACATGGTCGTAGCTAACACCCTCTTTAGGAAGAGAGAATCCCATCTAGTAACGTTCAGTAGTGGTCTACACTCTAGCCAGATTGATTTTGTCCTCTCTAGAAGAGAAGACATACGCGCCTGCATTGATTGTAAGGTGATACCTGGAGAGAGTGTTGTCCCTCAACATAAGTTGGTGGTTGCTGACTTTCGCTTTAGGATCCGTGTCCAGCGGGGTAAGCGTGCCAAAGTCGCTAGAACAAAGTGGTGGAAGCTCAAGGGTGAGGCATCCCAGGCTTTCAGGGAGAGGGTTATTAAGGAGGGCCCTTGGCAGGAAGGAGGCGATGCAAACATGATGTGGATGAGTATGGCGACCTGCTTGCGGTAGGTCGTTGTAGAGGAGTTTGGGGTGACTAAGGGAAGTAGAAGGGAAGCTAAGGATACCTGGTGGTGGAACGATGAGGTCCAGAAGGTTATTAGGGAGAAAAAAGACAGTTTCAGATGCCTATATCTGGACAGGAGTGCAGCTAACATGGAGAAGTACAAGGTGGCGAAGAATGCTGCAAAGCGGGCGGTGAGTGAAGCAAGGGGTCGGGCGTATGAGGACCTCTACCAACGTTTAAACACGAAGGAATGCGAAAGGGACATCTACAAGATGGCCAAGTTTAGGGAGAGGAAGACGAGGGATGTCAACGAAGTCAAATGCATCAAGGATGGAGAGGATCAGTTTCTTGTGAAGGATGAGGCGATCAAGCGTAGATGGCGGGGGTACTTTGACAACCTTTACAATGGAGAGGTTGAGAGCTCTACCATTGAGCTTGACGACTCCTTTGATGATACCAGCATGTGCTTTGTGCGACGTATCCAGGAGTCTGAGGTTAAGGAGGCACTAAGGAGGATGAAAGGAGGCAAGGCGATGGGTCCTGATTGCATCCCCATCGAGGCGTGGAGAGGCCTTGGAGACGTAGCGATAGTATGGCTAACTAAGCTTTCCAACCTCATTTTTCGGTCAAACAAGATGCCCGAAGAATGGAGGCGGAGTATTTTAGTACCAATCTTCAAGAACAAGGGGGATGTTCAAAGTTGTACTAATTACCGTGGAATCAAGCTGATGAGCCATACTATGAAGCTATGGGAGAGAGTCATTGAGCACCGCTTAAGGAGGTTGACAAGCGTGACCAAAAACCAATTTGGTTTCATGCACGGGAGGTCTACCATGGAAGCCATCTTCTTGGTACGACGAGCTGATGGAGAGATACAGGGAGCAAAAGAAGGACCTTCATATGGTGTTCATTGATTTGGAGAAGGCCTATGTAAGATACCTCGGAATGTCATGTGGTGGGCCTTGGAGAAACACAAAGTCCCAATAAAGTACATTACCCTCATCAAGGATATGTATGATAATGTTGTGACAAGTGTTCGAACAAGAGATGGCGACACTGATGACTTTCCAATTAGAATAGGGCTACACCAAGGGTCAGCTTTGAGCCCCTTATCTTTTTGATTTGGTGATGGATGAGGTCACAAGAGATATACAAGGAGATATCCCATGGTGTATGCTCTTTGCGGATGATGTGGTGCTAGTCGATGATAGCCGAACGGGGGTTAATAGAAAGTTAGAGTTGTGGAGGCGAACTCTCGAATCGAAAGGTTTTAGGCTTAGTAGAACTAAAGCTGAATACATGAGGTGCGGTTTCAGTTCTACTAGGCACGAGGAGGGAGAGGTTAGCCTTGATGGGCAGGTGGTACCGGAGAGAGACACTTTTCGATATTTGGGGTCCATGTTGCGGAAGGATGGCGATATCGATGAAGATGTGGGCCACCGAATCAAGGCTGGTTGGATGAAGTGGCGCCAAGCTCGGCGTACTCTGTGACAAGAGAGTGCCACAAAAGCTAAAAGGCAGGTTTTATAGGACAGCTATCCGACCTGCGATGTTGTATGGCGCTGAGTGTTGGCCAACGAAGAGACGACATATCCAACGGTTAAGTGTAGCAGAGATGCGCATGTTGAGATGGATATGTGGCCACACAAGAAAGGATCGGGTACGGAACGACGATATACGGGAGAGAGTTGGGGTAGCACCGATTGAAGAGAAGCTAGTCCAACATCGTCTCAGATGGTTTGGACATTGATACGTCTCAAACGTATCTATAATTTTTTATGTTCCATGCTAGTTTTATGACAATATCTACATGTTTTATCCATACTTTATATCATTTTTATGCATTTTCTGGAACTAACCTATTAACAAGATGCCGAAGCGCCAGTTCCTATTTTCTGCTGTTTTTGGTTTCAGAAATTCTACACAGGAAATATTCTCAGAATTGGACGAAACAAAAGCCCAAGGCCTATTTTCCACGGAGTGTTCCTGAACACCGAAGGAGAGACAGAGAGGGGCCACGAGGTGGCCACCCCACCTGGCGGCGCGACCAAGAGGGGGGCGTGCCTAGCTATGGGGTGGGCCCCTCCGGACTCCATCGACATCGCCTCTTCGCCTATATATTCTTCCGTCTCCGAAAACCCTAAAACAATCGACGATATTCCACGAAGAGTTCCGTAGCCGCCGCCATCGCGAAGACAAGTTTCGGGGGACAGAAATCTCTGTTCCGGCACGCCGCCGGGACGGGGAATTGCCCCCGGAGTCATCTCCATCGACACCACCGCCATCTTCATCGCCATTGCTGTCTCCCATGATGAGGAGGGAGTAGTTCTCCCTCGAGGCCGAGGGCTCTACCGGTAGCTATGTGGTTCATCTCTCTCTCCAATGGTGTGATCTTTATGTGATCATGAGCTTTGTATCACTATTAATCTATGTGCTACTCTAGTGATGTTATTAAAGTAGTCTATTCCTCCTCCATGATGTAAAGTTGACAGTGTGTGCATCATGTAGTACTTGGCTTAGGTTATGATTGTAATCTCTTGTAGATTATGAAGTTAACTATTACTATAATAGTATTGATGTGATCTATTCCCCCTTTCATAGCTATTGGTGATAGTGTGTATGTTATGTTAGTAGTCGGTCTAAATTGCAACGGTCTATTACGCACTCTAGAGGTTACTTTAATATGAACTCCGGAAGTTGTGGAGCTTGTTTACTCCGGCTTGAGGTGCGTTTTTGTAGCCCTACACAATGAATGGTGTTTGTTATCCAACAAGAGAGCGTTTAAGAGTAGCATTTATTTATTCAGTTATGTGATCATTGTTGAGAGTGTCCACAACTGAAAGTAAGATCCCTAGGCCTTGTTTCTAAGCATTGAAACACCGTTTCCAACAAGTTCTGCTACATGTTCGCTTGTTGTCATTTTTATTTCAGATTGCAATTACTACTTATTATCATCCATATTACTTGTATTTCACTATCTCTTCGCCGAACTTGTGCACCTATACATCTGACAAGTGTATTAGGTGTGTTGGGGACACAAGAGACTTCTTGTATCTTAATTGCAGGGTTGCTTGAGAGGGATATCTTTGACCTCTACCTCCCCGAGTTCGATAAACCTTGGGTGATTCACTTAAGAGAAACTTGCTCGCTGTTCTACAAACCTCTCGCTCTTGGAGGCCCAACGCTGTCTACAGGAATAGAAGCGTGCGTAGACATCAAGCTATTTTCTGGCGCCGTTGCCGGGGAGGTAAGGTAAAAGGTATTCACATCCTCCGACTACTAAGCTATTTCCTAGCACTGTTGCCGGTGTGTGAGTGCTCGAAGCTATTTCCTTTAGATCCTGCAATTATATCTTTTTGTTTCTTGTTTTTATTTCACTAGTTAGGCTTAATGGAAAACAACAAAAAAATTAGAGATCTTTATGAAATTTATATTGAATTAGGACATGAGGTGTTTGAAGAGAAAATTAAAAAACCTATGGAACTTTATATGCATGCTAATGGCAATGTTATTAGTATGAATGCTTTGAACATCATTGTTGATAATGCTATGGAAAATTCTAAGCTTGGGGAAGCTGGTTTTGATGAGCATGATATTTTTAGTCCCCCAAGCATGGAGGAGAAAATTTACTTTGATGATACTTTACCTCCTATATATGATGATTACAATGATGACTATCATATTTTCGAGTCTACCTACTATTGAGGAGAAAATTAATTATGATTACAATATGCCTCCTATATATGATGATTATGGTGATGAGAATAATAATGATAGCTATTTTATTGAATTTGCTCCCACTATAATTAATAGTAATGATTATGCTTATGTGGAGAGTAATAATTTTATGCATGTAGCTCATGATAAGAATGTTTCATGTGATGGTTATAATGTGGATTTCATCAATGATGCTACTGAAAGTTATCATGAGAGAGGGAAACATGGTTATATGCATCTTAATAATATTAAGTTTCCCCTCTTTATGTTGAGAATCTTGAAGTTGCGCTTGTGTTGCCTTTCTATGCTTGTTGCATTATGCTTACATGACTTATTTATTTACAAGATTCCTTTTCATAGGAAGTGGGTGACATGCCCAGAACCTTATTTTTCCCGGAAGCTTCCAGAGAGCCAGAGTGGGACCAGAGGGGAGCCCTGGGGGCCCCACACATGGTGGCGGCGCGGCCTAGGGGGGCGCGCCCCCCTACTGTGAGGGGGCCCCGTGGCCCTTCCGGCTCCGACTCTTCGCCTATTTAAGCCGTCCTGACCTAAATCCTCGATACCAATTGACGAAACACCAGAAAACCTTCCAAAGCCACCGCCATCGCGAAACTCCAATTCGGGGGACAGAAGTCTCTGTTCCGGCACCCTGCCGGGACGGGGAAGTGCCCCCGGAAGCCATCTCCATCGACGCCACCGCCTCCATCATGCTCCGTGAGTAGTTCCCCCATGGACTACAGGTTCTAGATGTAGCTTGTTGGTACTCTCTCTCCCCCATGTACTTCAATACAATGATCTCATGAGCTGCCTTACATGATTGAGATTCATCTGATGTAATCGGTGTTGTGTTTGTTGGGATCCGATGGATTGTTACTATAAAGTTTATGAAGTTATTGTTGCTGCAATCTTGTTGTGTTTAATGCTTGTCACTAGGGCCCGAGTGGCATGATCTTAGATTTAAGCTCTATACTTATTGCTTAGATTGTATCTACAAGTTGTTTGCACATGTCTATGTCCGGAACCCGAGGCCCCGGAGTGACAAAGAATCGGGATAACTGGAGGGAAGGCTTAGACATGAGGATCACATGTTTTCACGGAGTGTAAATGCTTTTCTCCGGTGCTCTATTAAAAGGAGTACCTTAATATCCAAGAGATTCCCTAGAGGCTCGCTGCCACCGGATGGTAGGACAAAAGATGTTGTACAAGTTTCTCATTGCGAGCACGTATGACTATTTATGGAAAACATGCCCTACATGATTAATAATCTTGATGTTCTGTCTTAATGCTATTTCAATCCTATCAATTGCCCAACTGTAATTTGTTCACCCAACACTTGTTAATGGAGAGTTACCACTAGTGAAGATAGTTGGGAACCCCGGTCCATCTCTCATCATCATATACTCGTTCTACATGTCATTGGAAGTAGTATCAACTATTTTCTGGTGTCATTGCCTCTGTGTTACTATTATCGTCACTGTGTTATTGTTACTACTGCTCTCATATTACTTGTTGCTTTCACATCACCCCTGTTACTAGTGCTTTTCCAGGTGCAGCTGAATTGACAACTCGAGTTGTTAAGGCTTATAAGTATTCTTTACCTCCCCTTGTGTCGAATCAATAAATTTGGGTTTTACTTCCCTCGAAGACTGTTGCGATCCCCTATACTTGTGGGTCATCAAGACTATTTTCTGGCGCCGTTGCCGGGAGGCATAGCTCTACTCATAAGTTCACTCGGGGAGTACACTCTACCTCTCTCTCTGCTTTTATTTTATTTTATTTTGTTTTGCTTAGTTTACTTTTGTCTAGTTTATTTGTGCTTAGTTTATTTCGTGTAGTATTATTTTGCTTAGTTTATTTTTGTCTAGTTTCTTTTTGTCTTGTTTTATTTTCCCTATATACCCGAAAATCCATAAAAATTTGAAAAACCTAAAAAATAAAAACTGCTATTATGGGAGAACCTACAACCTATTTGGAGCTTATAGAATTATATAATAACTATAGAGAATCAAGAACGGGTAAAGTTATGAGTGATGTGATAGAAAAATTTAATACAATTGCTAAAATCTTGCTTAAACGCCATGATATAAACTGTTGCTCTCAATAGGATACTAAACATCTTAAATTTCAATGTGGCTTTAGTGAGGAAGTTTTAATTAAGAACTATAATTGGATAGCTATATTCATTTTGGGTTCGAAGAAGTAGAACAATTTGTTTTGTTTATGGGAGCTTCGAGATCAAATCCTTCATTGCTAAAAATTATGAAACTTGTGTTGTTTGTAAGGACCTTAAAGATTATGTCTCTTCTATCCTTAATTTTTGCATAGAAAGCTACAGTGATAATCCTTATATCATTGATTATAAAGAGAGACTCATTAATGCACAAGAATGCACTCACAATTTGCAGGAACCTCGTGGAAGAAGAAATTGATGAACTCGAAAGCTCATTGGATGAAAAAGAGGAGGAAATTGATGAACCTGAAAGCTCATTGGATGAAAAAGAAGAGGAGAGTGATGAACAAAAGGAGGAAGAATGGATTAGCTACCCATGCCAACCTTCTAATGAGAGTAACTCTTTATCTCTTACACTATTTGATTGTCCTCCATGCTTACCGAAGGCGGATGAATGTTATATTCCTGTGGATTCTCTTGAAATATTCCCTATGAGTAAAACTTGTGAGAATAATTATGCTACTATTATTTATGATAATCCATGCTATTTTGATAAATCTTATGATAATGCTTTGTTTGTTCCCGATGTCGAAATGCATGGTACTAAAGAGTTTTGCTTGGCAAATGTTTATGATAGATCTCTAGATGATGGTCCTATGTTACTTGATAATATTAATTGTACTACTAATGAAAATGGGATTGGAGAATTCTTGACTTTATCTATGAGTCCCATATCTTTTGAGATTGATCAATCATCTTGTTACATTATTGATAAAAGTGGGTTTGAAAGTTTTGATCCTATTATTTTTGAGCTTGATAAAAATTATGTGTTTATGGATCATGAAAAGCATGCTTTATATGATAGCTATATTGTTGAGTTTATTCATGAAGCTACTGAAAATTATTATGAGAGAGGGAAACATGGTTGTAGAAATTTGCATGTTACTAAAACACCTCTCTATATGCTGAAACTTTTGAAGTTACTCTTGTTTTATCTTCTTATGCTTGTCACTTTGTTCTTCATGAATTTATTTGTGTACAAGATTCCTATGCATAGGAAGTGGGTTTGACTTAAATGTGTATTGAATTTGCTTCTTGATGCTCTCTTTTGCTTCAACTCTTATTTCTTGCGAGTGCATCATTAAAACCGCTGAGCCCATCTTAATGACTATAAAGAAAGCACTTCTTGGGAGATAACCCATGTATTTATTTTGCTACTGTTTTATTGTGTCTTGGAAGTTGTTACTACTGTAGCAACCTCTCCTTATCTTTATTTTATTGCAATGTTGTGCCAAGTGAAGTCTCTAATAGAAGCTGGGGTGGGCATTCGGTCATGACCGAAAATTCGGTTTTTGTATTTCGGTCTATTTCAAATTCGGTCTGAAAAAAATGAAGACCGAAATATACTTGTTACTTTTACTACCCGACAAATTCGGGTACCCAATAATTCGGGTTCGGGTTCGGTCATGACCGAACATAGTGGCCGACGTTGTCAACGCAAAACTTAGACATTATTTAGTAAAAGGTTGGCATCATTTTAGATGTATTTTGGATTTTTTTTATTGCATATATTATTATTATCAATTGGCACGAATAAATGTTCAACAATCTAAATAAAAATATAACAACATTAGAGAAGTTTATGAACATTCAACAATATCACATCTCACGCATATCACAAAATCTAAAGATTGGGACAGTCTTACGTAAAATTCGGTCAGTTCGGTCTATTCGGTTACTCGGAACAAAATGACCGAATTGACCAAACTTAATTCGGTCTATAAAATTTTCTACCCAATATTTTATCGGTCATTTCGGTCTCGGTCTTTTCGGGTTCGGTCTCGGTCTTTTCGGTTTTGGTCTTCGGTCATCGGTTTTTTGCCCACCGTGAAATAGAAGGTTGATGCTAGATTTGGATTTCTGCGCAGAAACAGATTTCTTTCTGTCACGAATTTGGGTAGGATTCTCTGTAGGTAACTCAGAAAAATCTGCCAATTTACGTGAGTGTTCCTCAGATATGTATGCAACTTTTATTAGTTTTGAGTTTTCTGATTTGAGCAATGGAAGTACCTCTCAAAAATTCGTCTTTACTGGCTGTTCTGTTTTGACAGATTCTGTCTCTGTTTTTTGCATTGTCTTTTGTGGACTTTAAGTGAGGCTTTCTACACGTGGAGAGCTGTAGCTAATGTTTTATTGAGTTCTTGCAATGTGTCACTACAGGACTAAAGTGGATTAAAGTTTTTTGAGTACTAACCCCTCTAATGAAGTTTATGAGAAGTTTGGTGTGAAGGAAGTTTTCAAGGGTCAAGAGAGGAGGATGATATATGATCAAGAAGAGTGAAAAGTCTAAGCTTGGGATGCCCCCGTGGTTCATCCCTGCATATTTCAAGTATACTCAAGCATCTAAGCTTGGTTTCTTCTATTGAAACTACAGGACTAAAGTCTAAGCTTGGTTTCTTCATCAACTTATCAGGTTTCTTCTATTGAAACTATATTTTTATTCGGTCACATCTTATGTGCTTTACTTGGAGCGTCTGTGTGTTTTTATTTTTGTTTGTGTTTGAATAAATTCGGATCCTAGCAATGCTTGTTTGGGAGGGAGACAAGCTCCGCTTTTTCATATGAACACTTGTGTTCTTCGCTCTTACTTTTAATGTTCAATGACAAAAGTTGGAAGCTATTGCACTTAATATTATTTGGTTGGAAACAGAAAATGCTTCATATTGTCTTGAATAGTTTGATACTTGGCAATTGTTTTGAGCTCTCAAGTAGATCATGATTAAGCTCTTGCACCATGTAGTTTAAACCTATTAGTGGAGAACTACCGTAGAGCTTGTTGAAATTGGTTTGCATGATTGGTCTCTCTAAGGTCTAGATATTTTCTCGGTAAAAGTGTTTGAGCAACAAAGAAGACGAGTGTAGAGTTTTATAATGCTTGCAATATGTTCTTATGTAAGTTTTGCTGTACCGGTTCATACTTGTGTTTGCTTCAAACAACCTTGCTAGCCAAAGCCTTGTACTGAGAGGAAATGCTTCTCGTGCATCCAAAACCTTGAGCCAAAACCTATGCCATTTGTGTCCACCATAACTACCTACTATGTGGTATTTTCTGCCATTCCAAGTAAATACTTCATGTGCTACCTTTAAACAATTCAAAACCATATAGAGAGGTGTTTTAGTAACATGAAAATTTCTACAACCATATTTTCCTCTCTCATAATAATATCCAGTAGCATCATGAGCAAACTCAACAATATAAGTATCACATAAAACATCTTTATTCACATGCATAAAAGTATCATTACCCTCCACATAAGCATAGTCCATTTTATTGGTAATAGTGGGAGCAAATTCAACAAAGTAGCTATCATTATTATTCTCATCATCAAATATAGGAGGCATATTGTAATCATAATCAAATTTATCCTCCATAACAGGTGGTACTAAAAGACTACTATCATTATAATCATCATAAATAGGAGGCAAAGTATCATCAAAGTAAATTTTCTCCTCAATGCTTGGGGGACTAAAAAGATCATGCTCATCAGAACCAGCTTCCCCAAGCTTAGAACTTTCTATATCATTAGCAACAATGGTATTCAAAGTGTTCATACTAATATGTTCCATGGGTTTTTTAATTTTCGCATCAAACGATCCATGTCTTAAATCAGGAAATAGAATAAGAAGCGCATTGTTGTCCATTATGCCAAACTAGGGTAAACAAGAAACAAAAAGATGCAATTGCAGGATCTAAAGGAAATAGCTTCGAGTACTTACAACGGTGCTTGGAAAAGTGCTTAGTAGCCGAGATCCGGAGTGTGAGTACCTTTTACCTTTCCTCCCGAGCAACGGCGCCCGAAAAGTGCTTGATGTCTACGGGTGCTTCTATTCTTGTAGACGGTGTTGGGCCTCCAAGAGCGAGAGGTTTGTAGAACAGCAGCAAGTTTCCCTTAAGTGGATCACCCAAGGTTTATCGAACTCGGGGAGGAAGAGGTCAAAGATATCCCTCTCATGCAACCCTGCAACCACAAAGCAAGAAGTCTCTTGTGTCCCCAACACACCTAATAGGTGCACTAGTTCGGCGAAGAGATAGTGAAATACAGGTGGTATGAATAAATATAAGCGAGTAGCAACGGCACCGCAGAAAAGTGCTTTGCCCAGGACTGGCGTGTGGTTGATGGTGGTAATATTGCGGATGAGTAGAGATGCGATAAAACGATAAACAAGCAGCGATAGCGATATTTAGGAACAAGGCCTAGGGATCATACTTTCACTAGTGGACACTCTCAACATTGATCACATAACAGAATAAATAGATAAATGCTAGACTCTACACTCTCTTGTTGGATGATGAACACCACTAATCGTGTAGGATTACACGAACCCTCAATGCCGGAGTTAACAAGCTCCACAATATTCGATGTTCATGTTTAAATAACCTTAGAGTGCATGACAGATCAACATAACCAAACCAAGTACTAACATAGCATGCACACTTGTCACCTTCACGCTACGAAAGGAGGCATAGATCACACCAATACCATCATAGCAATAGTTAACTTCATAATCTACAAGAGATCACAATCATAGCCTACGCCAAGTACTACACGATGCACACA
>NC_061512.1:248920922-249026120 GCF_022539505.1 Lolium rigidum
AAGGTACTAGAAGGTTCTAGAATATTCCGGAAGAAAGTCACTTTGGAAGGCGGAGTCCCGAAGGGACTCCACCACCATGGCCGGCCAACCCTAGGGGGTGGAGTCCCAGGTGGACTCCACCTATGGTGGCCAGCCACCCCCTCCCAAGGGAAGGTGGGAATCCCACCTCTAGTGGGAGTCCTAGCTTGGGTAGGTTTCATGTGATATGGAAGGTTTTGGTTTGGGGTCTTATTCGAAGACTTGTAGACCAACTCTTGGGTGTTCCACCTATATAATGAGGGCCAAGGGGAGGGGGCCGGCCACCCCAACACCACAAGGTGGCCGCCCCCCAACACCACAAGGTGGCCGCACCCCTCAAGTGGCCGGCGCCCCCTCTCCCCAAACCCTAGCCGCCCCACTCCTCCTTCTCTCCCGCACGCTTAGCGAAGCTCCGCCGGGATTCTCCACCACCACCGACACCACGCCGTCGTGCTGCCGGATTCAAGAGGAGCTACTACTTCCGCTGCCCGCTGGAACGGGGAGCTGGACGTCGACTTCATCAACACCGAACGTGTGACCGAGTACGGAGGTGCTGCCCGTTCGTAGCGCCGTGATCAAGATCTTCTACGCGCTTTTGCAAGCGGCAAGTGAACGTCTATCGCAGCAACAAGAGCCTCATCTTGTAGGCTTTGGAACTCTTCAAGGGTAAGTCTCGATTATCCCCTCGTTGCTACCGTTTTCTAGATTGCATCTTGGCTTGGATTGCGTGTTCGCGGTAGGAAAATTTTGTTTTCTATGCAACGAATCCCTACACCGCCATCCAGATGGAGGGCAAGCTGAACCAAGCCAATGAAAACCGCAAGCGCCGCATGATGAATCAAAGTGGGTCTAGCAATGCCCAGAAGTATCGCCCCAGCTCAAGTGGAGGTTTCACTCCAAGAAACAACAACAAACCCCCGATGCAGAACTCGCGCCCCGGTTATCAGAACCGGAGTGGAGGAAACTCCAAGCCAGGAGGCTACAACAACAACTACAACCGCGCTCCGCCCAGCACCCCCAACAACAACAACAACAACACCAACACCGCTCCCAGAACCGGAAGCAACGCCGTCCCCGTTGCGACCAAGGACAAGGCCACCATCACTTGTTATGAGTGTGGTGTGGTGGGGCACTACTCCAACGAGTGTCCCAAGCGACTCGCCAAGGTCACCGGCAACACCGCAGCACCTGCTCAGGAGCAACGCCGTGTCTCCACCGGCAAGAAGTTCGCCCCCAACAACCCCAATAACCGCAACGGCCGTCTCTACCACATGAACGCCGAAGAAGCCCAGGAAGCACCAGATGTGGTACTGGGTATGTTTTCTGTCAACCACATCCCTGCCAGAGTATTGTTTGATTCTGGAGCATCACATTCTTCTGTCACTAAAGACTTTGCATCAACAAGTAAAATTCAACCCCTCAGTTTGAAGCATGTTATGATAGTTCAAATCCCCGGATCAATCACCAAAGCCAGAAAATTTTGCAAAAATGTACCTATCAAAATCCATGATGTAGATTTCTATGCCAATCTAATCATTCTGGGAACCAAAGGTTTGGAAGTCGTACTAGGAATGGACTGGATGTCAAAACACAATGGTTTGATAGACTGTGCCAAGAAAGCCATAACCATGACCAGCAGCACCGGTATCATAGTAGAACATGTCTCTGAAAGACTACCCAGAAATTCACCTGCAACCAAAGTGTATCCAAGCCAACTCTGGATCAAATCAGGGTCGTTTGTCGCTACCCCGATGTGTTTCCGGATGATCTACCCGGTATGCCCCCGGATTGGGATATCGAGTTCACCATCGATTTAATCCCCGGAACTGGACCTATAGCCCAGAGAGCCTACAACATGAACGCAACAGAGCTTGTAGAGCTGAAGAAACAGATAGATGATATGTTAGCCAAGGGTCTTGAGATCCCCAGTTTTGTTTGTGGACAAGAAGGATGGTGCAAATCGTTTATGTACGGACTCTCGTAAGCTTAACAATGTCACCATCAAAAACAAATACCCCCTACCCAAGATAGAAGACTTGTTTGATCAGCTAACCGGAGCCAGAGTTTTCTCCAAGATAGATCTTAGAACTGGATATCATCAGCTAAAGATCCGAGCCACCGACATTCCAAAGACTGCTTTTACCACCAGATATAGGTTGTATGAGTACAACGTCATGTCGTTTGGACTAACCAATGCCCCCGCTTATTTCATGAATCTCATGAATAAGATCTTCATGAACTTTTTGTACAAGTTTGTCGTTGTCTTCATCGATGACATCCTTGTGTACTCCAAGTCCGAAGAGGAACATGAACAGCATTTGGAGACCGTCCTAGAAACCCTTAGGCATCACCAGTTGTATGCCAAGTTCAGCAAGTGTGAGTTTTGGTTGGAAGAAGTTGGATTCCTGGGACACATCTTGTCTGCAGGAGGAATTGCCGTAGATCCCGCCAAGATCAAAACCGTTATGGAATGGCAAGCCCCAACCACCCAAACCGAGGTCCGCGCTTTTCTTGGATTAGCCGGATATTACCGCAGGTTTGTAGAAGGCTTTTCGAGCATCGCTCGACCAATGACCCAACTGTTGAAGAAGGACAAGAAGTTTGAGTGGACCGATAAATGTGAAGAGAGCTTTCAACAGCTCAAGAGTAGACTGACAACAGCCCCAATCCTGATCATGCCAGACATCACCAAGCCCTTTGACGTATATTGCGACGCCTCGAAGACTGGTCTTGGATGTGTGCTTATGCAAGAAGGCAAAGTTGTATCCTACCTTTCAAGACAGCTAAAGCAACATGAACAGAACTACCCAACCCATGACCTCGAGCTTGCAGCCGTGGTCCTAGCCTTGAAAGTTTGGCGTCATTACCTCATGGGTAATCGATGCGAGATCTACTCCGACCACAAGAGCCTGAAGTATATCTTCACCCAGAAGGAGCTAAATATGAGACAACGCCGATGGATCGAATTGATCAAGGATTACGACATGGAGATTCACTACCACCCCAGCAAGGCCAATGTGGTAGCGGATGCTTTGAGTCGACTGCCGTGTCAGTTGAACTCCATGATCGCAACCGAACAGCCCAGCCTGTATCAAGAGTTTGAACAGTTCAGACTTGAACTTGTTAGTGAAGGATTCCTAGCCAGCATAGAACTGCAACCCACCTTGGTTAGCCAGATCAAGGAAGCCCAGAAGGACAACGCTAGCATTGACGGAATCAAGAAACAGATAGCCGCAGGAAAAGCCCCCGGATTCACTGTTGATGAAGCCGGAGTTCATTGGTACAAAGAACGCCTCTGCGTACCATCGGACTCAGACTTGAAGCAAGTCATCCTGCAAGAAGCCCATGACACCCTTTACTCAATCCACCCCGGAGGTACCAAGATGTATCAAGACCTGAAGGAGAGAAATCGGTGGCATGGAATGAAGAGAGAAATCGGCAGCTACATCGCCAAGTGTGACATCTGTCAAAGAGTCAAAGCGGAGCATCAACGACCCGCAGGACTGTTGCAACCTCTCCAGATTCCGGAATGGAAATGGGACTCCGTAGGAATGGACTTTATCACCGGACTGCCCAAATCCAGCAAAGGCAATGATTCAATATGGGTAGTTGTCGATAGATTGACCAAAGTCGCCCATTTCATCGCCGTCAAGACCACATACCAAGGCCCAAAGTTAGCTGAACTGTACATTTCCAGAATAGTCGCCCTGCACGGAACCCCGAAGTCGATAGTGTCAGATAGAGGATCACAGTTCACCTCAAGATTCTGGCAGAAAGTGCACGAAGGACTAGGAACCCGTCTGAATTTCAGCACCGCCTATCACCCTCAGACTGACGGACAGACTGAGAGAGTCAACCAGATACTGGAGGACATGCTGAGAGAATGTGTACTGGAATATGGATCCAAGTGGGAAGACTGCTTACCTTATGCAGAATTCTCGTACAACAACAACTATCAAGCTAGCCTACAGATGGCCCCCTTTGAAGCCTTGTACGGCAGGAAATGCCGTACCCCCCTGAACTGGTCGGAAGTCGGGGAAAGCCAAGTCTTTGGCCCGGATGTTCTTCGTGAAGCCGAAGAGAAAGTACACAAGATTCGCGAGTACCTCAAGACGGCGCAATCAAGACAGAAGAGCTACGCCGACAAGAGACGTCGGGAGATGACCTTCGAGATCGGAGACTTTGTCTATCTTAAGGTATCCCCCTTGAAAGGAATGCAGAGATTCCAGCTGAAAAGAAAGCTCGCACCCCGATACGTCGGACCCTTCAAAGTCCTTAGCCGCCGAGGTGAAGTATCTTATCAACTGGAGCTACCCGAAGAGATGTCGGCTGTACACGATGTGTTTCATATCTCACTCCTCCAGAAGTGCCTTGAAGTCCCTGAGAAGACCGAAGTGTTCAAGAACATCGATCACCGATCGGTGGATATCAACAAGGACCTGACTTACCGCGAAGTGCCGATTCGCATCCTGGAGGAAGCCTACCGAACCACCCGCACCCGAAGCATCAAGTTTCTGAAGATACAGTGGAGCAATCATACCGAAGATGAAGCCACATGGGAACGCGAAGACTTCATGAAGAAGGAGTACCCAGATCTCTTTAGTACCTAACTTTCTTTTCGATCTCGGGACGATATCTTTTGTAAGGGGGAAGGGTTTGTAACATCCCAAATTTCAATAAAAAGAAAGTTAGAAGAATTCCAGAGAGCAAAATTTCAAACCAACCAAAAACTTTTTAAATTGCATATAGTGCCCTGCATAGGACTTGTGCATTTGATTGATATGCCATGATGATTGTTATTATGTGTGTATGCTATACTATAAAACCCTAATGTGATCATATGAAGATCACCAACCAAATAAATCACAAAGAGAAAGAAATCAAATAAATGAAAAACCCTAAAACCCTCACATATGGCTCTATGCCATTTTTATAAATTTTGACCCTAGACCAATTTTGTCTTCACCATTAGTTGAATAATGTTTCTAAACACTTATTACAACTTTTGGAATCAAAGAATCACAAATCAAATGAATTTCAAATACAAAATTGGCTCACATATGATAATGGTCAAATCTGCCAATTATAGTCTGATCACTACTTTGAGCCCCTGCATTTCAAATTTTTCAAACTAAACCTTGCTAACTCTTTGCACATCATCCAAGACAACATCAAGGTGAACACTTTTTGTAAATATCACCATGCCAAATTCTTTCTAGATCAATAGCTATGCTCATCCAAAGTTGCAACATTTTAATAGGTGGAACAATCTCACACTTAGCCAAATTTGCAAAACTTTGAATTTAACAATTCCACCACCACACTTCATCACCTCTGGTCATTTCTAACTCAATGAAATATTCACAATTCAAAACTTGCAACCATTTTAATTGAATCAAATTTGGGCAAAATTCACAAATAACAACTATGGAACTATTTGACACTATTTGAATTTTGAAATAGTGATCTACCTCATCTAATCTACCTCAAACCTAGTCTAAATGGTCCCCTGAACCCCTCTAACACTAAATGAAGCATAGTAACCCTAGGAGAGAGGAGGAGCAAGGCTAGGACGTGGCCATGTCGGCCATGTCACCACCCCGACAACCTCCCCCTCTCCTCCTTCACTCTCAGCCCTGGCCCTGGTGTCCAGCATCGCCATCGTGCCTCTCTACCTCAGCTAGCATAGACCATCTTGCCGTAGACGCCGTAGACTCGCCGGAGATCACGTGCCCTGGTCGCCCTCGATGCCGCTCGCGTCGCACGTGGGCAAGCACTGGACACGCGCCGTTCCAAGCACTCGCGCTCGCCCTGGACCCCCTGCGAGCACGTTGAGCACCGCCGTGCCACCGCGGATGCGCCAGACACGCTCGCCAAGCCAACCCGTGCCCGCCGCCGCCGGAGAAGGAGACCCTGATCCGCCGCAGACGCGCCCGACACGGAAGCAATGCGACCAAACCAGACGCCGCCCGACCGTGCTGTCGCCGCCAAACGCATCGCCTGGATACGCAGAACAGTCCCGCGCCCTTGCCTAGCTCGCTAGCTCGCCAGAACCGCCGCGCCATGGTCGACTTCTTCACTGCCTCGCCACCCTCTCTCAATCCTATAAATATCGAGTTCCCTGGAAGCAACGGAGCACACCACCTCGCTCACCACCCTTCACTGCCTCTCCACCACCACACCACTCACTCGATCATCGCCGGAGCTGCCCCAATTTGAAGATCGGAGCCGCCAGTACCCGGAGGTCGCCGCCGTCGATTGGAGCCGTTCCAGGAGCTGCCGCCGGTACCAGAAGCTTCGCCGTCGTCCACAACGCCATCACGCACACTGCCCACCCTAGCTGGAGCCACGGTGAGCTCTCCGACCCCCTACCCTCGCCGCCAGCACGTCGGGTTCTCGTCGGAGAAGACGATGAACCTCGACCGTTCGATGTGCTTCTAATCCAACGTCCCATTTTAAAACGTACCGCTTCGGGTGGTAACAGCCACTGACGCGTGGACCCCACGCTGTCAGCACGCCGCGCGTCTGTGGACCGTGGTTGGGCTGGAGTGGGCCGTTTTAATTCAATTCGGCCCAGCTTCGTTTTCCCGCCGGCCCTCTTAATTCAAATTCCATTTAATCAAATCCAAATCAATTTCAATACTGCCCCAACTTTGAAATTGAATAGTTTCAAATCGACTGAACCAAATTCAATGAATTTTATATTGTTGGAAAGCTAGTAAAAAGATCTACAATATGCCACTGGTCCTATGTCATGATTAGTTGTAGAATTAATCTGATAAAAAGAAGAAGACAGGGACTTTTCCCTATTCGAATAATTATTAAAAATCAACCAAAATAGATATTAAGTTAGTTCCAACTCCAATAGCTCACATTTGACTTACACTAATTGTTTATGCAAGAAAATTGTGTGGTCACTTTGCATGATCATGCCCTAGTTTAATTAATGGACAATATGGCTAGTTTATCTAAGTGATATTGTCCAAAAATATTATACAAATCATATGAAGTATTATACTTCATTTAAACCTTGTCTCAAATGTATTCATGTGATGTTTGGACCCCTGGCCAAACTCACTTATATGAATTACTTGGAGATTTAAATCATATGTAGCATTATTAAATGGTATGAGGTGGTCTACCTCATTTAAATCATTTTCCCAAATGATGATAATGAATGTTTGACTTAGGTCAATATAAGTTCATGTATGATTGTTTGAGAAATTAAATCTTAAGAAGATTTCAATGAGAGGAAATTATTTCTCAAGAACCCTATGGAAACTATCATTTACATATAAAATAAAAGGAAATTAAACCTCCTCAAGCAACACAACCCATGCACCCTAATTAGATTAATTGTGTGCATAGAATAGTTTGTGTGATTATATGTGATGTATGGAATAGCCATTGAATTAGTTGAGTGATTATACTCGTATTTAAATTTAGACGCTAGCACCGGAGAATACCCGGAAGAGGAAGGTTGCTATCAAGAGGAGGAGGAGGAGAACTTTGAGAACTACCAAGGCAAGCTAATATTCTTGCAAAGTGCAAAGCCCTTTGGGGCAAGGCACCATAGTCTTACCTTTTCTTACCATAAGCCTATCCCAAGTTTTTACATTACAAGTTTTACTTGTTGATTTCCAAGAGTTACTTTTATAGTTAACTTTGGTCAAAGTGAAAGAAGTTACTAGAGTAGTAAAGTTAGTATCAATCTAGCAAAGCAAGGTAGCACCCCTCATGATTTAGAGCTAGTGCTAATGAAGTAAAACTTGACTACTCTAGATGGGAACAATGTGACTTGAATTGAAATTTGAAACCTTGGAATGATGACGCATTCCATTGAATGGTTTTTTGAAGGTGAATATGACCAAGAGAAGATGGTGATTTTTGATAAACATGATATTGGTTTGAATGCGATACCTTTCTAATATTAAGTACCCCCACAATACCTGATTATGGGTAGGGCTTAACTGGAAGTTTATGCATCTTAGTATGGGTTCCCTCTGAACACACATCATAGGGGTTATGCTTGAGGCTGCCTCCGTTGTTGAGAAATGATGTGAATTGAGGTGAATTGTACGGCCAAGCCCTGTGCAGTTCCCCGGTTAACAGTTGGTCTTCACTGGGAGGCCAAGCTCATGGGGAGAGGTGCTCATGCTAGGATTTATAAGTGAAAGGTTATGGTTGATGATCCGCGTACTGTGTTACGATGATTCGAGGTAATCCCGACGGATGAAATCAAATGTTGTGGCACAAGTGTGCAACCTCTGCAGAGTGTCAATCTATTCGAATAGCCGCGTCCACGGTTACGGACGGTTGGAAAGGCCATACAGTTTCCGATGTCAAACATTTTGAAATGTTGGTGAAATGACTTGTGAAGTGGTGAATTGAATTGAAATCACCACTTGAATGGTGGGAATGACACTAACGTTCCCACTTGAGTTAGTTAGCACTTGAATAAGCTTTTCTCAAATAATTGTGAACTAAAACTGGCTTTATGCAAATAAACTAGAGCTTAGCAACATTACTAGAATTGTCTAGCACTTACATTAGTATTAGTTTGCGAGTACTTGAAGTACTCACGGCTTTGTCCCTGGCTATTCAAATGGCCAGAGTATGAAGATGAACGAGGAGATGACCAGCAGGACGCCTACGACAACTAGGAGTCTTCCAACGTCAAGCGTTGGCCTGTGGACTAGAGAGTCCTTGTATCTTACGCTTCCGCTATGAACGTGTGTTTGTTCGTTGATCAATAGATCAACTATTCTTGTAATATGGATGATGTGATTCCAAATTGTAAGGCAATATGGTTTGTAATGAATGATGACTGTGATACTTAACTATTATGCCTCGCAACAACAATATTCCTGGGATTGCGATGTATGACATAATAGGCATTCGGACTTAAAAATCTGGGTGTTGACAGGGGGCGCGCCCAGCTATGGGGTGGGCCCCTCTGGACTCCACCGACATCGCCCCTTCGCCTATATATTCTTCCGTCTCCGAAAACCCTAAAACAATCGACGATATTGCACGAAGAGTTCCGTAGCCGCCGCCATCGCGAAGACAAGTTTCGGGGGACAAAAGTCTCTGTTCCGGCACGCCGCCGGGACGGGGAATTGCCCCCGGAGTCATCTCCATCGACACCACCGCCATCTTCATCGCCATTGCTGTCTCCCATGATGAGGAGGGAGTAGTTCTCCCCCGAGGCCGAGGGCTCTACCGGTAGCTATGTGGTTCATCTCTCTCTCCCATGGTGTGATCTTTATGTGATCATGAGCTTTTTATCACTATTAATCTATGTGCTACTCTAGTGATGTTATTAAAGTAGTCTATTCCTCCTCCATGATGTAAAGTTGACAAGTGTGTGCATCATGTAGTACTTGGCGTAGGTTATGATTGTAATCTCTTGTAGATTATGAAGTTAACTATTACTATGATAGTATTGATGTGATCTATTCCCCCTTTCATAGCTATTGGTGACAGTGTGTATGCTATGTTAGTAGTCGGTCTAAATTGCAACGGTCTATTACGCACTCTAGATGTTACTTTAATATGAACTCCGGAAGTTGTGGAGCTTGTTTACTCCGGCTTGAGGTGTGCTGTTGTAGCCCTACACAATGAATGGTGTTTGTTATCCAACAAGAGTGTGTTTAAGAGTAGCATTTATTTATTCAGTTATGTGATCATTGTTGAGACTGTCCACTAGTGAAAGTATGATCCCTAGGCCTTGTTTCTAAGCATTGAAATACCGTTTCCAACAAGTTCTGCTACATGTTCGCTTGCTGCCATTTTTATTTCAGATTGCAATTACTACTTATTATCATCCATATTACTTGTATTTCACTATCTCTTCGCTGAACTAGTGCACATATACATCTGATAAGTGTATTAGGTGTGTTGGGGACACAAGAGACTTCTTGTATCTTAATTGCAGGGTTGCTTGAGAGGGATATCTTTGACCTCTACCTCCCTAATTTCTATAAACCTTGGGTGATTCACTTAAGGGAAACTTGCTGCTGTTCTACAAACCTCTGCTCTTGGAGGCCCAACACTGTCTACAGGAATAGAAGCATGCGTAGACATCATACATATCCAACGGAGGCCTCCGGAAGCGCCAGTGCATAGCGGACGGATAAAACGTGCTGAGAATATTAAGAGGGGTCGTGGTAGACCAAACTTGATATGGGAGGAGTCCGTTAAGAGAGACCTGAAGGTTTGGAATATCGACAAAGATTTAGCCATGGATAGGGGTGCGTGGAAGTTAGCTATCCACGTTCCGGAACCATGACTTGGCTTCGAGATCTTATGGGTTTCAACTCTAGCCTACCCCAACTTGTTTGGGACTGAAAGGCTTGGTTGTTGTTGTTATTTGTTGTTGTTGTTGTCATCAGGACGAGACTATAAAACATCTCTTCCAATGTTCATTTGCTAGGTCTATATGGTCAGCTATCCAAATAGGTTCTACCTTATATCCACCTCATAGTGTTGCGAATATTTTTGACAACTGGCTCAATGGTGTTGATCCTAGGTTTAAGTTAATTATTTGAGTGGGAGCGATTGCCGTTATTTGGTCGCTATGGCTATTTAGAAATGACAATGTTTTAAATAATAAATGTTCTTCTTTTTTATAGGTTATATACCGATGCGTAACAACAATAACAACAACAACAATAACAATAATAACAATAATCAGACGCATCACTTGTTTGGACTTAGAGGAATACCAAATGATGATCTAGGTGACCAGCCACATTGTGCTAATGCGAGTGTGTCTCTTAGGTAGATTGCAATTCTTGTAATATTAGCTGCAACTTGTGAGATTGAATGTCGTTTGGAAGCTAGGCTTTCATTTCGTTTGTAGCATTTTGAAATAAATACATGTATTCATTTTATTTACATTGTAATTTCAGAAATGGACACTTGTTTGGTTGCCACAAGAATTGTAAATGACAGCAGAATTCAATATTGAATTTGTAAATGGCTTTCATAGAGAAACGCAAATGGCAGGTCTTAGCTTGGAATCGTGTTTACCCATGGCATCATTTTGCTGGATTTCCTAAATGAAATAACGGCCAATTATGTGGCAACCAAACAGACCACCTATGGAATTTCAGAATGAATTTCAGGATTTCAGGCCCAAATGATGGATACCAAACGACTTTTTAGTGTCATCACAGGATTTGGAATATTAGTGGCAGAGATCATATTCATCTTAAGACAGCTAGAAAGATTGAAAAGAACCATATTAGTCGCAGCTCTCATATTCATCTTAAGCTAGAAAGACTGAAAAGGACCAACGCTCTCATAGCTCCATCGACAAGATCATTTGTGATCACAATGAATAGAGACCATAAATCTGACAGAGTCAATCTTGAAAAAGTGAGACCCAGTTTCCATTCCATATATGCAAGACAAAAAAACAACAACAAATGTACAGTCGAAAAAAATAAGGGCGGATAGCATTTTAAACAGCTTACACCCTAATGTTTTAATCAGAACAAAAGGTAAAATTATACACCAAGCAATCTACTTCTAAGTAATCAGCAACTTTTTTACTGCTACAACTCCCTATACATGCATGTACAGTTGAAGTAGTCCACTTCACCCACTTATTCAGAAGAATACAGCCTTTTGTGCATTATGAGCTGTGTACAGAGGGAGATGCCCATTTATTTGCTCAAGACTCTGGTCCTCGTGTGCCCTTCTTTGATGAGAGGCTAAATGCAGCTGCAGGATCAGGAGATGTTGGGCTTGGCCCAGAATACCAACTACCACTGAGTCACTAACAACCAGTGATATCTGACCACCTGGACGAAGAGTGATTGGTAAAAACAACAATGTCCATATACTACTTCTATTACCTCCTAAATCTGTAGCTGCACTATGCAAGATGATGATTCGAACTTATGAATTCAACAAGTTGTCTATTATTCTAACTAAAGACAGGGTGCAATTTATACCATGTTTTGACTTTTGGAACCTCAACTCAACCTCCACAAGTGTTAAAAAATCTAGTAGTATGATGTGCACGAGCTAGTACCCAGCTTTTTCGAATTTACTTACCCAATGCATTTTACGAGGCAAACCCAGTTAGAATGGACAGATCACACAACGGGCAAGTATGCTCCCTCTCAAACCTGCCATCATCTAGAAAAATAGTAAGGAAACATATAAGATACTATTTTAAATGCTCATATCATGAAATCAATTGCCAAATTTTGTAGTTACGTGGCAGAAGACAAAATTCACGTGGTTACCATTTAGAGACACAATCTTTGCAGAAGACATATTTACAGCGCAAAAGAATGGGGCCATGCATCTTCTCTTGGCATATAGCACATATATCTCCAGCAGCAATAGCCTGAGTTGCATATAGCACACCATATTGGTAGTCAGGTTCATGAAAAGATGTACGCCAAAAAGTTGCATTGCTCAATGCACATACTTCACAATCCTACTTATGGACATTCAGTGGCAAATGATAACTAATAACTAATAGGTGTTTAAAGCATAATGTATCATATTAGTGCCTAAAGCACATCATTTACCTGCTCAGTCACTGGATATGAAAAGATGTAAAAACATTATTACGAGATAATGCTCTCAGTATTGTAAAAAATGTCTGAACCTGAAAAGCAAACTGTCAAGTGTTACAAGTCATTGGCTCACTGTCTCTTGTCAAAGTTGGGGTAGGGAAGGTATAGCACCTTTTCCACAACATATGTCAACTTGGAAGTAAGATACGTTCCGGTGGTTAGAGAAGAAAATAGGCTCCCATACTTATTGGTTAAGAAAAAAGGATACCCGGCAGGAGTTGGCAATATTAACATTTGATCATGAACAGAAAAGGAAAGATAGGTTATAGCTCCCTAATAATACAGAACACCATTTACATGGTAGTGGTGTCAGTGTCAACATAATTAAAAGAGGTATAATACATGCATTTTAACTTGCGGATAATAATAGTCCTGAATTCTTCATCATTTACATTATACTCGATTTTATGTACAATCTGTTATGCCTGGGATATCGTCAACCAGCATAAATTTTCAACGCTACATGAAGATAAGAAATTCTGAGATGCAATCATAACCAACTTGATTTCAAGTACAGGCCAGACGAGTCCATACCCTAAAGGAGCACGCCCCATGCAGGTTCCTCCTCTTCTTCACCTGAAAGTTCTGGAGACAAGTAAGAACCAGATGAAAATACTAACTCAGTTCACAATCCATATTGAAAACGAATTTATAGAGAGAAGGGGACATGTTCCACAACCTAGCAAGGGGATCAGGACGGCGGCGCCTACACATGGACGGACAGATCCGGCGCGGCGAAGAGCTCCTCTCAGCCGTGCCCATCCCGCCGGACACAGCCATCGATGAGCGTCACCGTTGTGTTGCCTTGGTTGTCCCCGTCGGCCAGCAGTGCTAAGCAAGAAAAAAATAGCGCGCTATAACAAAATAGCGTCGGCCGAAAAATATGCTATTAGCGTGCTAATAGCGCGCTATAGCACGCTATAGCGCTGAAATGATGTAGCGTGGGCTGTCTAAAAATGCTATAGCGTGCTATTAGCGCCGAAATAGCGCGCTATTTTTTTCCATGACTGCTAAGCATGAAGCTCCGCCTCGTACCCTGATCTTGTTTCTCTTGCCTAAACTTTTATTTAAAGAATTTTGGCAACACTAAGATTCAACAAACAGCTGGAGCAATAGTCTATTTATATGCACCATAGAGACGCCAGTTAGAGACACGTGTGATGTAGTTCACGTTCCCTAATGATCGTCACACTAATTATCGCATATCAGCACATGTACTTACATAGCTACCTATGCACTTGGCTGATCTAAACCATAAACACATATCACACATACACACTAGCTAGCTTGTACATGCACATAAGCACATCACACATACACACTCATATTTGTCAAACATTGGCCATATAATTTTCCTTACAGCAGCTCCATTTTATTCAATCATAATCTAAACCGTACCAAACTAACAATTTTCCATTACAAATTATTACCGATGCCAAGTTTAACCAAGTAATAGAGAAATGTATACATTAGCATAATATCTATGACATCCAATCTATATATTACCGAGATTTATCTTATGATCAACGTAATCAAATAAAATGTGATTTACATGTTAATATATATTTTTTCTACAAACTTGATTAAAGTTGAAGTATTTGATTTAGCACAAACCTAGATCATCAATTATTTTTGGAATGGAGCAAGTACACATTTTTCTTCTAGGACAAAAAAATGTAGTCTTGGCTCATATTTTGTATGCCTCACACTATTATCTTTAAGTATTTAAAATTACTTACAAACTTGCTCTTTTTGCAGGTACATACTTGCATTTTTTTTTGTTCCAAGTAACATGAACATGTACCCAGGTGTAAGAACCCTGCTCAATTATATATTTACGAGGAGTGCATAAAATAGAGTTGCTAGTACTATCGTTTATTTGATCAGATATGTACAGATTTACTTGTAGACTGTGTTCACTAATAAGCATCATTGATTAATTATTATAGACCCGCATCATCGCCACGTCAGTGTAACACAGTGGCAAATCATATTCAGGACAGTGGGTGAACATCCTGAACAAGTTCGAGGACTACAATGATCGGAGATGTTGTAGTGGTAGGGGTACCCACTGTGTCTGGGCCCGTCTCGTCGCCACATCAGCATAATACGGTGGCTAACCATACCTAGGACCGTATATGGACATCCAACACAACTTCGAAGACTGCAATATAGCAGTTTCTGTGTTTAAGGATGCTTTCAGACATAGACAGTAAGTTTCAGGACTAGCGATGCATTTTACTCGTGAACAGGAGGGGCATCGAACACAATTGAATGAACGAAGAGAATCTCTCCTCTCCTGATTTCTTACTTGGATCCCCGTCTTCTTCAGGTCCGGTGGCTACCACAAGCCACCTTGTATCGACCTCACGCCCCGATTCTCACCGGCGGCAACGGGGTGTGACAGTTTTGTATAACCACTAATCCCACCACCAAAAAATCCTCCAAAAAAATATCCGTAGATTTTGCATCCGTGAAAGAACATTTCCCGCCCTTTTGGGTTTTGTGTGTTTGATGTCAACACTATGTATATTTTTATGTGTGTTGATGTAGACAGGTACAAGCTATCAAAAATAAGTTGGATCGGTGAATTGGTATGGCTGTTTTTGAAGTTCTGCAGGTTTCCCTGTCTCTGGCGGAAGTTCCGGCCCCAGCAGGCGGAAGTTCCGCCCTGGCTTATTCAGCAGATGCTCCTCAGCGCGTTTTGGGCTCAACTCCTTTCTTCCTGACCGGAAGTTCCGGTGAAGTTTGATACGTCTCCGACGTATCGATAATTTCTTATGTTCCATGCCACATTATTGATGTTATCTACATGTTTTATGCACACTTTATGTCATATTCGTGCATTTTCTGGAACTAACCTATTAACAAGATGCCGAAGTGCCAGTTCCTGTTTTCTCCTGTTTTTGGTTTCAGAAATCCTAGTAACGAAATATTCTCGGAATCGGACGAAATCAATGCCCAGGTTCCTATTTTACCCGGAAGCATCCAGAACACCCGAGAGCCGCCAGAGGGAAGCCCTGGGGGCCCCACACTACACCCTGGCGCGGCCAGAGGGGGGCCGCGCCGCCCTATGGTGTGGTGGCCCCAGGCCCCTCCGAGGCTGCCCTTCCGCCTATTTAAAGCCTCCGTCGCGAAAACCCTATTACGTTCGACGAAACCAGAGAAAACCTTCCAGAGCCGCCGCCATCGCGAAGCCAAGATCTGGGGGACAGGAGTCTCTGTTCCGGCACCCTGCCGGAACGGGGAAGTGCCCCCGGAAGGCTTCTCCATCGACACCGCTGCCATCTCCACCGCCATCTTCATCACGCTGCTGTCTCCCATGAGGAGGGAGTAGTTCTCCATCGAGGCTCGGGGCTGTACCGGTAGCTATGTGGTTCATCTCTCTCCTATGTACTTCAATACAATAATCTCATGAGCTGCCTTACATGATTGAGATTCATATGATGATGCTTGTAATCTAGATGTCGTTATGCTAGTCAAGTGAATTTTACTTATGTGATCTCCGGAGACTCCTTGTCCCACGTGTTTAAAGGTGACGAGTGTGTGCACCGTGTGGGTCTCTTAGGCTATATTTCACGAGAATACTTATTCACTGTTATGAATGGCATAGTGAAGTGCTTATTTATATCTCTTTATGATTGCAATGTATTTTGTATCACAATTTATCTATGTGCTACTCTAGTAATGTTATTAAAGTAGTTTTATTCCTCCCGCACGGTGTAATGGTGACGGTGTGTGCATCCGTGTTAGTACTTGGTTTATGCTATGATTATGATCTCTTGTAGATTATGAAGTTAACTATTGCTATGATAGTATTGATGTGTATTATTCCTCCTACATAGCATGAAGGTGACGAGTGTGCATGCTATGCTAGTACTTGGTTTAGTCGAATTGATCTTTCATGCACTCTAAGGTTATTTAAATATGAACATTGAATTGTGGAGCTTGTTAACTCCGGCATTGAGGGTTCGTGTAATCCTACGCAATGTGTTCATCATCCAACAAGAGTGTAGAGTATGCATTTATCTATTCTGTTATGTGATCAATGTTGAGAGTGTCCACTAGTGAAAGTGTAATCCCTAGGCCTTGTTCCTAAATACGCTATCACTGCTTGTTTACTTGTTTCATTGCGTTACTACTGCTGCAATACTACCACCATCAACTACACGCCGGCAAGCTATTTTCTGGCACCATTGCTACTTGCTCATATATATTCATACCACCTGTATTTCACTATCTCTTCGCCGAACTAGTACACCTATTAGGTGTGTTGGGGACACAAGAGACTTCTTGCTTTGTGGTTGCGGGGTTGCATGAGAGGGATATCTTTGACCTCTTCCTCCCCGAGTTCGATAAACCTTGGGTGATCCACTTAAGGGAAAACTTGCTGCTGTCCTACAAACCTTTGCTCTTGGAGGCCCAACAACTGTCTACAGGAAAAGGAGGGGCGTAGACATCAAGCTATTTTCACGGCGCCGTTGCCGGGGAGGAAAGGTAAAAGGTACTCACACTCCGGATCTCGGCTACTAAGCTAATTTCGCGTTGCGTAAGTACTCGAAGCTATTTCCTTTAGATCCTGCAATTGCATCTTTTTGTTTCTTGTTTACACTAGTTTGGCATAATGGACAAGAATGATCTTCTTATTCTATTTCCTGATTTAAAACATGGATTGTTTGATGCGAAAATTAAAAAACCTATGGAATCTTATTTGCATGCTTGGTAGTAATATTAGTATGAACGCTTTGAACACCATTGTTGATAATAATATAGAAAGTTCTAAGCTTGGGGAAGCTGGTTTTCATGATCTTTTTATTCCCCCAAGCATTGAGGAGAAATTTTACTTTGATGATACTTTGCCTCCTATTTATGATAATGATATTGGTCTTTTAGTACCACCTGTTATGGAGGATAAATTTGATTATGATTACAATATGCCTCCTATATTTGATGATGAGAATAATAATGATAGCTACTTTGTTGAATTTGCTCCCACTACAACTAATAAAATTGATTATACCTATGTGGAGAGTAATAATTTTATGCATGAGACTCATGATAAGAATGCTTTATGTGATAGCTATATTGTTGAGTTTTCTCATGTTACTACTGAAAGTTATTATGAGAGAGGAAAATATGGTTGTGGAAATTTTCATGTTACTAAAACACCTCTCTATGTGCTGAAATTTTTGAAGCTACACTTGTTTTATCTTCCTATGCTTGTTACTTTGCTCTTCATGAACTTGTTTATTTACAAGATTCCGATGCATAGGAAGCATGTTAGACTTAAATGTGTTTTGAATTTGCCTCTTGATGCTCTCTTTTGCTTCAAATACTATTTCTTGCAAGTGCATCATTAAAACTGCTGAGCCCATCTTCATGGCTATAAAGAAAGAACTTCTTGGGAGATAACCCATGTGTTATTTTGCTACAGTACTTTGTTTTATATTTGTGTCTTGTAAGTTGTTTACTACTGTAGCAACCTCTCCTTATCTTAGTTTTGTGTTTTGTTGTGCCAAGTAAAGTCTTTGATAGTAAAGTGAATACTAGATTTGGATTGCTGCGCAGTAACAGATTTCTTTGCTGTCACGAATCTGGGCCTAATTCTCTGTAGGTAACTCAGAAAATTATGCCAATTTACGTGAGTGATCCTCAGATATGTACGCAACTTTCATTCAATTTGAGCATTTTCATTTGAGCAAGTCTGGTGCCATTTTAAAATTCGTCATTACGAACTGTTCTGTTTTGACAGATTCTGCATTTTATTTCGCATTGCCTCTTTTGCTATGTTGGATGAATTTCTTTGATCCATTAATGTCCAGTAGCTTTATGCAATGTCCAGAAGTGTTAAGAATGATTGTGTCACCTCTGAACATGTTAATTTTTATTGTGCACTAACCCTCTAATGAGTTGTTCTAAGTTTGGTGTGGAGGAAGTTTTCAAGGATCAAGAGAGGAGTATGATGCAACATGATCAAGGAGAGTGAAAGCTCTAAGCTTGGGGATGCCCCGGTGGTTCACCCCTGCATATTCTAAGAAGACTCAAGCATCTAAGCTTGGGGATGCCCAAGGCATCCCCTTCTTCATCGACAACATTATCGGGTTCCTCCCCTGAAACTATATTTTTATTCCATCACATCTTATGTGCTTTGCTTGGAGCGTCGGTTTGTTTTTGTTTTTTGTTTTGTTTGAATAAAATGGATCCTAGCATTCACTTTATGGGAGAGAGACACGCTCCGCTGTAGCATATGGACAAGTATGTCCTTAGTTTCTACTCATAATATTTATGGCGAAGTTTCTTCTTCGTTAAATTGTTATATGGTTGGAATTGGAAAATGATACATGTAGTAATTGCTATAAATGTCTTGGGTAATGTGATACTTGGCAATTGTTGTGCTCATGTTTAAGCTCTTGCATCATATACTTTGCACCCATTAATGAAGAAATATATAGAGCATGCTAAAATTTGGTTTGCATATTTGGTCTCTCTAAGGTCTAGATAATTTCTAGTATTGAGTTTGAACAACAAGGAAGACGGTGTAGAGTCTTATAATGTTTACAATGTGTCTTTTATGTGAGTTTTGCTGCACCGGTTCATCCTTGTGTTTGTTTCAAATAAACCTTGCTAGCCTAAACCTTGTATCGAGAGGGAATACTTCTCATGCATCCAAAATACTTGAGCCAACCACTATGCCATTTGTGTCCACCATACCTACCTACTACATGGTATTTCTCCGCCATTCCAAAGTAAATTGCTTGAGTGCTACCTTTAAAATTCCATCATTCACCTTTGCAATATATAGCTCATGGGACAAATAGCTTAAAAACTATTGTGGTATTGAATATGTACTTATGCACTTTATCTCTTATTAAGTTGCTTATTGTGCGATAACCATGTTCACTGGGGACGCCATCAACTACTCTTTGTTGAATTTCATGTGAGTTGCTATGCATGTTCGTCTTGTCTGAAGTAAGAGAGATCTACCACCTTATGGTTAGAGCATGCATATTGTTAGAGAAGAACATTGGGCCGCTAACTAAAGCCATGATCCATGGTGGAAGTTTCAGTTTTGGACATATATCCTCAATCTCATATGAGAAAATTATTAATTGTTGTTACATGCTTATGCATAAAAGAGGAGTCCATTATCTGTTGTCTATGTTGTCCCGGTATGGATGTCTAAGTTGAGAATAATCAATAGCGAGAAATCCAATGCGAGCTTTCTCCTTAGACCTTTGTACGGGCGGCATAGAGGTACCCCTTTGTGACACTTGGTTAAAACATGTGCATTGCGATGATCCGGTAGTCCAAGCTAATTAGGACAAGGTGCGGGCACTATTAGTATACTATGCATGAGGCTTGCAACTTGTAAGATATAATTTACATGATACATATGCTTTATTACTACCGTTGACAAAATTGTTTCATGTTTTCAAAATCAAAGCTCTAGCACAAATATAGCAATCGATGCTTTTCCTCTATGGAGGACCATTCTTTTACTTTTATTGTTGACTCAGTTCACCTATATCTCTCCATCTCAAGAAGCAAACACTTGTGTGAACTGTGCATTGATTCCTACATATTTGCATATTGCACTTGTTATATTACTCTATGTTGACAATTATCCATGAGATATACATGTTACAAGTTGAAAGCAACCGCTGAAACTTAATCTTCCTTTGTGTTGTTTCAATGCCTTTACTTTGAATTATTGCTTTATGAGTTAACTCTTATGCAAGACTTATTGATGCTTGTCTTGAAGTACTATTCATGAAAAGTCTTTGCTTTATGATTCACTTGTTTACTCATGTCATATACATTGTTTTGATCGCTGCATTCACTACATATGCTTTACAAATAGTATGATCAAGGTTATGATGGCATGTCACTTCAGAAATTATCTTTGTTATCGTTTTACCTGCTCGGGACGAGCAGAACTAAGCTTGGGGATGCTGATACGTCTCCGACGTATCGATAATTTCTTATGTTCCATGCCACATTATTGATGTTATCTACATGTTTTATGCACACTTTATGTCATATTCGTGCATTTTACGGAACTAACCTATTAACAAGATGCCGAAGTGCCGGTTCTGTTTTCTGCTGTTTTTGGTTTCAGAAATCCTAGTAACGAAATATTCTCGGAATCGGACGAAATCAACGCCCGGGTTCCTATTTTCCCGGAAGCATCCGGAACACCCGAGAGCGCCGGAGGGAGCCACGGGGGCCCCACACTACACGCCGGCGCGGCAGAGGGGGGGCCGCGCCGCCCTATGGTGTGGTGGCCCCAGGCCCCCTCTGAGGCTGCCCTTCCGCCTATTTAAAGCCTCCGTCGTGAAAACCCTATTACGTTCGACGAAACCAGAGAAAACCTTCCAGAGCCACCGCCATCCCGAAGCCAAGATCTGGGGGACAGGAGTCTCTGTTCCGGCACCCTGCCGGAACGGGGAAGTGCCCCGGAAGGCTTCTCCATCGACACCGCTGCCATCTCCACCGCCATCTTCATCACCGCTGCTTGCTCCCATGAGGAGGGAGTAGTTCTCCATCGAGGCTCGGGGCTGTACCGGTAGCTATGTGGTTCATCTCTCTCCTATGTACTTCAATACAATAATCTCATGAGCTGCCTTACATGATTGAGATTCATATGATGATGCTTGTAATCTAGATGTCGTTATGCTAGTCAAGTGAATTTTACTTATGTGATCTCCGGAGACTCCTTGTCCCACGTGTGTAAAGGTGACGAGTGTGTGCACCGTGTGGGTCTCTTAGGCTATATTTCACAGAATACTTATTCAACTGTTATGAATGGCATAGTGAAGTGCTTATTTATATCTCTTTATGATTGCAATGTATTTTGTATCACAATTTATCTATGTGCTACTCTAGTAATGTTATTAAAGTAGTTTTATTCCTCCTGCACGGTGTAATGGTGACGGTGTGTGCATCCGTGTTAGTACTTGGTTTATGCTATGATTATGATCTCTTGTAGATTATGAAGTTAACTATTGCTATGATAGTATTGATGTGTATCTATTCCTCCTACATAGCATGAAGGTGACGAGTGTGCATGCTATGCTAGTACTTGGTTTAGTCGAATTGATCTTTCATGCACTCTAAGGTTATTTAAATATGAACATTGAATTGTGGAGCTTGTTAACTCCGGCATTGAGGGTTCGTGTAATCCTACGCAATGTGTTCATCATCCAACAAGAGTGTAGAGTATGCATTTATCTATTCTGTTATGTGATCAATGTTGAGAGTGTCCACTAGTGAAAGTGTAATCCCTAGGCCTTGTTCCTAAATACTGCTATCATTGCTTGTTTCTTGTTTTCTTGCGTTACTACTGTCTGCAATACTACCACCATCAACTACACGCCTGGCAAGCTATTTTACGGCACCGTTGCTACTTGCTCATATATATTCATACCACTTGTATTTCACTATCTCTTCGCCGAACTAGTACACCTATTAGGTGTGTTGGGGACACAAGAGACTTCTTGCTTTGTGGTTGCAGGGTTGCATGAGAGGGATATCTTTGACCTCTTCCTCCCCGAGTTCGATAAACCTTGGGTGATCCACTTAAGGGAAAACTTGCTGCTGTTCTACAAACCTCTGCTCTTGGAGGCCCAACACTGTCTACAGGAAAAGGAGGGGCGTAGACATCAAGCTATTTTTACAGGCGCCGTTGCGGGGAGGAAAGGTAAAAGGTACTCACACTCCGGATCTCGGCTACTAAGCTAATTTCGCCGTTGTAAGTACTCGAAGCTATTTCCTTTAGATCCTGCAATTGCATCTTTTTGTTTCTTGTTTACACTAGTTTGGCATAATGGACAAGAATGATCTTCTTATTCTATTTCCTGATTTAAAACATGGATTGTTTGATGCGAAAATTAAAAAACCTATGGAATCTTATTTGCATCTTTGGTAGTAATATTAGTATGAACGCTTTGAACACCATTGTTGATAATAATATAGAAAGTTCTAAGCTTGGGGAAGCTGGTTTTCATGATCTTTTTAGTCCCCCAAGCATTGAGGAGAAATTTTACTTTGATGATACTTTGCCTCCTATTTATGATTATAATGATATTGGTCTTTTAGTACCACCTGTTATGGAGGATAAATTTGATTATGATTACAATATGCCTCCTATATTTGATGATGAGAATAATAATGATAGCTACTTTGTTGAATTTGCTCCCACTACAACTAATAAAATTGATTATGCCTATGTGGAGAGTAATAATTTTATGCATGAGACTCATGATAAGAATGCTTTATGTGATAGCTATATTGTTGAGTTTGCTCATGTTACTACTGAAAGTTATTATGAGAGAGGAAAATATGGTTGTGGAAATTTTCATGTTACTAAAACAACTCTCTATGTGCTGAAATTTTTGAAGCTACACTTGTTTTATCTTCCTATGCTTGTTACTTTGCTCTTCATGAACTTGTTTATTTACAAGATTCCTATGCATAGGAAGCATGTTAGACTTAAATGTGTTTTGAATTTGCCTCTTGATGCTCTCTTTTGCTTCAAATACTATTTCTTGCAAGTGCATCATTAAAGCTGCTGAGCCCATCTTAATGGCTATAAAGAAAGAACTTCTTGGGAGATAACCCATGTGTTATTTTGCTACAGTACTTTGTTTTATATTTGTGTCTTGGAAGTTGTTTACTACTGTAGAAACCTCTCCTTATCTTAGTTTTGTGTTTTGTTGTGCCAAGTAAAGTCTTTGATAGTAAAGTCAATACTAGATTTGGATTACTGCGCAGTTTCAGATTTCTTTGCTGTCACGAATCTGGGCCTAATTCTCTGTAGGTAACTCAGAAAATTATGCCAATTTACGTGAGTGATCCTCAGATATGTACGCAACTTTCATTCAATTTGAGAATTTTCATTTGAGCAAGTCTGTTGCCATTTTAAAATTCGTCAATACGAACTGTTCTGTTTTGACAGATTCTGCATTTTATTTCGCATTGCCTCTTTTGCTATGTTGGATGAATTTCTTTGATCCATTAATGTCCAGTAGCTTTATGCAATGTCCAGAAGTGTTAAGAATGATTGTGTCACCTCTGAACATGTTAATTTTTATTGTGCACTAACCCTCTAATGAGTTGTTCTAAGTTTGGTGTGGAGGAAGTTTTCAAGGATCAAGAGAGGAGTATGATGCAACATGATCAAGGAGAGTGAAAGCTCTAAGCTTGGGGATGCCCCGGTGGTTCACCCCTGCATATTCTAAGAAGACTCAAGCGTCTAAGCTTGGGGATGCCCAAGGCATCCCCTTCTTCATCGACAACATTATCGAGGTTCCTCCCCTGAAACTATATTTTTATTCCATCACATCTTATGTGCTTTGCTTGGAGCGTCGGTTTGTTTTTGTTTTTTGTTTTGTTTGAATAAAATGGATCCTAGCATTCACTTTATGGGAGAGAGACACGCTCCGCTGTAGCATATGGACAAGTATGTCCTTAGTTTCTACTCATAATATTCATGGCGAAGTTTCTTCTTCGTTAAATTGTTATATGGTTGGAATTGGAAAATGATACATGTAGTAATTGCTATAAATGTCTTGGGTAATGTGATACTTGGCAATTGTTGTGCTCATGTTTAAGCTCTTGCATCATATACTTTGCACCCATTAATGAAGAAATATATAGAGCATGCTAAAATTTGGTTTGCATATTTGGTCTCTCTAAGGTCTAGATAATTTCTAGTATTGAGTTTGAACAACAAGGAAGACGGTGTAGAGTCTTATAATGTTTACAATGTGTCTTTTATGTGAGTTTTGCTGCACCGGTTCATCCTTGTGTTTGTTTCAAATAAACCTTGCTAGCCTAAACCTTGTATCGAGAGGGAATACTTCTCATGCATCCAAAATACTTGAGCCAACCACTATGCCATTTGTGTCCACCATACCTACCTACTACATGGTATTTCTCCGCCATTCCAAAGTAAATTGCTTGAGTGCTACCTTTAAAATTCCATCATTCACCTTTGCAATATATAGCTCATGGGACAAATAGCTTAAAAACTATTGTGGTATTGAATATGTACTTATGCACTTTATCTCTTATTAAGTTGCTTGTTGTGCGATAATCATGTTTCACGGGGACGCCATCAACTACTCTTTGTTGAATTTCATGTGAGTTGCTATGCATGTTCGTCTTGTCCGAAGTAAGAGAGATCTACCACCTTATGGTTAAGCATGCATATTGTTAGAGAAGAACATTGGGCCGCTAACTAAAGCCATGATCCATGGTGGAAGTTTCAGTTTTGGACATATATCCTCAATCTCATATGAGAAAATTATTAATTGTTGTTACATGCTTATGCATAAAAGAGGAGTCCATTATCTCGTTGTCTATGTTGTCCCGGTATGGATGTCTAAGTTGAGAATAATCAATAGCGAGAAATCCAATGCGAGCTTTCTCCTTAGACCTTTGTACAGGCGGCATAGAGGTACCCCTTTGTGACACTTGGTTAAAACATGTGCATTGCGATGCTCCGGTAGTCCAAGCTAATTAGGACAAGGTGCGGGCACTATTAGTATACTATGCATGAGGCTTGCAACTTGTAAGATATAATTTACATGATACATATGCTTTATTACTACCGTTGACAAAATTGTTTCATGTTTTCAAAATCAAAGCTCTAGCACAAATATAGCAATCGATGCTTTTCCTCTATGGAGGACCATTCTTTTACTTTTATTGTTGAGTCAGTTCACCTATTTCTCTCCATCTCAAGAAGCAAACACTTGTGTGAACTGTGCATTGATTCCTACATATTTGCATATTGCACTTATTATATTACTCTATGTTGACAATATCCATGAGATATACATGTTACAAGTTGAAAGCAACCGCTGAAACTTAATCTTCCTTTGTGTTGTTTCAATGCCTTTACTTTGAATTATTGCTTTATGAGTTAACTCTTATGCAAGACTTATTGATGCTTGTCTTGAAGTACTATTCATGAAAAGTCTTTGCTTTATGATTCACTTGTTTACTCATGTCATATACATTGTTTTGATCGCTGCATTCACTACATATGCTTTACAAATAGTATGATCAAGGTTATGATGGCATGTCACTCCAGAAATTATCTTTGTTATCGTTTTACCTGCTCGGGACGAGCGAGAACTAAGCTTGGGGATGCTGATACGTCTCCGACGTATCGATAATTTCTTATGTTCCATGCCACATTATTGATGTTATCTACATGTTTTATGCACACTTTATGTCATATTCGTGCATTTTCCGGAACTAACCTATTAACAAGATGCCGAAGTGCTAGTTCCTGTTTTCTGCTGTTTTTGGTTTCAGAAATCCTAGTAACGAAATATTCTCGGAATCGGACGAAATCAACGCCCAGGTTCCTATTTTACCCGGAAGCATCCAGAACACCCGAGAGCCGCCAGAGGGAAGCCCTGGGGGCCCCACACTACACCCTGGCGCGGCCGAGGAGGGCCGCGCCGCCCTATGGTGTGGTGGCCCCGTCAGCCCCCTCGAGGCTGCCCTTCCGCCTATTTAAAGCCTCCGTCGCGAAAACCCTATTACGTTCGACGAAACCACGACGAAAACCTTCCGGAGCCGCCGCCATCGCGAAGCCAAGATGCGGGGGACGGGAGTCTGCGTTCCGGCACCCTGCCGGAACGGGGAAGTGCCCCGGAAGGCTTCTCCATCGACACCGCTGCCATCTCCACCGCCATCTTCATCACCGCTGTTGCTCCCATGAGGAGGGAGTAGTTCTCCATCGAGGCTCGGGGCTGTACCGGTAGCTATGTGGTTCATCTCTCTCCTATGTACTTCAATACAATAATCTCATGAGCTGCCTTACATGATTGAGATTCATATGATGATGCTTGTAATCTAGATGTCGTTATGCTAGTCAAGTGAATTTTACTTATGTGATCTCCGGAGACTCCTTGTCCCACGTGTGTAAAGGTGACAGTGTGTGCACCGTGTGGGTCTCTTAGGCTATATTTCACAGAATACTTATTCAATGTTATGAATGGCATAGTGAAGTGCTTATTTATATCTCTTTATGATTGCAATGTATTTTGTATCACAATTTATCTATGTGCTACTCTAGTAATGTTATTAAAGTAGTTTTATTCCTCCTGCACGGTGTAATGGTGACGGTGTGTGCATCCGTGTTAGTACTTGGTTTATGCTATGATTATGATCTCTTGTAGATTATGAAGTTAACTATTGCTATGATAGTATTGATGTGTATTATTCCTCCTACATAGCATGAAGGTGACGAGTGTGCATGCTATGCTAGTACTTGGTTTAGTCGAATTGATCTTTCATGCACTCTAAGGTTATTTAAATATGAACATTGAATTGTGGAGCTTGTTAACTCCGGCATTGAGGGTTCGTGTAATCCTACGCAATGTGTTCATCATCCAACAAGAGTGTAGAGTATGCATTTATCTATTACGTTATGTGATCAATGTTGAGAGTGTCCACTAGTGAAAGTGTAATCCCTAGGCCTTGTTCCTAAATACTGCTATCACTTGCTTGTTTACTTGTTTCTACTGCGTTACTACTGCTGCAATACTACCACCATCAACTACACGCCGGCAAGCTATTTTACGGCACCGTTGCTACTGCTCATATATATTCATACCACCTGTATTTCACTATCTCTTCGCCGAACTAGTACACCTATTAGGTGTGTTGGGGACACAAGAGACTTCTTGCTTTGTGGTTGCAGGGTTGCATGAGAGGGATATCTTTGACCTCTTCCTCCATGAGTTCGATAAACCTTGGGTGATCCACTTAAGGGAAAACTTGCTGCTGTTCTACAAACCTCTGCTCTTGGAGGCCCAACACTGTCTACAGGAAAAGGAGGGGGCGTAGACATCAAGCTATTTTATGGCGCCGTTGCCGGGGAGGAAAGGTAAAAGGTACTCACACTCCGGATCTCGGCTACTAAGCTAATTTCGCTGCCGTAAGTACTCGAAGCTATTTCCTTTAGATCCTGCAATTGCATCTTTTTGTTTCTTGTTTACACTAGTTTGGCATAATGGACAAGAATGATCTTCTTATTCTATTTCCTGATTTAAAACATGGATTGTTTGATGCGAAAATTAAAAAACCTATGGAATCTTATTTGCATGCTTGTAGTAATATTAGTATGAACGCTTTGAACACCATTGTTGATAATAATATAGAAAGTTCTAAGCTTGGGGAAGCTGGTTTTCATGATCTTTTTATTCCCCCAAGCATTGAGGAGAAATTTTACTTTGATGATACTTTGCCTCCTATTTATGATAATGATATTGGTCTTTTAGTACCACCTGTTATGGAGGATAAATTTGATTATGATTACAATATGCCTCCTATATTTGATGATGAGAATAATAATGATAGCTACTTTGTTGAATTTGCTCCCACTACAACTAATAAAATTGATTATGCCTATGTGGAGAGTAATAATTTTATGCATGAGACTCATGATAAGAATGCTTTATGTGATAGCTATATTGTTGAGTTTGCTCATGTTACTACTGAAAGTTATTATGAGAGAGGAAAATATGGTTGTGGAAATTTTCATGTTACTAAAACAACTCTCTATGTGCTGAAATTTTTGAAGCTACACTTGTTTTATCTTCCTATGCTTGTTACTTTGCTCTTCATGAACTTGTTTATTTACAAGATTCCGATGCATAGGAAGCATGTTAGACTTAAATGTGTTTTGAATTTGCCTCTTGATGCTCTCTTTTGCTTCAAATACTATTTCTTGCAAGTGCATCATTAAAGCTATTGAGCCCATCTTAATGGCTATAAAGAAAGAACTTCTTGGGAGATAACCCATGTGTTATTTTGCTACAGTACTTTGTTTTATATTTGTGTCTTGGAAGTTGTTTACTACTGTAGCAACCTCTCCTTATCTTAGTTTTGTGTTTTGTTGTGCCAAGTAAAGTCTTTGATAGTAAAGTCAATACTAGATTTGGATTACTGCGCAGATCCAGATTTCTTTGCTTGTCACGAATCTGGGCCTAATTCTCTGTAGGTAACTCAGAAAATTATGCCAATTTACGTGAGTGATCCTCAGATATGTACGCAACTTTCATTCAATTTGAGAATTTTCATTTGAGCAAGTCTGGTTGCCATTTTAAAATTCGTCATTACGAACTGTTCTGTTTTGACAGATTCTGCATTTTATTTCGCATTGCCTCTTTTGCTATGTTGGATGAATTTCTTTGATCCATTAATGTCCAGTAGCTTTATGCAATGTCCAGAAGTGTTAAGAATGATTGTGTCACCTCTGAACATGTTAATTTTTATTGTGCACTAACCCTCTAATGAGTTGTTCTAAGTTTGGTGTGGAGGAAGTTTTCAAGGATCAAGAGAGGAGTATGATGCAACATGATCAAGGAGAGTGAAAGCTCTAAGCTTGGGGATGCCCCGGTGGTTCACCCCTGCATATTCTAAGAAGACTCAAGCGTCTAAGCTTGGGGATGCCCAAGGCATCCCCTTCTTCATCGACAACATTATCGGGTTCCTCCCCTGAAACTATATTTTTATTCCATCACATCTTATGTGCTTTGCTTGGAGCGTCGGTTTGTTTTTGTTTTTTGTTTTGTTTGAATAAAATGGATCCTAGCATTCACTTTATGGGAGAGAGACACGCTCCGCTGTAGCATATGGACAAGTATGTCCTTAGTTTCTACTCATAATATTCATGGCGAAGTTTCTTCTTCGTTAAATTGTTATATGGTTGGAATTGGAAAATGATACATGTAGTAATTGCTATAAATGTCTTGGGTAATGTGATACTTGGCAATTGTTGTGCTCATGTTTAAGCTCTTGCATCATATACTTTGCACCCATTAATGAAGAAATATATAGAGCATGCTAAAATTTGGTTTGCATATTTGGTCTCTCTAAGGTCTAGATAATTTATAGTATTGAGTTTGAACAACAAGGAAGACGGTGTAGAGTCTTATAATGTTTACAATGTGTCTTTTATGTGAATTTTGCTGCACCGGTTCATCCTTGTGTTTGTTTCAAATAAACCTTGCTAGCCTAAACCTTGTATCGAGAGGGAATACTTCTCATGCATCCAAAATACTTGAGCCAACCACTATGCCATTTGTGTCCACCATACCTACCTACTACATGGTATTTCTCCGCCATTCCAAAGTAAATTGCTTGAGTGCTACCTTTAAAATTCCATCATTCACCTTTGCAATATATAGCTCATGGGACAAATAGCTTAAAAACTATTGTGGTATTGAATATGTACTTATGCACTTTATCTCTTATTAAGTTGCTTGTTGTGCGATAATCATGTTCACTGGGGACGCCATCAACTACTCTTTGTTGAATTTCATGTGAGTTGCTATGCATGTTCGTCTTGTCTGAAGTAAGAGAGATCTACCACCTTATGGTTAAGCATGCATATTGTTAGAGAAGAACATTGGGCCGCTAACTAAAGCCATGATCCATGGTGGAAGTTTCAGTTTTGGACATATATCCTCAATCTCATATGAGAAAATTATTAATTGTTGTTACATGCTTATGCATAAAAGAGGAGTCCATTATCTGTTGTCTATGTTGTCCCGGTATGGATGTCTAAGTTGAGAATAATCAATAGCGAGAAATCCAATGCGAGCTTTCTCCTTAGACCTTTGTACGAGGCGGCATAGAGGTACCCCTTTGTGACACTTGGTTAAAACATGTGCATTGCGATGATCCGGTAGTCCAAGCTAATTAGGACAAGGTGCGGGCACTATTAGTATACTATGCATGAGGCTTGCAACTTGTAAGATATAATTTACATGATACATATGCTTTATTACTACCGTTGACAAAATTGTTTCATGTTTTCAAAATCAAAGCTCTAGCACAAATATAGCAATCGATGCTTTTCCTCTATGGAGGACCATTCTTTTACTTTTATTGTTGAGTCAGTTCACCTATTTCTCTCCATCTCAAGAAGCAAACACTTGTGTGAACTGTGCATTGATTCCTACATATTTGCATATTGCACTTATTATATTACTCTATGTTGACAATATCCATGAGATATACATGTTACAAGTTGAAAGCAACCGCTGAAACTTAATCTTCCTTTGTGTTGTTTCAATGCCTTTACTTTGAATTATTGCTTTATGAGTTAACTCTTATGCAAGACTTATTGATGCTTGTCTTGAAGTACTATTCATGAAAAGTCTTTGCTTTATGATTCACTTGTTTACTCATGTCATATACATTGTTTTGATCGCTGCATTCACTACATATGCTTTACAAATAGTATGATCAAGGTTATGATGGCATGTCACTCCAGAAATTATCTTTGTTATCGTTTTACCTGCTCGGGACGAGCAGAACTAAGCTTGGGGATGCTGATACGTCTCCGACGTATCGATAATTTCTTATGTTCCATGCCACATTATTGATGTTATCTACATGTTTTATGCACACTTTATGTCATATTCGTGCATTTTCACGGAACTAACCTATTAACAAGATGCCGAAGTGCCGGTTCTCGTTTTCTGCTGTTTTTGGTTTCAGAAATCCTAGTAACGAAATATTCTCGGAATCGGACGAAATCAACGCCCGGGTTCCTATTTTACCCGGAAGCATCCGGAACACCGAGAGCCGCCGGAGGGAAGCCCTGGGGGCCCCACACTACACCCTGGCGCGGCCAGAGGGGGGGCCGCGCCGCCCTATGGTGTGGTGGCCCCAGGCCCCCTCCGAGGCTGCCCTTCCGCCTATTTAAAGCCTCCGTCGCGAAAACCCTATTACGTTCGACGAAACCAGAGAAAACCTTCCAGAGCCGCCGCCATCGCGAAGCCAAGATCTGGGGGACAGGAGTCTCTGTTCCGGCACCCTGCCGGAACGGGGAAGTGCCCCGGAAGGCTTCTCCATCGACACCGCTGCCATCTCCACCGCCATCTTCATCACCGCTGCTTGCTCCCATGAGGAGGGAGTAGTTCTCCATCGAGGCTCGGGGCTGTACCGGTAGCTATGTGGTTCATCTCTCTCCTATGTACTTCAATACAATAATCTCATGAGCTGCCTTATATGATTGAGATTCATATGATGATGCTTGTAATCTAGATGTCGTTATGCTAGTCAAGTGAATTTTACTTATGTGATCTCCGGAGACTCCTTGTCCCACGTGTGTAAAGGTGACGAGTGTGTGCACCGTGTGGGTCTCTTAGGCTATATTTCACGGAATACTTATTCACTGTTATGAATGGCATAGTGAAGTGCTTATTTATATCTCTTTATGATTGCAATGTATTTTGTATCACAATTTATCTATGTGCTACTCTAGTAATGTTATTAAAGTAGTTTTATTCCTCCCGCACGGTGTAATGGTGACGAGTGTGTGCATCCGTGTTAGTACTTGGTTTATGCTATGATTATGATCTCTTGTAGATTATGAAGTTAACTATTGCTATGATAGTATTGATGTGTATTATTCCTCCTACATAGCATGAAGGTGACGAGTGTGCATGCTATGCTAGTACTTGGTTTAGTCGAATTGATCTTTCATGCACTCTAAGGTTATTTAAATATGAACATTGAATTGTGGAGCTTGTTAACTCCGGCATTGAGGGTTCGTGTAATCCTACGCAATGTGTTCATCATCCAACAAGAGTGTAGAGTATGCATTTATCTATTCTGTTATGTGATCAATGTTGAGAGTGTCCACTAGTGAAAGTGTAATCCCTAGGCCTTGTTCCTAAATACTGCTATCACTGCTTGTTTACTGTTTTACTGCGTTACTACTCGCTGCAATACTACCACCATCAACTACACGCCGGCAAGCTATTTTTCGGCACCGTTGCTACTGCTCATATATATTCATACCACCTGTATTTCACTATCTCTTCGCCGAACTAGTACACCTATTAGGTGTGTTGGGGACACAAGAGACTTCTTGCTTTGTGGTTGCGGGGTTGCATGAGAGGGATATCTTTGACCTCTTCCTCCCCGAGTTCGATAAACCTTGGGTGATCCACTTAAGGGAAAACTTGCTGCTGTCCTACAAACCTCTGCTCTTGGAGGCCCAACACTGTCTACAGGAAAAGGAGGGGGCGTAGACATCAAAGTTGGCCGGAAGTTCCGCCCAGCGGAACTTCGGCCCAACTTCCGGACAAGTTCCGGAATTCCGAGTTTGTGGCTCAGTATAGTCCAGTAAGGTTTTCGCAAGTTTCCGGAACTTGGCCGGAACTTCCGGTCACCGGAAGTTCCGCCCAAGTTCCGCCCCATCTTTTGTTTTGCAGGGTTTTTATCGAAGGCGGAAGTTCCGGCCCGAATGGCCGGTACTTCCGGTGGAAGCCGGAACTTCCGGCCATCCTGGCCGGAACTTCCGGTGTAAGTGAAATTCGTCCCCAACGGTCAGATCTGAAAGCTCCACCCATATAAATAGCTTTCTTCTCCAAAGGGACAAGTTGCTCAATCATTGCAAGAAAAATCTGCCAAGCTTCACCACCATTAGAGCCACCTCAAGAACACAAGATTTGCAAGATCTCCTTCCTCCCCCAACCAAAGCTCTTGATCTTTGGAGATTCGAAGGAGAAGACACCGATCTACATCCTCACCGAAGCGTTCTTCATTTCCCCTCTCTTGTTTGAGGGATCTCATGCTAGTGTTCCTATTTGGTTCCCTAGTTGATTTGTGTTGATGTATTGTTGTTGATTGTTGTGTTGTAACAGATTTGGGAGCCTCCAATTCGGCTTGTGGATGTGTGCCCCAAGAACCTTGTAAAGGCCCGGTTTCCGCCTCGAGGAAATCCCTTAGTGGAAGTGGGCTAGGCCTTCGTGGCGTTGCTCACCGGAGATTTGAGTGAAGCCTTCGTGGCTGTTGGTTTGGCTTTCGTAGCAACCACACTCCTCCAAACGTAGACGTACCTTCTTGCAAAGGAAGGGAACTACGGGAATCATCTCCGTGTCATCGCGTGCTCCACTCTCGGTTACCTCTATCTTATTCTATCTCTTATATTGCCTAGCTATATCTTGCTTAGTTGTTAGCCTTGTCATATAGGTAAATTCACTTAGTTGCGTATCTAGAGAATTTACCTTTTGTGTCAAGCCTAAATTGAAAAAGAACTAAAAATTGGTTAGCACCTATTCACCCCCCCCCCCTCTAGGTGCGGCATACGATCCTTTCAATCCGTTCAATTTGGTTGTGTGGAGGTGATGGGGTCTGCAGAAACGACGACGGGGACGAGACTCCCGGCAAGCATGGAGAGCCTCCATGAGTCACGCACGTTGTTGGCTTCTTCTGCGCAGCGATTAGGGGCCAAGGAGCGGGAAGGGCAGGTGGCCACTGCCCCTTCATTTGCCACCACAGCCACACCATTGTTGGTGCCGGATTGAGTACGAGACAGCTGGAGTCCAAGTCTTCGTCAACCTCTCTCACCTATACACATCTGGTCATGCTTGATGGTGCACTACACGTGGATGTTGCCCTTGCTGGCAACACCCTTGACGTGGTCATGTTCCCGACCAGTGGCACGGTCCATATGACTTCTACGAGATTGACTGTTTCTGGGAACGGGATGCTCCAGGGTGCATGTTTGTCTGCCACGAATACGCATGCATGTTGTTCGAGTCATGTACTCACCAGCCTAGGAGAAGGTTTAGTTGATGGTGCTCATGCTTTCAACACCGACTATATGCGCAAAAGCTCCTTCCCTCGCTTTAATGGTACAAATCCAGGCCTCTGGCGAGAGAAATGCCTCGAGTTCTTCACAAAGTTCAACATATGTAAACCCTTCTGGACCACTGCTGCCAGGATGTACATGGATGGTAAAGCCAAGGAGTGGTTTGATGCATATAGATTGCGTCAAGTGGTTGGTACTTGGGCTGAGTTCATCGACGATGTTGAAGCACACTTTTGTGTTAGGGATCTTCCACTATCGACAACAATGTTGAGTTCTGATCATTCGAGTGTTGTTTTTCATTCAACTGGGGATATCTCAACTGAAAAAACCCAATTGTTGTTTGCCCGTGAGTCCCGAGGAGGTACTGGTTACAACTGTTGAGTCAACGGAGCCGACGCTTAATCAACTTGCAAAGAGCATCCAATTGCAGTTTTCGCAATTGAAATTAGCGATGGCCAGTGACCACGGGGAAAGGAAAAATGCACATTTAGAAAATGTGACTCAAATGGCATAGCCACTTGCAAATCCCTCTGACGAAGGCACATTTGGTGCTTGGAGGATTTGTGTTGTGTGTTTTTTATAATTTATTTCTGTACAAGCTTTTCATGTTTCAGAATGTTGCATAATGTTATCTTGAGGTTTGTTCTAGTAGCTACGATAGGTTTTCTTTTGTTTTAAAATGTATCATCATGTTTTTTTTGTGTATAAGCAAATATTAAATTACATGAATCTCTAAACATGACATGACTTCTCATGTACTATAGACTTGACGGGCTAACTAGTATTCTTCCCGTTCCGTATTAGTTGTTAGTGATTTTATATAAATTTATATTAAATCAATGATAAATAATAAAGAATAGAAGTATATATAATTGGTCTAGAATGGGAGCACGACACCGTAGTTGTGCAGCCCATGACTAACCCATCCCAACTTCCCATGGTCGGTGTATTTTACCTCACATGAGTCGATGACCAAGTTGCCAGGGCAACCAAAGCCGACACCTAAACACCTCAACGCAATATGGGAGATGTGAAAAAACTGGAGGTGCCGCTCCAACATACACGTCAGCCCTAGGATTGTGCATCGCTTGGCTGATATCAAGAACAAGACAACGCCAACTACAAGAACACACATTTTTTTCGATAAAGGGAATATATTAATATCAAAAGATACTAATTACACCCAGCCTCTGCAATAACGCCCCACCCTAATGGCAGTACGGATGCACACAGCCAAAAAAGAGTAAAAAAAACTAAGAAATAAAAGTCCCGCTACAGCCTTCTAGACCTAGCAACAGCAATACAACCACCACTGTGACAACACCTGAAGTACAGACTCTCCAAAAGCGACGCCTCCAAGAAGGAAACAGTGCACCAGCACCGTTGTCGCCCGAGATCGACATGGATGGTGAAGGAGCTCTTAGGGCTCCTTTGATTTGAAGGATAGGAAAAACATAGGAATAGGAAAGGTATAGGATTGGAATGACATGTCTACTTGAATCCTATAGGAAGATGAATTTTGTTTGATTGTAGCAAAGCAATTTTTCCATGAGGTATGAGCTAATGTTTTTTTTCTATAGGAATTACACTACAAGATTTCTATAGGAATTTTTCCTATAGGCTATGTTCCTATGAATCAAACAACATGTATAGGAAATTTTCCCGTAGAAACCAAATCCTACACAATTCCTATGCAAATCCTTTGAATCAAATGAGCCCTTAAGTCCTAAAGGATGCCTCAAGGAAGGGAAGGGAGCGTCATTCGAGAGTTGACCAGTTTAAGCCAGAGAGTTGACCAGTTTATAAGGAAACCAATATTTTGGGATAAGCACCATCCGAAGCTAGATGCCGGCAAATTTCTCATCTCTCTGAAAAAAATATGTTGAGCAGTTGCTCTCCTCACGACACCACCTAGTCTATTTTTTGTACACGCACGATGATAGTCACGACAGACATCCCTGCGTTTGCATAAATCCAAGGCCAAGTTTATAAATCCATGCTGCTACTGACAGGCCAACCGAAGAAACTAGCGCCAGGAAACGACTAATCACCTGGTTGTTTCTTCTGCCTCCCGCTCCTCATCGCCAGAAGTTTCCAGCTGTTCTGTACTTCTGTTGCTCAGCTAGCTCCTCGAACAAGTGACATGTGATGGCTGAAAACTACTCGAGGCTACGTGAAGGGACACCCACACGCTGACACTTAGCAGTGACACGTCTGAATCAGAGAAGCAGCGGCTAGCTAGCCAAACCAGGTCCAGCCCAGCTTGTTTGTCCGAACGATCCTGGGCGGCTGGATTGATTGTCACCTGCTAAAACATTAGTTAATGCTGACAGCTGCGTATCATTTGCGAGACCGCTTAACTAGCCTTCTTATGGGTGATCTCGTTCCTCTTTAAGGCAGAGACAAGTTGTGCTTGCCAGCAGATTAACAATGACAGGTGCTTAATTTGTGGCAAAGGGACGTGCGGTACGCTAGCTGCTCAGTGCTCATCATGCATGCATGGTGCATGAACATCTTTTTCGTGTGCTTCTATAGTTGGCTGAAACTTGCAAGCGTATGCATAGTTTTCAACAAGGGTTTTGTGTATGGAGGCTATTCAATTCTAGAGGTTATTTTATTTCTCTGTAAGCATGTGACTTCGCTGTTAGCTTGCTTAATTTTTTTGCTGATATATGTAGCGTTATCAGGTGCCATGCAAGCAAGGTTTTGGGTACCAGTTTGAGAAAAATCTCGGAGGGACTGAGATTTCCGGTAATAACCATGGTTACCGCTTAAAAATAAATGAGTTGTGGCATGGGGTTGTAGTGGAAATGGAACACGTACTATTCAGGTTGAACTAACCAATCAACCTAAATTCAAACCAAATTTAGATAGACTAAGATACTTTAGCCGATAAGTTCATTTATCGAAGGGGGTTGAGAATTCCGGTTACCGGCTGGTAATTAACCGCGGTATTTCACCTGGTAACCAAATCCCTGCTTGCAAGTGACCTTAACTACCCTTTTTCACGTGACCGTCTCCAAAAGTTGTTCTCCTTTATAAATCCTCATATCACTGAATAATTTTTTTTCTAGGGATTTTTTTGATAAAATGGATAAATAATAAAGCATAATGGGGATGTGAAAAGGGAAGAAGATAGTTAATTAGTTGTGTGACTTAGCGAATCTGTGCTTGCCAACAGATTAACAATGACAGGTGCTCAGTTTATGGCAGAGGTACGCTACGGCTCATCCTGCATGTATCTTTTTCATGTGCTTCTGTAGTTGATTGAAACTTGCAAGCATATGTATAATTTTTTACAAGGGTTTTGTGTATGGAGGCTATTCAATCCTAGTTGTTACTTATCTCTATTTATTCGCTCTTTAATCGCGCCTGTACAAGCCTGCATAAACTTCTATGTTAGCTTGCTTAATTTATTTGCTGATATATGTAGCATTATCAGGTGACTTGCAAGTGACCTTAAGCCACCTTCTTGGCCGGCCGTGCTGTCTCCAAAAACTAGTTTATTTTATAAACCCCCCATATCACTGAATAATTTCGTTGATAGGGTTGTTTTTTGATAAAATGGACAAATAACGATCGAGGAATAATGGGGGTGTGAAAAGGGAAGAAGACAGTTAGGTGAGTGGCCTATGCATTCTGTGCGCTTGTGCAACCGACAGACCAAATGGTGCATTTCCAACTTTTTTAGGGAAGAGACATGAAAACTTGTTTCTTACCAGAGAGCGATCTCCCTTTTCCAAAAAGGTGGCACAACACATGTGTACGAACATTATATATATAGAACTTGTTCGTTACACTAACAAAACTAGACTATAATTGGGAGTTCTAAAATAACACAGTTCATTCTGATTCGCCCATGTGCACAGCTGGCCAATCTATCAGCCTAATGAGGCGCGAGGACCGTCCAATTAGCGATTTTTTAACATGACAACACACACTGATTAGACATCATTTTGTATTTGGCACATCAGCTAGCTTCAGAAGAATCTTAAGAGAAAAACTAGGGGAAGCACGAGAAGAATCTGATGATCATCGAGGTTAATTTTGGCACACACTAGTCGGCGATCGCTAGATGAGCATATCTTAATCGACCGACCGGCGCTCGTAAAGCGCGGTCGCGACCACTGAATTATGGGCTCATCATCGATAAGCATATGTTCCCAGTAACAAAAGCAAAGGCAGGCAGACACAGTAAGTGCTAATCATGCCAGGAAAAAGCAGCTCGGCGCCATGATCGCAAGCTAGCTGCTAGCTAAAGCCTACGATGGATAGATTCTTGCTTCGTGCCTCGTTCTCGTATTTTCCTCTTTCCAACGATCGTCCCCTTGCGTCTTGTTCCTTTTTTTCACCGGGAAAGTTCATATCTCTGTGTTGCGTGTGCCAAACTGTCAATGATACTCCTACTATTTGTGGCTTGTTGGCATGTTTTAATTTTGACAGCATGTTTCCATGTTACCGATCGAGATCTCTATAAAAAAGATAAGTCACCGATCTCGTAAACGCAGTCACTGCGGTGTGCGAAACATGGACGGTTTGTTAATCCATGGATCTTGATCGGTCAACAAGTTGACCCGGAGAAAGTGCAGAGTGCACGCAGATTTACTTGCATGGTAATGGTAGTAGAAAAGAAAGCACACGAGATGGATCAGATCAGAGAACATTACTCTGTGTCCATGCATGTCAGGAACACTAGCATCATCATCATTTCATCACCTGTTAAAAAAGTATCAGGACCCTACTGGCCTACTAAGTACTACCTCCGTTTCAAGGAATAAGGCGCACGCGTATTCCAAGACGAATTTTACCATAAAATTTGAGCAATAAAATCTTGATTATATTATATATAATTATTACCGTTGGATTCGTATTGAAAAGAACTTTTTAATGGTACTAATTTCATACAAACTATTTTTATCTATTTAAAGTAATTCTTGGTCAAACAAAAAGCTCGTAAAACGAGGACGCCTTATTTATTGAAACGGAGGTAGTACTACAGTACTAACTAACTGTCATCTTTTTCGTGTGATCCTTGAAGCTTGTAATTAATTGCAACGAGCAGCTATAGTGACTTGTCAAAGTACGGGGTGTCCGGTACTACTTGTACCAGCAACACGACAGTAAACCCTAAAGCGCTCATCGATCCAATTATACGTGCAGCCGGCGGGACTCTTTGTTTCGTTGGGTCTTCCTTCGGTGGAGGAACTGCACCGATAAGGCTTAACATCAGCCCACGGCATCCTGCAGAATATGTGCTAAAACACACAAGATGTCCAGTCAATAGATGGGAAGATCTAGGATCAACGAGACATACCGATGAGTCACGGTCATCTCCCCAATCTGAAGATGAAGAGTGTGTGTCTCCGGCCTCGAGCGGTCAACAAGCGTGGTGATCGCAGTAGGGTTCAGGTTCAGCATCGACCGACTCACAAGTTGGATGCACGTGAGGAGTGATTGCGCCTCGATGAAGTCGGTGTATCGCTTGTCTTATGGAAACTATACAAATGAGGTCTCGTGGGGCCTATTAGGCGAAGGGGTGACAATTTCTGAAAAAATACAACTTAACAACTTCCATGTCCATGTCAACTAAAATATGAATAAACATGTCAATTTGTATTACCTTAGAAAACTCTGAAATGTAGCGCGCACGGTGTTCTCCATCATAGTGTGGGTGGAGAATTGACATCTACGTATTTCAATACAACCAACTAATATAAGATGGTATTGCACATCCAACAAAAATAAAGTGCAATTTGTAGTGTCCACATCATACAAATAGAGGGGTTGGCAACTTGGCATGTATACACCAAATAGTTGCTATGAGATGACATACATATACCGGATTAGTTTGCATACACCAAATATTGTACTCTCATATCTCCACAAAAAATTGCTATATCATCGCACATGATAGGTCTAGTTTTGGGGAAGATTTATACAAAGGTCCAGAGCAAAATTATGTGCCAATTCTAAGTCCTCATTTAGCTAGCTGCTGGCTAAATAAAGCCTACGGTAGATTCTTGCTTCGTGCCTTTGCTCTTGTACAGTTGTACTTTCCTCTTTCCAGCGATGGACCTCCTTGCGTATTGTTCCTTTCCAACGGGGCAAGTATGTTTGTACTTCCGTAGCGCGCCGAAGTGTCAATGGTACTCCTACTTGCGGTTAGTTGGCACGTTTTAATCTTGGCAGCACGTTTCCATGTGCCCGAGATCTCTACAAAAAATGATCACTGATCTTGCAAACGGTGTGATTGTGCAAATGTGTGAATATAGATTGTTAGTTGATCCATGCATCTGGGTCGGTCAACAAGTTGACCCGGAGAAAGTGCCGAACATGCACGCAGTTTTACTTGCATGCACGGTAAAGAAAGGGCACTCAAGGTGGGTCAGATCGACCACAGAACATTGAAATCCTTTCTTAAAGAAAACAGAGTTTCAGAGTGTCAGGAACCCTTGATTAACCGCCATCTTTTTCGTGCGATCAGTCTTTTGCAGCTGGTAGTTAAGTGCACGAGCAGCTGTAATGATTTTCAGTCAAAGTACGGTGTCCGGTACAAGTTGTACCGGCAGCACGGCAGTACCACTGAGCTAGATCGATCCGTAACTGTAAGATAGTCGCGGCCCATTTATATATCGGCGGCGAGTAATCAGTCAATCATGGAGCCGTGATGAGAAGCTTGTAAGGAGTAACTTGGTTGCGCGTAGTACTGCTGCTGACTTTGTTAGTTTGGGTACGGTCCGTCCCCTTTTGACAACTCGTGTTTTAGTCCTTGGCGAGATGGACGGATCACGCGAGTTCTTAATCTGCAACTAACCAACTCTGCAGCACGCGAGCAGCTGAATATTTTTGGACCGTATTTGTACAGTACGTAGGAGGCGAATTTTTTTTAAATAATACACTTTTTATTATTTAATCCAGAAATAATATTCGTTTTCAGCAATTTTCATAAATAATACACCGTCGGGGTTACTGAACCCGAAACGGAGGAATCGGGGTGCACGAGCCCGATGCGGAGGGAATCTGGCGGACACAGCCAAATTTCGGGTTCAGCGTGCCCGAACGGCGCCTGTCGGCCACGCGCGGCCGATGTCGGGCTGTCTCCCGGCCAGGAGCAGGCCGTGTCGGGACAGCCATCCCGAGGACCCCGATTCGGGGAAGGTGACCCCGAAATTGGGCGCATTAAAATCGCCCGCGCCGCGCCGCTCGGTCGACGCGCCGGGCCGAGCCGCTTCTTCCTCCTCCAGCCTCGAGTTCATCAGCTCTCTCTCACTTTTGCTCTCAGCCCAGCAGCGTTTTCTCTCATTTCCGAGCGATTTATCCAGCCATTTGTTGTAGTTTGACCACCAAATGCGGTAGAATCAGCTGATCTATATATGGGTTAGTTTTTGAGGCGTTTTGGTGGAGGTGGTGTTGGTGGTGGTGGAGGTGGTGGTGGTGGTGGAGCTGGTGGTGGTGGTGGTGGAGCTTGTGGTGGTGGTGCCGTCTGCGTGGTGGTGGAGCTTGCCGCGGGTGGAGAAGCCGAGCTGCCGACGGAGGTGTTTGGCACGCTTCAAGGGTAAACCCTAATTCCCGGTATTAGATGGTGTAATCATAATGCATGTTGCGTTCGTTAGCTTCGCACATTAGTTAGTGTAATATGTACCGGTAGATAGTATTTATTTAGGACTGCAGGTGCTAGATTTTTATTTATTTTAGAGTGTAGGTGCTAGATTTTTTTGACGAGTCCGTAATTTGTATAGGTGAGCAGATATGTCGGATAGAGTAAAATTCGTTGTTTACTTCGGTCATGGCACGGTCCGAACAACTCCGATGGGAGCTGATCCGAGCGAGTTTCGGTGTGAGGATTTGCATCCGACAAACCCAAAAACATGGCGAGTTAGTCGCTTGAAGGAGTGGTTGACCGTGAATTTCGGGCTTAATCCCGAAGCATACACCGTTGGTGTGCATGCTTTGTGGAGCAGCTCCAGTACCCGCATTTTCCGGCGGTTGAAGCCGATTGAGCGGACCTCTCGGTGGGTGCACCGGTTGGAAGCGTGCGAGCGCAGGGGAACTCACCCCATCGCCTTAATGCTTCCCGAGGCGAAGGTGGTGAATTTCCAAGAAGGCGAGGGTGCGTTCCATCCAGGCCGAGAGCAGATCAAAGTTCGATGCTCGGCGGCGGCAGCTTCCAATCCGGGCGGAGTAGCCATGCGAGCAGGTGGTCATGACGATACCGTTGAGCTTGAAAGCGTGGACGAAGAAGAAGAACAGATGCGTAACATGATGGACGAGGAAGACGAGGATGGAGTGGACAATGAGGTTGACTCAGATGAATCCGGTGGATCCGATACTTCAGATGATAACGAAGAGGCGGATCCGATCCCCTCTTCTTGGAACCATGATTTGTCGGAGGCAATGATAGTCGATGATCGGCACGATTCGCACTGGGAGTACAGCATGAACACCATCTCGGTTGGTGCTAGATATGCCGACAAGAGACATCTCGCAGGAAGCAATCACTCGATGGGCAATGAACACGCAAAGGGTATTCGAACCACCGTTTCAAGTCGAAATTCTTGACGATGGTCTCAGCAGCGATGCTAGATGTCCATCAAGGGTGCATGGGTACTGTCCGAAGTATGACACAACATGGGTGGTGAGCGACTTCGTGCCGCACACATGTGTCCGTAAGAGTATGTTGAAGGATCACCGAAACCTTACATCCACTCTTATTGCTCGCCTGTTCTACAAGGAGATTGTAGAGAATACGAGCAATGGGGGTTAAAGCCATCCAGAATAGAGTTCACCTTCAATATAAGTATGTAATTGAATATGGCAAGGCATGGAGGGCTAAACAGACGGCACTGGAGAACAGATTCGGGACCTTCTATGATGCTTATGACGGTGTCGTCCGTCTCCTCGCACACATTGAAGGACCGGAATCCGGGCACCCATGTGGACATACAAGACTTTGTGATACCGAGTTCCCTAATGTCGTGGTTCCGCAGAGGGTGTTTTTCGCATTCAAGCATATGCATCGAGGCTTTCATGCACTCGTCGTCCGGTGATGTGTGTAGATGGAACTTTTCTAACTCGGGAGGTACAAGGGACAGATTCCGACGAGCAATTGGAGTGGATGGCAACAATCGATGTGTGCCTCTCGCATTTGCATTTGTTGAGAGCGAGAACACCGCTAGCTGGTTATGGTTCTTCGGTGCAGTTAAAAAAATCGATAGTGAAAGATCGCGAAAATGTGTGCGTGCTACATGACAGGCATGCAGGTATACTTGCGGCTATCAAGACTCGGTAGAAGCCGGACTCGATGAAGAGACGCCATGGCAGGATATGCGAGTAGGTGGTGCATGCGCCACCCGGGGGCCAATTTCTTCTCGCAGCTTTAGGAGCAAGGGTCTTATGAATCGTTCAAGAAGTTGTGCAAGCAGAATCAAGCATGCAAGTACACTTTTCTCCGCGGCAAGCTGGATGAGTTCACTAAGGACCATGTGCGGCACAGAGTTAGCCGCCCGAGCTGCATTAGTAGCAGCTCATGCAGCAGCTGTGGCACAGGGTACACAGAGTTCCGAGTAGGCCCCGAGCCGGATCCTATTGGGCTATGTGACCTGCCCGGATTTGACCCACCCAATACTAGAAGGAGGCCTGGACGACGGATTAAAAATTTTGCGAGTGGATAGAGCACGAGCCATTAGAAAGGTGGTCTTTGCTGCATGACACACATGGAGCTAGGTATGGTGTGATGACTACCAACCTAGCTGAGTCATACAACTTCGTGCTTAGGGGAAATAGGGCATTGCCGCCGACGTACCCTTGTGGAGGGTATTTTATATGGCACTATGAATTATTTCAAAGAGAGACGGGAGTTGGCTTTGAAGCATATGCTTGAAAATCCAAACACTCCTTACTCGTAAGGCCATTATGGAATATATGGATGTCAAGATGGAGAAGGGTATGTCACACACTCGTTCCGGCCATCGGTAATCAGGAAAGGAGGTTTGAGGTGCGCTTACCAACCGACAAGTTTGGTTGTGTGAATGCGGTGAGAACACATGAGGTCAGAATTGGAAATGAAGAATGGCCATCGTGTGATTGCACATGCAACAAACCGAGGTTGCTTCACCTTCCATGCTCCCATGTGCTGGCAGCTACCAGGCAACTAGGGCTGGACTCAATCTCTTTCGTCTCTCCATATTACGCGAAAGAGGCTGTGCTGCACACCTGGACCGGCGAGATGGTCGGATACAGAGTTGTGGGAAATTTTACTACGGTGATACCAAATGAAAGACGGTACATCCCTGACCCAAGATCATTTGTATGCACCATGTATGAGTACTATTTGTATGCACCATGTATGACTACTATTTGTATGCACCATGTATGACTACTATTTGTATGCGCCATGTATGACTACTATTTGTGTTCAACAAACATTTCAAATTCAACAAACATTTCAAATTCAACATGAACTGATAATTAAGATACAACTTACCACTACAACATACCTCTCTTCTAACAAATTAAACGGTACAACATACTGCAAGATCCATGAGCCTACCGATAACTAGAACACTAAGAACGCAAGCACACCCTTTCCCTTGCCCTTCGATGCTGCAGCTTTCGTGGCCTTGATGCTAGGCTCGAAGTCGTCGTCCGAGTCGACGACCGGCGGTGCAGCACTCTTGCCCTTCGAGGACTTGTCACTCTTGCCCTTCGACGATGCAGCCTTCTTCGCCTTCGTGCTAGGCTCGAAGTCGTCGTCCGAGTCGACGACCGGTGGTGCAGCACTCTTCCCCTTCGAGGACTTGGCACTCTTGCCCTTCGACGATGCAGCTTTCTTCGCCTTGCTGCTAGGCTCAAAGATATCATCGTCGTCCTCACTCTCAACCGTCCACAGCCATGGAAAGTTGTAATCTCTTTCCCTATCTCGTTCATTCTTCCAAGTTAGTGACTTCCACTTCTCATTCAACCTGATAAGCTCACACCTTATCTCCCGTGGGCTGCGAGCAGGCATCTTCTTCAATGGCCACCCATAAGAATATTTCTCAAACTCCCTACCCACCTTACGGAGCAAGGCGTCGTCGCCGATGAACTCCTCAAATGTGTCTACCTTACTCTCCCTCATCACTTTGCGGGCCTCGTCTAGAAGAGGTTTGGCCATGGATTCGGTGAAAAGATGGGGGGATTCTTATATGGGGGATCCATCTTGCTCGGAGAATACACTCGAAACGAAGGAAACAACGGGGGTTTTTATAGGCTAGAAGGGACGACTTTCGGCGGGAAAAGGTGAGCGGGAAAACCGGCGGGAGATTAGGGCGGGAGTAAAAGGCGGAAAAAAGTGAGCGGGAAAAATTGGCGGGAGATTACGACGGGGGTAAAAGGCGGGAAAAAACTGAGCGGGAAAAATTAGGCGGGATACAATATTACTAAAACAGAAATGAAGATACATTGCAGCTGAAATAAAAATAGCATTTATCACTACAACGGAATTTAAGATACAACGACACTACAACGGAATTTAAGATACAACCGAAATTAAGATACATAGCCAATACGACACATCACTCTACTTTCCCCGCGTCCACCGTGGCCATTTTCCGGACTTGTCGCCGCGTTCTTCCGCCGCTTGCGCCTCGGCAGCTCTTTCCCTTAGTCTCTTTCTCTCCGCTTCACGAGCCTCCCTGCGCACCTCTTCCTCTCGCAAACCTACGTGCAGCCTCATCATCCATCCTCTTCCGATTCACCTCGCGATTACGAGCTTGTTCCGCCCCTAAGTTTCCGTATCCGCCTCTCCCGCTCCGCTTTTTCATTAGCACGAACCTTTTCCCAACGCTCCTCCTCAAAGAACGTTGCCCACGCACGCCGGTGTTTCTCCTCAACCTCCGACGCGCCCAATCCGGCTGCTCCGTGTCTATCCGAGTGAAACCATTTGCATAGGGGCGGGGAGATCTGCAGCACAAACAATAACATTAAATCACATTCATAAATAAATTAATGCCAACATAAAATTATGTCCAAACATACCGGCGGCCTGGTGGACGACGAAGCTGAACTACGGGGTGGATCATGCTCATAGCTCGCACACATGAAAAATTTCATGCCGAACCAGTCGGAGAAATCCTCCACCTCGCTTAACCTTAGCAACACGGCCGCACCAACAACGCTCCGCAGTCACACCGGGGGCAAACTTGCAGCCTTCGCCTTCGCCGGCCTAAAGTCCTGGTCGAGCAAGGCACACTCATGATGGCTAAGGGTGAGCAAACGGGATAAAATAGAGATACAAGAACTTGTGCAATCCGGAGTAGCGATGCCCGCTTTTATAGGCAAAAATTCGACGAGTGTGGCGGGAAAATATAGCGGGAGATAGTGGCGGGAGATGATGGCGGGAAGGAGCGGCGGGAAGAAGTGGCGGGAAGGGTGGCGGCAAAGGCGGGAGGGAAACACGGCGGTGCGAACGCGAAAAGGCGGGAAAAATTCTTGCAAAAAATCGGGTTCAACAAACCCGATTTAGCAAAGTCGGGTTCAACTTGCCCGATTTTTAGAAATCGGGTTCACCCGCCCCGATTACTTATTTGTTGTTTTTCTTTTTTCGTCACGGCGCAGAAGAATGTTCTTATCGGGTTTCTCAACCCCGATATTACAACTTCGGGTTCGTCTAACCCGATTTTCCAATTTCGGGTTCAACCACCCCGACGGTGTATTATTTCTGAAATTTGCTAAAAACGGCTATTATTCCTGGAATTAATATTAAAAAATGTATTATTTAAAAAAAATTCGCACGTAGGAGTAGGTCGTTACGAGGAGGCCGGTATCGATCCGTTTGCAGCCGAGGAAGATAGTAAGTCAGCATGCAGCCAAAGTCTAGACTATAGTGCAGACAGACAGACGTGGAAATCGCAACCGATTTCTAATTTGTCCCATTGCAATTTGCTTTGCCTGGGTGTGGACGAAGGGAGTGCGTCCGTCCGCGGATGGATGCATATGCAATCAATCGATTTGGAGGAGTCAAGTGACGATCAAGTGGTCGCCGTCGCCGTCGACGTCGACGTTTGGAGGCCCCGCGCGCGCGTACGTACGTAGCGCATGGCCGGCGGTGTCGTACGTGGTCACGAGCTGGAAGAATGATGCATGAGCAGGCAGAGGCAACAAACCCGTGTGCTCTAGGCTGCTAGCCGCTTGCGACCTGCGTGCGTGCAAGGTGCAAACCCGTGTGCCGGCATGCAGCATTACCTAATCCTGTGTAACCTTGTGTTCTATGCTACCAGTCGTTTTATTAGTCCGTTTCGGCAAGGACTGCGCTGCACGTCCGCATGCACGCGCGCACGTGTGTGGCGAGCGACACAATGCAAGTTACCGTTACGGGAGACGGGTGATTATTCTACGATAATACTGTATGAAAATCTCGTCGTCGTCTGCGTCGCCTGGGGCCGGCGATCCACTCCACTGCCACGATCCATACAAGGAGGTCAGCTCTAGCTCGCGGTGCGGACGTGGGTGGGTGCCCCGTCGCCGGCGTGCGGTTCGGGCGCGCCGCCGCCGGAGTCCAGAGGGAAGTTGCACGGTCGCTGTCGGACCACGGTAGCCGCGCGCAGACAGACGACGTGGGCGTGCGAGTCGCCGGCACGTGTACTGTGCTGTCGGTGAACGCTTCACAGCTCCTCTATCTATGACAGGCAGGTCCCTTTACTGCGCGCGTACAGAAGCGGCTATTTCGCTGATCTATTTTGGCCGGCTCGTTGGTGTGTGGTGTCACGATGATGGCCCCGATGACACCATTGGCCCCGACGGCGTTGAGGTGGAGCCCGCCTCCACCTGCACTTTTCTCCCATCCATCTCCACACACCGCGTGGGAAAAAGTCAAAAAGTGTTTGCTTATCACCGCCGGATTGCCGGTCAACGTAAAATGAGCTCTATGTTCTCTGAACTCGCGGAGCATGTCGCTCTTGCACTGCTCGACAGCTCCAGTGATCACACAATTCACACTACTCTTTTTTTCTCCCATACGGAGCATACCTCCCGGTTCCACTATCAAAGAACAACCATTCGTTTTATACAGCAAAACAAAAGAAAAAAAAAACGAAAAAAAGAATGCAGCACATAAAACTTTAGGCGGCAACAACAGATTCGAACCAGACCCCAGTTAACCACGAAACCATCTAAACAGCGTCAAACTTAAAACAATAACTCTCATACATCAACCTTCCAACAACAAGTTTTACCTTTTTCGCAACAAAAAAACAACCAAGTTTTAACTGCTCACTCCCTCCAGAAGAAACCAACATGAAATGAACAGATATTGTTTCACCTATTCACTCGCCGGATTTGCAGTCTTCACCGCACTACAGCTCGACATTGTTCATAGTATCTTTTGTTGCAATAGCATTGCGCCAAATTTAACCTTAGCCAGATTATATGTTCGGGGGTATTTTAGCCTTCTAGAGAAATTTAAAAATCCTTTCTCTCATGTGCACATGCAACTTATTGTACAAGGATTTGACTGTAAAATTACCATATTTTGTCAAGTTCCAGATAGGTTTATCCTTGTCCATACCAAATGGACAGTTAAATCTTTGTCAATAATTTGTCACGGACGTGGCTGCTGTTGTTGTTAATTTACCCATCTTCTAAAAGTAAAATTCCAATTCATATTATAAGGAGCTGAAATAGTGAAGTTTTGTTCATTGCAAGTCTCATAAAGAATTGGATGGACATTCTTAAAAGGAGAAGATCAGCACCATTGCACCAAGCATCATCCCAGAAACTAGTCGACTTCCCAATCCCTACCCTCATATCTATTATTTGTAAATCTAAACAAAGACATATAACAATTGTAAATCCCATTGAGAGATGGATCAATCACAACATTTCTACCAACTAAAGACATGGGCCCACCTTGTCAGCCAACCAAATGCTTCAAACTTCTTTCTTCAATAAAATTCATGTCTCAAACCCTAATTCTTGGCACCCAGGAGCATATGATCCATGTTTTTGAAATGTCTTTTAAGCGTATTCTGAAATGTCAAAAAATTATGAACAAAAATTGACGTGTACATCTCGACATCATGTGTGCTTAGAAAGTCTTTTCGCAGAAAACTGATATTTTATGTGTCATGTGCAAAAAAAGACAAATCAGTTTCTTAAAGAAAGCTTTTCAAGAGACATTTCTTTGTCTTTTTTACACAAGATATAAAAAAATCATTTTTCTGCGGAACTTGGCGTGCACACATATAATGTCGACATATACATGCCAATTTTTCTTTTTAGATTTTTTTATATTTTAAGATGTTTTTTCTATGTAGCAGGAGCATATGGTCCCATGTTCAAAAGCGGATTTCCGAGTAATCACACCATAGTTAATTCTAGAAAGGTCTAACATACCTGAGTGAAAATTTCGACAAGAATGATTAAATCCATTTTAATGACATCTCAACAGTATTGAGAGAACACAGCGTGTACTCCATCAGGACCCGCTGCATTATTTTTTTAACATCTATTTTCTAATTATATATATATATTATACTAAAAGCAAAATAAGGATGTTTTTGGAGGCACCAGATTAATCCACATATGCAAAATAAATATTAACTGATGATTGAAATCTTAACGGTTGATAAGTGAATAGTTCTCTTCTTCAAGCAAAAGTAGTGCAATGTCCCTTAATTATTGAAACAAAAAATATTATAGATATATATACCGTACAAGTGATATTTTTCTTACCTTAATATTTGTATTGGATACAAAACTTTATTATTGTGGTATGAGTGTCTATGAAAACTAATTCTTATTTCTCAAACACTTTGCATACAAGAAAGATGATGCCCTCGTACCAGTGTGCTATTTTGAAAAGAAAGCAGAACTAATTAAAATTTCATCAGAAGGTCTACATAGCTCCAGATTATCCAGATCTGAAAGTTTTCCCCCATCCAAGATCCAACCAAAGAACACTTTCACACTATTGGCTCCTTTGACCAAGTCAACCTACACCCGACGCCGTGTCCGTACGCCCCGTACTACCCTATTCTACTCTTCTTTGCTAGCACCGCCGCTAGGCTCGCCGACGGTGCGCTAGGCAGTGCATGATGAGCGACACCTGGTAGTTTCTTCCCGTTGGCAATCCCTTTGTCGACCCGCATGCAGCTTCGCCTCATTGGGGAACACCCTGCTCTTTCCAGATACTGCCCCAGGCAAGAGCTGTAAAATGTAAGTAGAATGGTGTCAGGTATCTCCAACGGGGTGACGTATTTCAGCGTCTGAACTATTCACGCGTGTTTATTTTTGTCGGTCGAAATAGTTGAAATCGACCGCGCGTCCGTTTGCGTCGGGTGGCTCCAGCGGCACGACGTATTTTTTCTAGAATTTCTATTTTTTATAACATGAAAACGTAATTTACACAGTTAAAGACATGAAAAAAAAACCTAAACGTGTGCGCCTACTGGTTCTCTTCGTCGTTGTTGATCACGACGAGCTTCGGTACCACCCACGGCCAGTTGGGAACCGGCAGAACGTACGCGGGGCGCGCCGACAGTGCTAGAGGTGCTGGAGGTAGAGGAGCTCAGGCATGTGGCTGTGGCGGAGGCGCCCAGGCCTATGGCGGAGGTGGAGGAGCCCAGGCCTATGGCGGAGGTGGAGGAGCCCAGGCCTGAGGTGGGCCCCCCACGGGTTGTACGGCGGAGGTGGAGGCGGCGGTGGTGTGACCGAGTCCTGTAGCGCTAGTCGTAGGGCTTCATCCTCCGATAGGCCCGGCGGTATGATGCCGGTGGCATACCGGGGCAGCGGCGGCTGCATAGGTCGGTCGTTCTCCGAGACGAGGATGCCGAGCCTCGCGATCTCGTCGTCTGTCATGTTGTCCGGGTACTCAAACTCCCAGCCCTTCGCCATGGCCAACTGCCATTCGTGAAAAATGCATGCGACGTAGTCGTTGCTGTCGTCCTTGGCCTCCTCGTTGTGGTACGCCACCGCCTCGTTGTAGTTGTCGTGGTCATGGTCGTCCTGCGCAGGCGTCGGCGCCTGCCGTCTTCGACGACGAGGCACCGGTGGACGGTCGAAGGGGAAATCCCTGTTGCCCAAGAAGCCCGCCCTCCTCGGATCCCTCTCGGACACGAGATACGTGCGCAAGCTGTCGGAGTCCATGTCATAGGCGGGATCGGCGCGGAGGTCCGGCGGTAGGTATCGCCTCCTTCGTCGGATCTCGGCGCTCATATCTGGCTCGCGCGCAGGCACGGGAGGGACGGACACCCGGCGGTAGCTGAGCCGCCAGGCATGTGCACGTCCCCCCAGGCCTCGCACGGCATCCAGTTCGCGTGCATCAGCCTCCCCACGCTGACAGGCAGCGGCACCCTGTTCGACCGCTCCTCCTTCTTGCTGCCGCTGCCGGACGCCTCGAAGTCGTTATTCTTCTTGCCCATGGTGCTGCGGCGGTGGTGGTGGGAGTGTAGGTGCGGGCGATGGAGGAACAATGCCGGTGGGCTTTTAAGGCTAGCCGCGCGTGGGAAACGATGCCATTGAAGGCGGCGCAGAAGCCCAGCCGGCGCCCGTCAGTGCGCACGCAGAAGAGGCAGCCGCAATATTGATGGCGAAGGCTACGGCGCAGACGCGGAAGCGTTGCCCTCGATACAGGCTCGCTGCCAGGCGGGTCCAGTAGAGACGCGAGTGGTCACTTGGTGCGTCTGCCGCGACGCATTGCAGGCGCAAATATGCGCCGGTTTTGCGTCGCTGCAGACGGTCCGGTCACTTTGCGTCAGCCGTTGGAGGTGATACCAGAGGCATTTTTCTGGCTCGGCGGACCCAAACAGAACTGAACCTCCTTTGCAGCAGGAGCTTTCAGCGCGCGCTGATACGTCGGCGGATCGTTGTCTGACGTAGTTACAGGTATGGAGTGCGCCGCGGTTCGTTGGCTGTCACTTCCGGGAATTATCAACACTTGCAGGCAAAGGCACAGTGCCGACTACTACCGAGGCTGTCAGCTCGCCGATGATCGCTACCACTCCAGGCAACACGTCAAGGCAAGGCAGAGAAAGGGGAAAGGAACAGAAAGAAGCTGTGGGCAGAAAGGGAGATCGATCGGGGGAAAGGAGGTTTGGTTGGTGGCCTGGTGCCAATCGCCGCGCCAACGAGTGGCAAGTTTGGCCCGGACGCGACGGTTGCTTGGCGGCGAAGCCCGTCTCGCCGCCGTGGCAGGCAGCCGGCGCCGCCTCCTTTCCGTTGCTATCCCGTCCCGTCGAAGCATTCGCCATGGCACGGCACGGCCGCAGGAAACAAACGCGCGCTCAAAAAGCAGAGGCTTCCACGCCACACCGCCTTCCTTCCCACACGCCCATGGCGATGGCGTGCTCGCTCGTCAGAGGCGTCACGGGGAAACAAACCGCTACCCGCCGCCGCCGACGAGCGCTGCCTACCCCCGATTTATTCGCCGTCGTCACGTACACGTTGGCGCTCCCGGGAAGGCACGCGCCGGCCGTCGCCTCCACCGACCGCCGGATGTTTTACTTGCCCTGTCGGTCTGTTAACTCGCACGCCTTCCTCTTTCCCAGTATAAATATTTCCGCTGCCGCCCTGTCCCTCTGAGTTGTATTGCCCTGCCATCTTTTTTTCCCTCTTTCCTTCCACTTCTTCCCTACCACCACCACCTCTCCTACCTCCTACCCTCCCACCTACCTCTCTGCCTTGCCTTGCCTTGCCCCTGATCCCTCCTGATTGATTCGCTTCCCCAATTCAGCCCAGGGGGCACCTGCGCCTGCACCTCCTCCCGCCCGGATCCGCCGCCATCAAATTCGCCTGTTTTCCTGCCGCGGCAGCAAGAATCATCAATCAACAAAAGGAGTGATTTTTGGCGCGGGACAGACAGAGTTTCCTTCCTAGCTCGTGGTTGCTTCTTGTTGCCTCGAGGACAAGCAGCTGGTCGATTCTTTGCGTGTGGCGGCGAGCACGTACCATGAGAAGAAGATGATGCGCGCCAAGCCCAGAGGTAGTACATTCTTGGACGCCATGAAGGACAGCTCTCCCTCTCCCACTACCCCGGCGGCGGTCGCGGCTGCGGCCAAGGAGGCCCTCAAGGAGGACGAGTGGGAGGTGCGGCCGGGCGGGATGCTGGTGCAGAAGCGCGGCCCGGACGCCGACGCCCCCGCCGCGCCCGTCCCCACCATCCGCGTCAAGGTCAAGCACAACGGCGTCACGCACGAGATCTACATCAGCGCCGAGGCTTCCTTCGGTAACAACGCAAATGCAACACGCCCGCCGGATTTCCCGTCGAGCTGTTTGCTGATTGACGGAGTTGGTGAACTGGTGCTGCTGCAGGTGAGCTCAAGAAGATGATGTCCGCCAAGACCGGCCTGCACCACGAGGACCAGAAGCTCGTGTATAAGGACAGGGAGCGCGACTCCAAGGCCTTCCTCGACATGGCCGGCGTCAAGGACAAATCCAAGATGGTGCTGCTCGAGGACCCCGACGCGCAGGCCAAGCGGCTACTCGAGCAGCGCCGCGCCGACAAGGCACACCGCGCCGCCAAGCACATATCCCGCGTCAGCCTCGACGTCGACAAGCTCGCAACCAAGGTACCGTACCGAGGACTCTGCTCGTGCCGTGCGCGCACTCCTGATCTTCCGCCGTCGAGTTGGGTGATTGATCGGATTTGCGCGGTTGCAGGTGTCGGCGCTGGAGGCCATCGTGGGCAAGGGCGGGCGGGTCGTGGAGGCGGACGTGGTGGCGCTCACCGAGGCGCTGATGACGGAGCTGGTCAAGCTGGACGCCATCGCCGCCGAGGGCGAGGTCAAGGCGCAGCGCCGAATGCAGGTCAGTACTCTGCACGCACACCCACGCCCAATTTAATTAATTTCCTCGCCGAAACCGTTGACGAACACATTAATTTCACGCGGGGGATCCGAACTGAATCCGATCCGACTCACTCTGAATCTTTGCGCGTTGCAGGAGAAGCGGGTGCAGAAGTACGTGGAGACGCTGGACGTCATCCGCGCCAAGAACGCGGCGGCGGCGAAGTCCAACGGCAACGGCAAGGTCGACCGGTCGCTGCACCTGCCGCCGCGGCCGCCGCCCGTGTCGCAGCGGCGGCAGTTCAACAAGCAGCAGCAGCCCGCCGCGCCGGCGGCCGGCAAGGCCGTGGCGCCCACGGCGAGCTGGGAGACGTTCGACCTGCTGTCGTCGATGCCGTCCACGTCGTCGGCCACGGCCACTACCACCATGGCGGCCGCGACGACCACCACCATCACCGCGCCCAAGAACGCCTCGCCGATCCCGCGGTTCGACTGGGAGCTCTTCTAGAGAGCCGGCCACCGCGCCTTGATCCCTTCCCTGTCCATCGATCCGGATCGATCATTTTAGTGGTGCGCATTGTTTCCTCCTGCTGCTGTTCATTCCCCCTTCCCTCCCATTTTACTTTTCTTCTTCAGAGTGTACATCAAAATCGACAGAAGACGAAAGACCCGTGACGAGCCTGTTCGTTCGTTCAGTCCAGTCCAGTGCAGTCCGTGCAGAAAATAAGTGGTGTTGGGTTATGCTGAAGAATTTTCCATGGCAAGATATATATATATATAAAAGATATAGCAATGTATATGTGATTGGTTGATTGATTCATACGTACTTACCTCTATGATTGCCTTGATTCCCCATTGCAACCGGTGATATAGCACATCATATTACTCGTACTACTAGCAATGTCTGTGTTAGATTAGATGATCGGAGTGAGATTTGGTGCCGTGGAATCATCGCGTGGTTGATTGATTGGGGCTGTGTCGTGCTGTGTGGGCGCGGCGGGGCACGAATTATTGTTGGCCATGCATCAGCGCGGGAGCGGGACAGAACCACTGAACCAGTTGGGTCCAGGCGAGGTGTGGTTTCGTGGCCTGGACGCGCTTGACACGCTCTCGTGCGGCTCCAGTAAAAATGGCTTAATCGTTGCGTTTGGTCGGCCAGATTAGAAGGTTCCGTTAGATTGGGTTTCTTTCTCAGCTGATTGATGTCCATTTTATCATCCCCGGATCTGATCAGCTAGATGAAGTGGATACGTTTTTTTTTTCCTGCATAGGTTAAATGCCGTAACATTTGTACTGCTGCTGCTACTACAGTTGCATGGTTCTTTCCGAATCTGTAGATTTAGTTAAGCTTGCTTAGCCAGGTTACGGTATGTTGCTGCTCCAGATTATTTTCCTCGTACGACTACAGCTGCTACATACACCAACACTAGATCTGAGATTGCAACTTACTAATTGACGCAGGTTACAGCAACCCTGTGAGATCCCGAATAAATGTGTATACCGCAAACGCTATTTGCATTAAACTGCAAACCTCTTCTACGGCATGACTTGGGTTCCGCCGGCGGTTGTACAACTACAACACGTATGAGTTTTGGGGGCTGGGTCCGTCGGAACCCGCGCCATACCGCAAAAGAGGTTTGAACATCGGTTTCAGCAGAACCCACACCACATCGCAGAGAAGGTTTCAACATCGGTTCCACCCGAATCCACGCCATATTCGTGATATCGAGTAAATCTTTACTACAGTATTATATTGGAGTTGAGGATGTTGTGTCACTTTGACATTAAACATTCAGAAGACCCCAGCCGTCCATCATATCAAAATCGTCCATCAAATTACGTCCAACGCCAATCACACACACACACGAAAGGAAACACATTTATTGCAAATCACGATTCATATATAAGGAAACAGAACCATCCAGCATCAATCAAGGAAACGTATACAACGTCAATCAAGGACAGACATACAGCGCAATCACATCCACAAGGAAACATACTCGTCCAACATCAATTGAGGGAACCCAACAACCCAAAAAAAAAGGCAAATCAACAAGTCCTTGGAGGCCACTACTTCAAGTATGATAGTTGGATCACAACGATAACTATGTACTTGTCGTGTGCCATGCCGTATGGCATTTTTTTCCACCTCCGGTGCATGCAACTGATACTCCCATGCATGCTCGGCTACTCTCTTGCTTGATGCATCACCATTAGCCTCCTCGTTACCTCCTCATTGAGAGCTCAAAATTACAAAGCACACAAGACGTTGATAACTATCTCCGCAAACTTCCTCATGGACTCGAAGGAAGTATATATCTTCTCCAATACAAATACATTCGTCGGTGTAATCATCACCGGAAACACCGTATACGATCGCTTCCATCGTCGCTTTTTTTGGATATACACTAAACCCTATGAAGCTGGAAGCATTTCTCCGACGACTGAAATATCTACATTTGGCCTCGCAAACTTCCACAATGCACACAAAACGATCTCTTCACATCTGGTTACGCCTACCAAAGAGATGAGCGAGATATGTGCAAACTTCGACCAAATAATGTTTAGTGAGCTTTCACTATGTCTGAATTGTCACCATGAAGGAAAACGAGGACAAGAAGAGGAAACGTGCTAGATCCCAACTGGCAGAAACGAATCGAATTTTCGAAGCCCGGGTGCGCTGCAATGCAAGGATTTTTTTTCTGAGAAGCATTAGACATAGAAAACAATGTTTTCTCAGTAGGTTTAATACGTAAACATGCATACAATAAATTACACATTCATAATGCTTCAGAACACATGCGAATATTTACAAGTTATAACATATTCAATCGCTCATATGCGGTAATTTTGGATACGATAGGAATTAACAAGAATTCCCAAAAGATAAGTGAAAATCCGACGGCGAATGAGAAAAGTTGAAATGTCCAAATGCACCCACAAGAACGGGTTTCATACTATTGCATCCGGATTAAACACCCTCCACCTCATGCTCGTATTCCTCCTCAATTGTCACATTTGTTTGTGGCGGTGATATACGGTGATTGTGGCCTAGGATACTCAGATACGAAATATTAATATATTCTTAAGTCTTGTGTGTGTGACCAGGTGATAGAGTTTGGTAGAGATTGTTGTGGGCCCAAAAACACCAACCATGGTAAACCTTTCAGTAATTTTTCAATTTCAATATAAATATTATAGATATATCTTTGAACAAGGAACCCTTGATGTTCTATCGCTCTGGGGCCCCCAAAATCTCTAGACCGGCCATGCTCGTTACTTCAGAGGCAACCGGGGTACGCGAGGAGAACGTAGACCAGGCAACTGGGACGTGCGTCAGGCCGTGGCAGGCTCATTGCCCACATAGGAGGACCCTAGCTCGCCATCCTCGTCGCGTCCGCGGTGGCTTGTCCACCTGTGAAGGACGAGGAGGACGTCAACGAAGGCGAGCACACAACTAATGACTAGTTGTGCGACTATACATCGTCTGTCGCCTCCACACCAGCTACACAGAGGAAATGAACTCCGAGTTGTAGCTGAAATTTCAAAATTTAAAAAGTTTATCCAACAAAACCTGTAATTTGAGAAATCAGCAGGGGGCAGAGCAGGGCCAATAGCTTATGTTGTACACCATTAATACCACGCATGAATGTATCGAAGATGAACTCTAATTATATGTGGGTGCCCGGGGCTTATCTAGGACGTCCAATGGTGTGTTAAGATTCGTGCAACCTCTTTCGCATATTACGGAAAAAAGCCTTGTCTAATGTGTATGTCATATTCCAATGAGCAAACTGCTTCCTTTCTATCTTACGGGTGGCGCCACCTCTCCATTACCCCACTCCTCTCCATTCTTACACAGCGGTTTGCGATGTGCACGGCTTAATGATGTATGATAAGTGGATAAATGCCGATTAAGAAAAGTGGGATTTGCGTCAGTCGACTATTTTCTAATTCATCAACAACCAAATTTCTTATTCGTCAATTGCATGTCGATACATTCATTTTTGCTCGCGGGTTTCCTGGTCCGTCGATACTTTTTCTTCTCACTAGAGTTTTTGTCATGAAGAGAAGAGAGTAGAGAAATGTCAATCGGTTTGTCGTGCACTGAGTCTATGTTTCTGTCATGGGCTTTTGTACTTCTAGTTGAGTTGAAAACCGGAATTACCGTTGTCTTGTTCCTGTTGAAGTAGAGACCGATGAGAAGCCCCTAGATCGCCTCGCGGGCGTTTCCGGCTGTCAGATGCGGGCGGGTGCTGCTTGGGATGCCCATCGCCGCCTTCGGTAGAAGGAGCTGCAGCAGCGCCTCCTGGACCTAGGTCTCCAGCCTTCATGAGCTGAGCGAGAACGCACGTTTGGGTAATCGGGGCGGACTGCGGGCGGCTGCCTTCAAGGGCCGGGAGAGGACGCCGTGTTGGGGGAATCAAGGCAGCCGGTGGTGCAACGGGTATGGTTTGGGTGCCGCACAAAGGTTGGGGAACGGCACGGCGAACAGGGTGAGTGGGCACGGAAAGAGTGGCTAGATGAGTTGGCAAATGTGGTCAATGGTGAGGTGGAAGTGGACTTTTTTTTTTATAATTTTCAGAGCCCGTGCATAGATGCATGCATGCATAAATAGGGCCGGCCCGTGTTTCGACCCGGTATCTATTTCGTTCCCCATCCGTCACTCAGTGTCATCAGATATACTGTACACATGAAATGTATAGCTATAACGAACATTTCTCCTCGAAACGTGAGCCCCAGCAATTCGATGGCAAACTTTGACCGCCCATAGTAAACTCGATCCACAGCTCCATGTGACAACGAAGCCAAGTTGAGAGGGGCACGTTTGGGATCGGATTTAATTGACTTGATCGCCACAGAACCACAACCACGTGCCACAACGAACTGGTGGCGAAGTGCGAGCTACGGTGACCATAGATAGATTCGCCGGCAGTACGTGGTTGCCACCAGCAGCAGCTCGCGCGGGCTACCAGCAACCCGCCACCAGATGCTGCTGCGCTTCTTCTCTCCCACATGTACAACCAAAAGGAGGCGAAGAAGCCGATCTAGCTTCCCACATGCGCGCGCACAGCCGCACACCAACTCTCTCCCAAGATGCCAAGACCAATCTTGAGTCCATCTCAACATGCCCCGACCGACATCCACCTCCCCTCAGCATGGTGATGGACATGAAAACAAACCGAGGCGCTAGCGGCTTCATCGCTGCGCGCGCTCGGGCATGCGTGTTCGGTGTTCCCCTGGTCAGATGATGAACTATATATATATCGCCACACTCTGGCGTATAGCTTAGGTAGCAGCAGTTGGCTCGCTCGGCTGCCGAGGAGATGAGGCGAAATGGAGCAGACGGACAGCACGCGACACGGCGCGCGCACGGGTTTTTCTAGCTGTGGTTCTGCTGCCTGAGCGGCGACGCGCGTCCTTTGCTTCCATGAGTGCCATGCCGCCGCTAAAGGCAGTGTGCACTGTGCTTGTACCGGACGCGTTAGCTGGCTGGAGCCCGGCGACAGAAACAGGCCACATGACGAGCCACCGAGAAATCACTGGAGGTGGAGGGCGGACGATCGAATCGCAGCTGGAGATTCAATGGTAGTGGTTGCAGTACTTGTCCTAGTGCTGAAACTCGCCGTAGTTTCGTGGTACGATGATCACTGATCAGACATTAAGAGGACCTCCCGTTTCAAAACAATTCAAGTGGGCTGCTACCATATGGCATGGTATGTACTCAGACGCTGTATTCTTCGCGTGAACCAACTGGGTACGTAGTAGTACAGTACTACAGTGGAGTGTTCTGTGGCCTGTGGGGAGAGTACAGTATACGTAAAAGCGATCGTCAAGGCACGGGAGTCCTGCGTCCAGGTCCAGGAGGAGAACAGAATGGAATCTGTGCGAGCCCGTGACGTACGCCTCTTCTGCACCGGGGTCCGGCGTCCGAGCGGTGATGTACTGACACGCCTTCGTCCTCTCATCTTGGATCTACTGTATAAAGGTACTCAGCATTTTGGTGCGAGCGATCGATGAACTGGCCTCTCGTCTTCGACCCTCTTCGCTTGGATGGATCTGCTGGTAGTGGACTCTTAAAGCAAGCACCACGGTGTCATCCTGTTGGTGCGCGGCAATCTGTCCGAGACTACAAAGAATTGAGAATACTGTGTTCGCGAGTAAATTACAAGAAACTACCCAATTCAGGCAAAGTCGACGGGTCAGTATCAGTTCTATTAATTTTTTCAAGTCAGTACCATTTCTAGAACAGAGAACAGCAAATCAAGCAAAACCTCAGTAAAACCTCACTAAACAGCATTTTAACCTTCGTGGCCCGATGAGGTGGCCTAACGGCCCTCCTGGCTGTCCACTTCTGTTAAAGTTTGGGCTAAGATGGAGATGGGCCCACCTGTCAGTCCTACTTTTATTTTTATTTTTTGCTCTTCTCATTCCTCTCTCTATCTCTTCCACGGAAATGACTCCCTCCCACCTCTGTAGAAAAAAAAAGACTCCTTCCCACCTACCATCGGTGACGCCCCCGGCCAGGCTTCTCCTGCCTCCAGCGACCCTCTTCCTTCGACGTCCGGCCGAGAGCCGCTCTGCTCGCCCGCGTCGCGCCCGTCCGCGTCTATGCCGTCCGCGCGCGTCTGAGCTCCTCCGCTGCTGCGCTCCGCTCACGCCGGCGACGCCCCCGGCCGAGCCCGTTCGCTGTGACCTGGATTCTTCTTCCCGGGCCTCCAACATCATCTCTGCATGCGCAACATGCCACCGCCGCCAAGGCCGGCCACCCTCCTCCCTGGCCTGCGCTCGCCCCCTTCGCCTCAGCACGAGCAACGCCGCAGCTCCAGCACGCATCGTGCGGCGTCACCCACTGCGTCAGGTACCCAGATTGCCGGCACAAAAAAGTGCCGGCAAAGGCACCAAAAGTGCCGGCAAAGATTTTCAAGCGCGAAAAAAAGTCGTCGCGTTTATTCCGGTCGAGGTAGGTCTCTGCAGGCATTTTTAGAAAAGTGCCGTTAATTGTATTTTAAAGCACTTCCAAAAATGCCGTTAGTTAGTATTGCCGCACTTTTGAAAGATGCCATGGAATCTTTTCTGTGGCACTTTCGAAAATGCCATAGAATCTTTTCTTGGCACTTTTCAGAGAATGTCATGAAATCTTTTTACTAGCACTTTTCTAGAGATACCATCTAAACTTTTTGCCGGCACTTTTAAAGAATGCCTACAATTACTTTTTCAGGCTTTTAATTCTGGTGCCGCTGATTATTTTCTTAGGCATTTTTAAGGTTGTTATACTGCCTACAAACATTCAAGCAATCTACAATCAAGCATACATCTCACTCAAGAAGTCAAGCAATGTTTGAAACCAACATTTTGAAACATTCAAGGATTCACAATACAGGCATCTAATTAACTTCCATGACCAACAGTGTTCATCTCCACATCATGAACAACATGGTTTGAAACCATTAGATAAAATACACAACAAGGTTCATCTAACATGGTTCATCTAATTGGCTTCCATCTTACTTGTCTGACCAACATGGTTCATCAAGCAGACCTGGAACACAATCACACATCATACTGGCTTCCATTTGCTTGTGGCTTCTATCCCATGTGTCTCTTCACAGCCTACTCGCAGCCCAATGCCCAGGAGGAATATTGTTTGCCTAAATTGTACAGCACCCGAAAAAGACAATGATCCTCTACTAGAAGATGCAGATCTACTCCAAATCCCAGCAGTTCCAGTAATTTATCCTGACAAAAAAAAATAGTAAATCAAGTAGTCCACTTTAATGCAAACACACTTCGATTCCAATAATGCAAGTATACATACAGTAATTCATGGACACATAGGCAAACAATATTTAGAGATTTGTTGCTCTAGTAACTTGTTGTATGAACACATACATAATGTATATAGGAACTTGCTCCACTTTAAATTTGCAAGTACTCCCAGCAAGAAATCAAACAATATTCAGAGAGTAGCAAACATGCATTGACCGTTTGACACACACGAAATAAATTGGTACTGTACTATTGGTGAAGTTAAGTCAAATAACTGTCCAATAAAACATACTCCCAGTCAAGCTACCGGTGCTATTGTTCAATCAAGATATGGTAAACTAAAATGGTTCGGGGAGAGAATCGAACCTGAATATCTTAAATAATTCATCAATCTCGGAATCGCCTGCAAACGGTGGCTTACGCTTCACCATTTCTGCAAAGATACAGCCCATCGACCACACATCAACTGGTGTGGAATATTGCCTCGCTCCAAGAAGAATTTCGGAGCTGCGTACCATAATGTTACTACCTGAAAAATACTTCCCATAGACATGCCTTGTGAGTTGATGTGCCATGGTGTTGTTTGATACAAGAACAATGAGCTTGTTTAGATGCAAAATCATATGTAGTACATACTAAGATGCAAAATTGTATACTAAGATCCTGCCAAAAGGCGATGTGAGTACTGGAACAGGTTCTCAATGCGCTTGTAAACGAGTAATAGAAGAAAAATACCTCTTGAGTAAATGTACGAACAGGGATTCCAAAAGCCCTGGCTAAACCAAAGTCCGCAAGCTTCGGTGCGTTAGTACGCCGATCTACCAATAAATTCCGAGGTTTCAAATCTCGATGAAAAACTCTATGAGAATGACGAGTAAGCAACGCCGCGGAGTATCACGATAGAGATATGACTGGAGAAAGAAGAAAACAGATCACATACTCACATACCAAGATGCAACCGGAAGATCTTCTCGTGCGGATACCTATTCCGGCACATAGCATCCAAGGAGAGCCCGAGTTAATACACCGGAGGTAAATGTTGAAGCAAGGTAACAGGAAAAAGGACGGCGAGCGGAGCTGGAAGAGCTCGGCTTCCGGGGTGTATTGTTCCGCAATGTCTTCCGGATTTTTCCGGTTACGAGAATACATCTCTAAGATAAATTTTAGAATAGTACAGGTAACAGGTAAATGTTGAAGCAAGGTAACAGGAAAAAGGTTGCAGAGATATTGTACTCCAGAATTAACAAGCATAGTAAGCCCTCATGCATATACTCCAGATTTGTTTTTTCGAGAAAACGCAAAAGACTTTTGCGTTTCATTTCATTGAAAAGATAGATAACTTTACAAGCCTCCTAGGAGGCGGGGTACAGATACAAGAAGTGACTCAGTGCACATCCCAGGTCGTCGGAAGCACTACCCTAATGCCCTTCGCGCCGGCCCTAGCCCAAAGATCAGCCTCTTCGAAGATCTCCTGAACCAAGTCGTGTACCGAGGGCTGGGCTCTGTCAAACACGCAAGAATTGCGGTGTTTCCAGAGCATCCAAGGCGTCAGCAGGTGTTCTCAATACTCCAGAATTTTAATCAACTTACTGTAGAAGCACACCACTTCCAGAAACAATTAAACTAGGATACAATTTTAATCAACTTAGTGCAAAGCATACCTGGAAGCCTGTTATCTTCTTCAGATCAGACTTCATTTTCCTGATTCTTAAGTCTATCTGAGTTTTGTAATGGAGCTTCTTCTCTGTAAACACCAAGGAAACGGAACACTATAGGTTACTGCATATAGAGACCCACTGCATTTAAATGCTTTCTGAAGAGATTAGATTCACACAATGTGGTGCTTCGATGAAATATTTTCAAAGTCTAGTAGACGGACTATCAGTACTTGTGGTTTGTCATGCGGCCACTAAAACAACTAGGCAAATTTTGTGTACCAGTGATTATATTTGTGTGCCTTCTGTTTTCAGACCTAGCTAAACGATTAGTCTATGTACTCTCATTACTTCTTTTACCTCCTGATGTTATTTGGTATCCTGTTCATTAGGTCGTTCATCCGCTTTGAAATGTGATGTCCTACAGCTATATTGCAAATATTCTTTTAAGCGGAGACTAAATATTATTACTAAGATAAACAAGCAGCTAATGTACTCCAGTAGTACCAGTAGAACGGTCCAAATTTTTTCTATCTGCTGCTTGTAGAATAACAAAGACAATTCAGGTTGGACTGTTCTACTTGGTGTATAACAAAGACATTTCAGGTTCCGGGAGTGATGTACTTTCATCACAATCGAAACCCATATGCTCGGTTAAACTGGTTTAAGCGTACATCAATGCTTAGATCCGAGTGTTTTACGGGTATCAACCAATTTAAGCTACTCCACAATTTCTACCCCCAAACATAAGCTTTTCGACAAGCAAAGCAAAAGTACAGTACTCTTGGAAGGTTGCGAAGTGAGCCATCTCAAGTGTGCTGAAACAGTCTCCAACCATCCAAAACTGTATGTGTTGTGTTAGAGTGCAAAGTTACATGGCCAGATGCTAGTTTGGCCAGAAATGGGTACTCCGGCAGGCAGGTGTGACCAGCAGCAGCAGGAGTATAACCCATGTAAATTTGGTCAGAAAGGAACAGGACCTCTAATGCTTGTTATTGAGCTGCTTGTTATTCGCATATGAGAAGTTGTGCTAAATGAGGTCACCGAATCCCGTCTCCGGCGAATCTAAAACGGTAGAATAGAAGTGAATAAGTTCATTGTTGTCCAACAAAGAAACAAAAGACTTATAAAAATCAAACAGTAATCTATGTGTGCATGTGTGTTCCTTTAAGTAACATCAAGTGCGCGTAATACAAGCTGCTGTGGCAACTTTGCTTTTCAACCACTACTCGCAAAGTCACAATAATAGTGAACTACATGTTGTTTCAATTCAGAAACCTTCCAAGATTCTGCAGAAAAATGAACTTTGTCTGCCGCTTCTTACATTAATATAAGTACATGCAACCTGAGTTATTTTTCCAGCAATGACTCAAAAAAAAAACCTAAGATTTGCATAGGAACGCCACAAATTGTCTAGCCCGCTTGGGGACCATAAGAACAGGGAGGAGATGGAAGTATAAAACAGGTTGCTTCCCACAAGAATAGCCATTTGACACTTCATCAGATAATGACTTATGGCAAAACTGAGTGCAGAAGTACTATGCAAGTACAACAAAAGCCTTATGGCTGTGTACCACTATATTTGTCAAGAAAGTGCAAATAAAATAAGGCTCGAGTATATCTACTTATATAGGAGGCGCTTGGAAGCTTTTATCTAAGGTGTACCTTGCATTTCCCGAGAATGACTTGCAGCCTTACACACCATCGGATGAGCATAAAACATCCATTACAAATTCAAGTGAACCACAAAATTGTCTGTGAAAATGACACGGGTGATCTTTAGTCTTTAGCGGCAAAAAAAAAATACACCACCATAGTCTATATCAATCCCCCCAAGTAACTCTATCTTTGCTACCGAAAATTGTTAAGCACATAAACGGTGGATTTTTCTTAAGACATGTGCTTTCATACTTCTACTCATGCAACATGAAAGGTACTAGAAAAATAGCTTAATTGTAACTCGGTGATCTTCCGATCAAAGACAAGGCTTCATTTAAGCTATAACCCTAATGCTTGACATGCCAACAATCTAACACTTCCATGCACATAGCGACTCGCTTGAGCATAGCAATCTATATCAGCTCAAGAGTCAACACCACAAGAGCTGCTTTGTATGTGCATGAATGCCCCGAAAAATTTCTCTAGCAGGTTCAGTGGAATTAGAAAAATCCTAACTATGCTAACCATGTGACTTAATACTAAGTGCATTCACAACATCCACACAAATTATCCAAAAATAGAATCTCGGCGCTAAAACTGAATCATGACATGAACTGGTAGTTGGGTTTTGGTCTCAATTTGAACAAGAGTAATCACAGAGCCTGCCCTTTGATTTTTCTAGGAATTAAACATACGAGTTACCTGCCCTTCTCGATATCCTTGGATACCGATGTTGTCAGCCTTGGCCTACTCGGACCGAGTACGCCCTAGCTGCTCGGCGAGGACGCGCAGCCGGCACCCGCCCTCACCCGCGACGGTACGCGCCTCGGCCTCGACGCGCGTGGTCCGGTCGGCGATGCTCGATGCGAACCGCCGGTTGTCGACGAGGAGGCCTTGATTGTCGTGGTCCTTGGCGATGTTGGGGTCCTCGAGGGCGCCCACGGCGGGGCAGGCCCCCTGCGTGGGATGGGGAGGATGGCGTCGTGTGAGGGCTCGTCGCGGTCGACGCCAAGCCGTATAGCAAAAATACGGAGGAGCAGCCGAGCAGGAGAACGGGGGCAGGGTCGAGAAGCATGCCGCAGGTGTCGTAGGGGAGAAGCACGAGGTGTGGCGGCGCGGGAACCGCGGCGGCGACGGTGCTGAACCACCGCTAGGGTTAGCCGCGGCGTCGCTCTCAGGTGCGGAACGGCGGGGCGCGAGTAGGGATCTAGTGGAGGGGCACAAGACGAAGTTCTCTCAGTGAGTAGAGGCGGCGGACGCGGCCGGCGTCGGACGGCACGGCGGCGGTGCATCGAGGACGCGAGAGAGAGGTGGGTGGGGGAGAGGAGTGCGGCCGTGCTCGTGCGAGACCCTTCGAGGGATGTTTGTTCGTTTTTGCATTTAGACCCTTCGGCTTTTAGAAAATAATGCCGGCACTTCGATAAATGACGGTAATAATCAAGCATTGAGGGCAACCTCCTAAAGTGCCACCAATTATGTGGTAATCTAAGGCACTCAGCAGAAAATGCCGCTAATCAATAGAATTGTAGGCATTGATTGTAAACTGCCGGCAAGAAAGTGCCGGTAATCCGGACACGTGAGGTAGTGACCTCGCGATCGCCCCCGCACGCACCAGCTCGCGTAGGTCACACCGCATAGACGCCAAGCCGCCCCGGAAAATGCCCACCATGCCCGCCTCCGCGATGCATCCACACGCTTGCACGACGGCCACTCGTTCGCGAGTCTGGGTGCGTCGACCACGAGGGCGGCGGACGGGCCTAGCGCGCAGCCCGCGTAGAGCGGCGCGAGCACGCAGGCCACACGAGTCCACCACCGGAACTGAACGAGACGCGAGGGGTCTGTGCCGCCAGAGGACAACGGAGGCGGCCGGAATCGATAGTTTTCTCGCCAGAGTCGAAGAAGGAATCGGCGACTTTGCCGTCGGTACAGGGCGCACCGGGTCGAGTCCGTCGGTGACATGGGTATACCCTTCGGGTACCCATTATTAGTATACCTAGCTCGGCTCGGCCCAATATGGAGAATTCCCAACAAGGCAATCCGAAGTAGTAGTCAACTAGGACTCTTGTAAAACCCTAAACTGGTTGCATATATAAAGCCAGCCAGGGCACCCGATAGAAGGAGGCCAATAGATAGACAACATAGCTCCGCTTATGGCGGCACCCTGTAAATATACATATGATCATATGCTGGATTGCTAGCAGCACGTAGGGATCCTCCACCGAGGGGACCCGAAGCTGGGTACATCATGTGCCTAATCTCGCTCCCGGAATCTCCATCGTCGCTCTCTCCCGAAACCCAAGTCTACAATACGTAGGCATTGCCGAGGTGATCCCTCGTCAATTGGCGCCGTCTGTGGGGAATCGCGGCGTCTGGATTGCGTGATCCGGGCAGGATCAATCATCATCAACAAATGTTCAGATTGCATCTAGGTAGGAAATCTTTGAGTTCATCTTCAACTACTACGTCCGGCGGATGGCTGGATTTTTTCGCGCATCTGAGCACGGACCGATCATCACGCTGGAGAAGTAGCTAGCAAAAAAGAGAGGAGCGACTTGATCGCCAAATTCAGCTTCGCGAGAAGAATAAGTCTTCATACGGCCAATCGAAACCAAGTTGTTTTGTTTCAAGTCACGAGCAGGAAGCAGGGCTGGTTGTTTATTGTGTACTTCAGGATCGTGTCGCAAGAAAAGGAGCACGCGTGAAGAAAAAACCATTGCATGAAGGTTATTGGGTACAAAGGACACAGGAATCGAGGGCACGACGATCTGCCGAAGATTGTAGCACCAAAGAAAGAAGATAATCAGTTCAAATTATTTTCGCCATGGCCGCACACGATCACGGAGCGGCTCGCCGACTTTGGCAGTACAACATGGAGTCCAATAAGATGAGATTGGAGGCTTCTATCTCCCATAAGTTGACGACAAAAAAGATTTGAAAACATACATGGAAATCAATCGAAGGTTTCACGCATCAAATATTATCAGGATTTTCTCGCTGGCGCTTCGAGCGAACAAAAATAACCAAGTGCTATATTTTTAATTACGCAAAATTTATTTCAGAAAATATTTTTTGGCTCGTGCTATTATTTGCGTGTAGTTTTTGCGCCGTAATATAACTGCAGATTGGAAGAAAAAAAAAACGTTGACTTCTTCTATGTCGACCCGATTTTGGCCATCATGCGTCCACCGTCGCGCACTCGACGCCACATTCGGGGGCTCGTCCGTCGTAAAATTCGCCAGCACGCACTTGCCTTACTCGGGGGCGCGCCCGACGCGGATCTGCCACATCAACTGCGTCATCTTTATCAATTATGTCGGCCACATCTAATACTTCCGGTCAGGCGCCGCGTGACTACATACTGCGTTCAAGGCACGACTTGCATGCACATCGGCTCCGCCGCACCCGATAAAAAGCTAAGTTTTCCTCTTCTTCCAAGATTCAATTATTTATTTACGTTCGCCATACCCGAATACTCGGGGTGTGCCATTACAATATTACAGCAAATACACCCGACATTCGGGGCTGCGCCATTAAATCGCAAATACACTCGTGGATTTATTTTCTTCGGCTCTGGATATATCTTCATCGGCTCAGTGGATTTATTTTCTTCGGTTTAGTGGATTTCCTTTCTTTGGCTCTGGATATATTTTTCTTCGGATCAGTGGATTTATCTTCTTCGGCTTACTGGATTTATTCTCTTCGGGTTATCATTGGTTTCCTCTTATACAATACTACCCGATGTGCTTCCGGGTCAATGGATTCATCTTCTATGGTTATTACTGGATTTATTTTCTTCGGGTCAATGGATTCATCCTCTATGATATCGGCGGATTCATCTTTAATATATGCTTCATATTTAAAGGCTAGATTCATATTATATTATTTTCAATGGCTTCATCCTAAATGGCTTCACCTTATATGATGCCGCGACTCCGTCAACTTCTTCCGATATCACGGCGAACACTCAGGGGCTCGACAACGACTTTGCCCCGGGTCACAACTGCGGCACCGCGTCTAAGCCACAATCACGATATCACCACATCAGTGCTCGGGGGCTCGGCTATTTCTTTATAAACAATTTGGCGGCATTTACTTTTGTTATTTGGTGGTTTTTATTTCGGCTCGATTTCTTCTCTGCACTCGAAGACTTTATTGAGCGTCGACTCCGTCGTATCTAATAAGCTAAGTGTTTCTTTTTAATTTACATAAAGTTGATTATCATTTACTTTTACCGCACACAACACTCGGGGGTTGTGCGGCATAAATTCACTTTACATATCATCGAATCCGAGCATCTGACACCGCATGCGAAAAAGAGAGTGAAGGAAAAATATAAAAAGTTTGTTTATTTGTGCAGGAGAAAGCAAATTTCAAAGTATGCAAGTTCTTGAGCCTTTGTATGGATGCGCGCACCCGACCATAGCCTCGGGGGCTACTCCCATCGGGAGCGCCGACCGTGCACCCGGCGAAATTGTCTTCAAAAGAGAACTCGATGAAATCTTCTTCAGGGAGGAACCCGACGAAATCTTAAGAGAACCCGACGAAATTGTCTTCAAAAGAGAACCCGACGAAATCTTATTCAAGGAGGACGTAATTATTGTCTTCAAGAGAGAACCCGATGGAATCTTATTCAAGGAGAACCCGACGAAATTGTCTTCAAGAGAGGACAGGACCCGACGAAGAATTTTTCTCAAGGAGGACCTGAAGAATTGCCCTCAGGGAGGACTCGAAGAATTGCCCTCAGGAAGGACCCGAAGAATTGTCCTCAAGGAGAACCCGAAGAATTTTCCTCAAGGAGGACCCGAAGAAATTTGCTTCAAGGGGGAACTCAACGAAATTTTCATCAAGGAGGAAGCCAAAAAAAAAAGAGGGTGGAAAAATCTTCGGGTTCATTAACTCGTCATTTATTCCGAACAAGAGCGTCGGCAAGGTACCTGACGACAATATAGAAGAACCAAATATATTCGGCTATCCCATCACGCCGCGAAAAATATAGAAGATCCCAAAAAATGGGTCATTGCATCAGCCGAACAAGGCACAAGACAATATATTCTCGGAGCGCGTCCGCCGCGGTAAAAACTCCGAATGCCGTGACTTGTAAAAAGGTCACGAAGGTAAGTCCCCAGGATCTATCCTGCGCGGCCTGGCACCGCCTCTGACGGTGTTCTGCTACTTTTTTCCGTATCAACAGATGCGAAGAAAAATCCTAACGGACGCGTTAGATACCCGATAAAACATGACTGGAATCCGGCATCTGGTAAGTCCTGAAGCGGCACATGTCGAATTACGCCAGTATCTCGAGATCATGTTCGGGGACGTGATCTTGAAGTAGGTTTTTGCGGATTGCCACAAGAGCAGTTAACTGGTACCTGATCCGTTAGATGAACCAGCCCCAATTACCGTTATCCCTGCACAATATATTTGACGAAGAAACTATAGTGTTTCTTTGGTCTCGAAGAATTTGAAAAGGAGAAAAAGCATGGAAATTTCATTCGATTATGTAAATATATAAAGGTTTGTAGACTCAACTCGACTATGCGACTCGAGTAGAGCCTACTCCCATCGGGAGCACATGGATTTCATTAAGTCCTCCAACAGGAGTCGATAAAAAGAGGGGCTGCGCCCAGAAATTGTTGGAGATATGCCCAAGAGGCAATAATAAAATGGTTATTATAATATATCTTTGTGTTTATGATAATGTTTGCATACCATGCTATAATTGTATTAACCGAAACATTGGTACATGTGTGTTATGTAAACAACAAGGAGTCCCTAGTAAGCCTCTTGTATAACTAGCTTGTTGATTAATAGATGATCATGGTTTCGTGATCATGAACATTGGATGTTATTAATAACAAGGTTATGTCATTAGGTGAATGATATAATGGACACACACCCAAATGAGCGTAGCATAATATCAAGTCATTAAGTTCAATTTGCTATAAGCTTTCGATACATAGTTGCCTTAATCCTTCGACCATGAGATCATGTAAATCACTTACACCGGAAGGGTACTTTGATTACATCAAACGTCATTGCGTAAATGGGTGACAATAAAGGTGGGATTAAGTATTTGGAAAGTGTGAGTTGAGGCATATGGATCAATAGTGGGATTTGTCCATCCCGATGACGGATAGATATACTCTGGGCCCTCTCGGTGGGATGTCATCTGATTAGCTTGCAAGCATATGAATGGTTCATAAGAGATCACATACCACGGTACGAGTAAAGAGTACTTGTCGGTAACGAGGTTGAACAAGGTATGTAGATACCGATGATCGAACCTCGGACAAGTAAAATATCGCGTGACAAAGGGAATCGGCATCGTATGTAAATGGTTCAATCGATCACTAAGTCATCGTTGAATATGTGGGAGCCATTATGGATCTCCAGATCCCGCTATTGGTTATTGATCGGAGAGGAGTCTCGACCATGTCTGCATAGTTCGCGAACCGTAGGGTGACGCGCTTAAGGTTCGATGTCGCATAAGTAGATTCGGAATATGAGTTGGAGTCCGAAGTTTTTGTTCGGAGTCTCGGATGGGATCCGGGACATCACGAGGAGGTCCGGAATGGTCCGGAGAATAAGATTCATATATGGGAAGTCAATTTCCGGGTTCGGGAAAAAGTCCGGTGTTTTGACCGGAGCTTCTAGAAGGTTCTAGAGGGCCACCAGTGGGCCCACCACCCCGGGAGAGGCCACATAGGCGCCACATGGCATAGTGGGTCCTACCCACCATGACATGTGGGCCTAGGCCGGCCCCCCCTTAGAGATAAGATCTATCTCTAGTTTAAATGGTTTAAATCTAGAGATAAGATCTATCTCCTAAAATAAATGGTTTAAATTAGGAGATAAGGGGGAAAACTTGGGGGAGGAGTTTGCCCCCCCATGTGGCCGGCCAAAGGGGGTAGGTGGGCCCTAGGGGAAACCCTAGGCCGAACCCCCACCTATATAAAGAGGGGAGGGGGTGGCCGGCCAAGGCACCCCATCCAGAAACCCTGTCCGCCCCCTCTCTTCCTCCTCCATATGCTGCGCAGGCTTAGGCGAAGCCCTGCAGCAATTCTTCTCCACCACCACCACCACGCCGTCGTGCTGCCGGGATTCCGTGGAGATCTACCACACCTCCGCCGCCCGCCGGAACGGGGAGAGGAAGGGCTTCATCGACACCGTACGCGCGACCGAGTACGGAAGTGCCGCCGGCTTGCAAGCATTGGGGATGATCGTCTACATCAACAACGAGATCTGATCTCGTAGGCTTTGGAAATCATCAAGGGTTAGTATCTTATCAATCTCGTTGCTTCGATCTTGTAGATTAGATCTTGGGTGTTCCATAGATTAGATCTTGGATTTATTCGTCTTGCGGTAGGAAATTTTTTGTTTTCTATGCTACGAACCCCATCAGTGGTATTAGAGCCATGTCTATGCATAGATCTGTTGCACGAGTAGAACACAATGGTTTTGTGGGCGGTGATGCTTTTGTTGCTTTAGTTTGTGCACTTTGCTTCTTGCGGGATGGTGGGATGAAGCGGCCCGGGCTAACTTTACATGACCGTGTCTCATGAGACTTGCTCCACGCTTGACATGCAACTTGTATTGCATAAGTGGCTTTGCGGGTGTCTCGTCTCTCCCACCATAGTGAAGATTGTATTTTGCACTTCTATTGTCAACACTAGTATCACCGTTGTGGTTCATGTTCGTAGGTAGATTGGATCTTACTCGAAAACCCTAAACCACGTAAAATATGCAAACCAAATTAGAGGCGTCTAACTTGTTTTTGCAGGGTTTGGTGATGTGATATGGCCATGATGTGATGATGATTATATTTGATGTATGAGATGTTCATTATTGTATTATGGCAACCGGCAGGAGCCTAATGGTTGTCTTTAAATTTGTTAAGACCTGCGTGTCTATTCATCATGTAATAGCGTTATTTCAAGTAGTTGTTATAGTAGCTGTAAGTGATGGACAACCATGAAGCGGCGCCACGGACCTTGGTGCAATGCTCGGTGATGATGGAGATCATGATAATGTGCTTGGAGATGGAGATCAAAAGCACAAGAAGAAAGGCCATATCATATCACATATTATGAATTACATGTGATGTTAATCCTTTATGCATCTTATCTTGCTTAGATCGCGACGGTAGCATTATAAGATGATCCCTCTCACTAAATATCAAGATAATAAAGTGTTCATCCTTAGTATGCACCGTTGCTAAGACTTGTCGTTTCGAAGCATCTCGTGATGATCGGGTGTGGTAGACTCTACATGTGCATACAACGGGTGCAAGCCGATTTGCACACGCGGATACTAAGGTTGCCTTGACGAGCCTAGCATGTACATACATGGTCTCGGAACACGGGATACCGAAAGGTAGAGCATGAGTCATATGAATGATATGATGAACACTTTGAGTGTTCGCCTTTGAATCTACATCTTTTCTCGTGATGATCGGACTTGGTGTAGTGGATTTGGTTCGTGTAATCACTAAGACAATGAGAGGGATGTTGTTTTGAGTGGGAGTTCACCTAGTTAATTGAAGAATTAAAAATGAACTCAAATTATCATGAACATAGTCTGAATAGTATTTTGAATTAAATTTGTAGAATTGGCATCCGTTTTCTACCATACGCTAGTCTTGTAATTGAGATAGAAATACTCGTTAAGTCCGACAAGTAACTTTACGGACCGGTACCGTATTGTTAAAGAATCAAGATATGATTAAGTCCTAATGCAAACTTTTAGTAAACCTCACATTGATGATTCAAAGAGCAATGGTTTCAATTAGTACGTTAAATCATCTTGTCTCCGTGAAACTTGAAGTTCAAATCCGTTTGAAAAGTAAGGAGCTGAAAATTTTGTTTTCGTAAATGAGCAAGGTATGAGATATATGTGATATCTAAGACCTTATTGCAAGATGATAGAATATAATCTAGTGAGACTACATAAACTCATAAGTTTTATGGGAATGTACGAAGGTTGAAGATGCTAGGCATCCCAATCCTCCAACTAATTGGGCACTAACGATATTCGCATATCCATGAAGTGATCGTCCTTAGTATGCACCGTTGCTAAGACTCGTCGCTTCGAAGCATCTCGTGATGATCGGGTGTTATAGATTCTACGTGTGCATACAACGGGTGCAAGCCAGATTTGCACATGCGAATACTAAGGTTAAACTTTACGAGCCTAGCATGTACAGACATGGTCTCGGAAAGTCGTCATGATTTGATGGATAAAATTATGAATGAAATTGTTCATTACATTAAAAGGTTACTAATAGTGAAATCTAGAACACTTGTCATGTGATGGTCAACTTCAAGGTAAGAACCTCAAGGTTATTGGTATTTGACCAATGGACCTAGAAGTTATTGAAGGTGAAGTGTTCTCTGGAGAATGAGGAAAGATAAAAGAGAAACTACAAAAGATATTTTGGCGTAAAGAAAGAAAAGACTAGAAAGTCTAGCTCGGGTGTATATAGATGATATACATGTTATGGATGTATTCCTTGTTTGGTCACACAATGAAATTCTTGGGTAATTGTACCATATTGGTTGGTATGAGGTGTCATACAAGAGAACGCAATACAAGAATACAATGGCCTAAGTGATCGACAAGGAATATGGTAGAAATGCACGTCTGGAACAAAATAAAGTGTTATTGTGTTCGTCGTTGGCATTTTATCTAGCCCTTCGGATTTTATAATAAAGAACTTTACAATGGTTGTTATGTTCTAGTCAAATGAAAACAATGAGTTGTTCAATTATGACATATTCCATGTACGATGGATAAGTTATTATAAATCTTTATGGTGAAGCACACATGCATAACACTGACGTTAAAATGCCATAAGGCAAATGATATGAATTCCACTCATTAGTGGAACCGCCATTTAGGTCATGTTAGAAAGGAACGCATGAAGGAACTCCATTTGAATGGATTTTTGGAGTCATATGATTTTGAATCATTTGGCGCTTGCAAATCTCTTCTAAAGAGAATGATTTAAATACCGTTCATAGGCCAAGAGTTGAACGGGCAACTAACTTAGTGGAAACATACATGATGATGTATATGGTTCATCGGGCATAGTTGTGTGCGGGAGATTCTTCTACTTCATGAAAACTTCCAACAATGAATTGAGTGTATATATGTGGATATATTTATTCGATAAGGAAGAAGTTTGAAACATTTGAATGGATTCAAATAAATTTCAGCATGAAGTGGAAATCATCGTAATAGAAAAGCCAAATATCTGTGATTGGATCATGGTGGAAATATTTGAATTACGAGTTTTAGCGAACATCTAAGAGAGTTATGAAATTGTTCTACAACTCACGTTTCTTGGAGCATCATAGTGATGATGAAGTATCCGAGAGACGTATCCAAACCTGTTGGGTTAATGATGAGATAAAATAAAATGATGCCATTATATTTTGTGGATTATTCTTTAGAGACTACCGCTTTTACACTAAATAGAGCGTCATCATAATCCGTTGAAATGACACCATATGAGTTATGGCATGGGTATAAACCCTAATAGTCCTTTCTTAGATTTTGGTATGCGTAGCATAAGTAAATGAGTTTACAACCAAAATCGGATGAATGTCTTTGTTGGTTATCCCAGAGAATTGATTGGGAATTCTTTCCACTATTAAGTAAAAGACAAAAGTGTTTGTTGATGTTACTTGCTTATTTCCAAGAAATTGTTTTATAGCGAAGTATTTGAGTGGGAGGACAATGGAACTTGATAAGGTTCATGAACCCGAGCGTGATGATCGCAGTAGCACAAAGCATCGGAAATGGTTCCGGAAGCAGCCTACGAAGATCATGGCTCCCATGTCTATAAAGTGTTATAGTCATGGAGATCAAAGTACCTATTGAACCTTGTAGATATGGTTTACTTTGTGATCAAATGAATGATTTGTGAACAAAGGATTGATTTTGAACAATGATAAACCAACTACATACAAAGAAGTTATGATGGGCCCTGACTCCGTTAAAATGGCTATGCGCCATGAAATCCGAGATAGGTGAACACTTTTTGAAAGTAAATGGATCTATAAAATTGATGGACTTGGATACTATATCCTTAAAGAAGCTTGACTTATCGAAAAGTTGTTTACGACAAAGTTCAAAGAGTTGACTACGATAAGATTAGATCTTCCGTGGCAATGCTTATAGTCTATGTGGATTATTCTAGTAATCGCTACATATTTCTTTTATGAGATATGATAGTAGGATGGCAGAAATACATTTCTTACCGAAGTATGTATGAAGGATGTATACCAGATACAACCAAGAGTTTTGTCTGGTCCATGGAATACTAGATAGGTATACAAACTTCAATTGGATGAAGTAAGTATCGCGGAGTTGGAATCTTCACCGGATGAAATAATCAAAGAGTTTTGATTTCATCGTAAATGATGAAGATGCTTGCATTTGCAAGAAATTAAGTGGGAGCGCTGAGACATATTTATGTAGATGACATATCGTTGATTAAAAATAATGTAATCATGTACTTGATGTGATTAAAAGGTTTCATTGAGAATTAATTTCAATGAAAGGATATGGACTGAAACATATTTAGTGTCAAGATCTATGAAGATAGATTGAAACACATAATAAGTTTAAGTTAAAGTACATAGAATGAATATTGAAGTAGTTCAATACAAAATGTTAAGAAGATGTTCTTTTCATGTGAAGGTTTAACAAGACTTGAGTGTATTTGACACTCGATGAGTAAATACACATGAGTGATCACTGGCGGAGCTTCCTTAGGGCCAAACCGGGCCACGGCCCGCCCAGATATTTCTTCAAAACATCTGTATGTCAGTATATTAGTGGCCCAGCCCACCAGCTCCTGACCCAAGCTCTTCGGTCCTCACGCTATGTTTCAGAATGCAGACTCCTGATCTATTTCCTGTCTCCTGACCCGGCCGCTCGCCACTTCGCTACCCAGCCAGGCTCAGGGGAGCAAGTGGTTCCCGGACTGCTGGATGCACGGGGCACGGCCGCACCGGCCGGTAGATCAGACAGCATACAAGCGACCGAATCGATCCAGCGCAAGCCCCTTCTCAGTCTCTTATTTCCTTCCCACATAATTCTTTTTTTTTGCTTTCCCCAAAATTTTAGCTAGCAATTTGGCAACATGATATGATATCTTATGTTGTCCACTTAATTCGTGTTTGCATATTACAAATTGTAACAGCCAACAACCATCATCCGTAAGAAAGGCTAGTCAGAGAAGATTTGATTTTATTTTGAGAAAAGAAGATGAAATAAGTTAAGTCGGGGAAGGTTCTTCAGCAGTCAGCACCACCAGCTGATTTTTACCCTTTGTGAAATTGGAAAAACAACTGAACCAGTAATAATGATTAATATCTAGTGAAATGGTATGATTCATTCAAGAAAAAATTGGGTTCCCCTTTAACTTGGCCCGCCCATTAATTTCTTTGAAGCTCCGCCACTGTGAGTGATTTCAGATCACGAATAATATGTACGAAGTCAGATGTCCTGTGCTCTAAAGTGTTACGAGCATATACTAGAATGATTCATGTAATGATCATTGGACAACAGTAAGAATATCCCTGAGTGTTTTAGAAGAACCAAGGGTATATATATAGTTTTTGTATGGGGTAATGACAAACAAATCGCTGTAAGGTGTTGCACCGATATTGTTTTGATCACATATGAGAATAAAATTTCAATCTCAATTAGGCTAAGTGTTATTTAAAAGGTAGCACAATGAGCTAGAATATGTCTATGCTAGATTTAGATGAGTTCTAAATATTGTGACGGATTCTACAAATGAAGGCGAGTATGTCATTGTTTTGATAATGATCGATGATGTTAAGTCGAGGAGTTCTTTGAGAACTTGGTGTAGTTCCGACGGTGTCGGAACTTTGAAGCTATATTGTGTGTGACAATATTAGTGACTTATTTCGGACCGCGGAATTAAGGTTCCACCGGAGGACTAAGCATATACAATTAATGCCGACTCATTTGGAAAATGAGTGATGCGTTGAGACGCAAATGAATTGCAAAATACATATGTTTCGAGCATGTCGGATCCGTTGACTAAAACCTCTCCCGTGAGCAAAACATGATAAGCACCAGAAGGCCAAGGTGTCATATCTTTACATATGTAAACTAGATTATTGACTCTAGTGCAAGTGGGAGACTGTTGGAGATATGCCCAAGAGGCAATAATAAAATGGTTATTATAATATATCTTTGTGTTTATGATAATGTTTGCATACCATGCTATAATTGTATTAACCGAAACATTGGTACATGTGTGTTATGTAAACAACAAGGAGTCCCTAGTAAGCCTCTTGTATAACTAGCTTGTTGATTAATAGATGATCATGGTTTCGTGATCATGAACATTGGATGTTATTAATAACAAGGTTATGTCATTAGGTGAATGATATAATGGACACACACCCAAATGAGCGTAGCATAAGATCAAGTCATTAAGTTCAATTTGCTATAAGCTTTCGATACATAGTTGCCTTAATCCTTCGACCATGAGATCATGTAAATCACTTACACCGGAAGGGTACTTTGATTACATCAAACGTCATTGCGTAAATGGGTGACAATAAAGGTGGGATTAAGTATTTGGAAAGTGTGAGTTGAGGCATATGGATCAATAGTGGGATTTGTCCATCCCGATGACGGATAGATATACTCGGCCCTCTCGGTGGGATGTCATCCGATTAGCTTGCAAGCATATGAATGGTTCATAAGAGATCACATACCACGGTACGAGTAAAGAGTACTTGTCGGTAACGAGGTTGAACAAGGTATGTAGATACCGATGATCGAACCTCGGACAAGTAAAATATCGCGTGACAAAGGGAATCGGCATCGTATGTAAATGGTTCAATCGATCACTAAGTCATCGTTGAATATGTGGGAGCCATTATGGATCTCCAGATCCCGCTATTGGTTATTGCTCGGGGAGGAGTCTCGACCATGTCTGCATAGTTCGCGAACCGTAGGGTGACGCACTTAAGGTTCGATGTCGCATAAGTAGATTCGGAATATGAGTTGGAGTCCGAAGTTTTTGTTCGGAGTCTCGGATGGGATCCGGGACATCACGAGGAGGTCCGGAATGGTCCGGAGAATAAGATTCATATATGGGAAGTCAATTTCCGGGGTTCGGGAAAAAGTCCGGTGTTTTGACCGGAGCTTCTAGAAGGTTCTAGAGGGCCACCAGTGGGCCCACCACCCCGGGAGAGGCCACATAGGCGCCACATGGCATAGTGGGTCTTACCCACCATGACATGTGGGCCTAGGCCGGCCCCCCTTAGAGATAAGATCTATCTCCTAAAATAAATGGTTTAAATTAGGAGATAAGGGGGAAAACTTGGGGGAGGAGTTTGCCCCCCCATGTGGCCGGCCAAAGGGGGTAGGTGGGCCCTAGGGGAAACCCTAGGCCGACCCCCCACCTATATAAAGAGGGGAGGGGGTGGCCGGCCAAGGCACCCCATCCAGAAACCCTGGCCGCCCCCTCTCTTCCTCCTCCATATGCTGCGCAGGCTTAGGCGAAGCCCTGCAGCAATTCTTCTCCACCACCACCACCACGCCGTCGTGCTGCTGGGATTCCGTGGAGATCTACCACACCTCCGCTGCCCGCTGGAACGGGGAGAGGAAGGGCTTCATCGACACCGTACGCGCGACCGAGTACGGAAGTGCTGCCGGATTGCAGCATTGGGGATGATCGTCTACATCAACAACGATATCTGATCTCGTAGGCTTTGGAAATCATCAAGGGTTAGTATCTTATCAATCTTGTTGCTTCGATCTTGTAGATTAGATCTTGGGTGTTCCATAGATTAGATCTTGGATTTATTCGTCTTGCGGTAGGAAATTTTTTGTTTTCTATGCTACGAACCCCATCAGAAATATAGTCAAGTTCTTCATCGAGTAGTACAACTTGAGTCTATGCCCAAGTGCAAGCACTTGCCCGTAGACTCGGGGGCTACTCCCATCGGGAGTGCTGGCCGCGCACCCGATAGAAAAACAATTTCGAGACAGCATCTACGCTACACATGATCTACGACATGGACCTCGCCTTTTATTTCTTCGACTTCGGAGATGATTATGCTTGGAGTCTCTACGCAAGTCTTCGACTTCCCTAGACAGGTACAGGGCGCACCGGGTCGAGTCCGTCGGTGACATGGGTATACCCTTCGGGTACCCATTATTAGTATACCTAGCTCGGCTCGGCCCAATATGGAGAAGGCCCAACAAGGCAACCCGAAGAAGTAGTCAACTAGGACTCTTGTAAAACCCTAGACTGGTTGCATATATAAAGCCAGCCAGGGCACCAGATAGAAGGTGGCTAATAGATAGACAACATAGCTCTGCCTATGGCGGCACCCTTTAAACATACATATGATCATATACTGGATTGCTAGCAGCACGTAGGGATCCTCCACCAAGGGGACCTGAAGCTGGGTACATCGTGTGCCTAATCTCGCTCCCGGAATCTCCATCGTCGCTCTCTCCCGAAACCTAAGTCTACAATACGTAGGCATTGCTGAGGTGATCCCTCGTCAGTCGGTGGGGAGGAAGCTGGAGTCGAATTTTGTAACATCCCAAAACTTAGGACAAACATAGGGTAGATTTCTCGAAGTGCATCCCAAAATGGGGGAATTTTTTGTTGGAGATATGCCCAAGAGGCAAGAATTAAAGTGTTTATTGTTATATCTTAGTGTTCATGATAAATGTTTACATCCCATGCTATAATTGTATTAACCGGAAACATTAATACTTGTGTGTTTTGTAAACATAAAGGAGTCCCTAGTAAGCCTATTGTTAAACTAGCTTGTTGATTAATAGATGATCATGGTTTCCTGATCATGAACATTGGATGTTATTAATAACAAGATCATATCATTAGGTGAATGATGTGATGGACATACACCCATAGTAAGCGTAGCATATGATCAAGTCATTTAGTTCTTTATGCTTCTAGCTTTAATATGCATAGTAACTTAATCCTTCGACCATGAGATCATGTTAATCACCTACACCGGATGGATGCCTTGATGACACCAAACACAACTGCGTAAATGGGTTGTTATAAAGGTGGCATTAAGTGTTCGGGAAGTGTAGGGTTGAGGCACTTGTATCAATAGTGGGATTTGTCCATCCTAATGACGGATAGATATACTCTGGGCCCTCTCGGTAGAATGACATCCAATTAGCTTGCAAGCATGTGACTGGTTCACAAGGGATATCATATCACGGTACGAGTAAAGAGTACTTATCGGAACACGAGGTTTAACTAGGTATGGAGATACCAACGATAAAACTTCGGATAAGTAAAATATCGCGAGACAAAGGGAATTATTATTTTATGTGAATGGTTCTTTAGATCACGAAGTCATCGTTGAATATTTGGGAGCTATTATGGATCTCTAGGTCCCACTATTAGTTATTGATCGGAGAGGAGTCTCGATCATGTCCACGTAGTTCTCGAACCGTAGGGTGACACACTTAAGGTTAGATGTCGTTTTTAGTAGATATGGAATATGTAATGGAGTTCGAATGTTGTTCGGAGTCTCGGATGGAATCCAGGACATCACGAGGAGTTCCAGAATGGTCCGGAGAATAAAATTCATATATAGGAAGTCACTTTGCAAGTTTGGAAATGATCCGGTGCATTTATGGAAGGCGCTAGAATGTTCTAGAACCTTCTGAAAGAAATCACCATGGAAGGTGGAGTCCCGGATGGACTCCTGATAACCCACAAGTATAGGGGATCGCAACAATCTTCGAGGGAAGTAAAACCCAAATTTATTGATTCGACACAAGGGGAGGTAAAGAATACTTATAAGCCTTAACAACTGAGTTGTCAATTCAAGTTGCACTGGAAAAGCACTAGTAACGGGGGTGATGTGAAAGTAGCGAGTAATATGGGAGCAATAGTAACGGTAACACGTAAACATAGATATGATAATATGAGAGCAATGGCACCGGAAAATAGTTGATACTACTTCCAATGACATGTAGAACGAGTATATGATGATGCGAGATGGACCGGGGTTCCCGACTATCTACACTAGTGGTAACTCTCCAATAACAAGTGTTGGGTGAACAAATTACAGTTGGGAAATTGATAGGATTGAAATAGCATTAATACAGAACATCAAGATTATTAATCATGTAGGCATGTTTTCCATATATAGTCATACGTGCTCGCAATGAGAAACTTGTACAACATCTTTTGTCCTACCAGCCGGTGGCAGCCGGGCCTCAAGGGAATCTACTGGTTAAGGTACTCCTTTTAATAGAGCACCAGAGCAAAGCATTAACACTCCGTGAAAACATGTGATCCTCATACCTAAGCCTTCCCCTCCGGTTATCCCAATTTCTGTCACTTTGGGGCCTCGGGTTCCGGACATAGACATGTGCAAACAACTTGTAGATACAATCTAAGCAATAAGTATAGAGCTTATATCTAAGATCATGCCACTCGGGCCCTAGTGACAAGAATTAAGCATAACAAGATTGCAGCAACAATAACTTCACAAACTTTATAGATAGACTAATCATAATGTAACAATCCATCGGATCCCAACAAATACAACACCGATTACATCAGATGAATCTCAATCATGTAGGGCAGCTCATGAGATCATTGTATTGAAGTACATGGGGGAGAGAATACCAACTAGATACAGCTAGAACCCGTAGTCCATGGGGGAAGTACTCACGGAGCATTATGGAGGCGGTGGCGTCGATGGAGATGGCTTCCGGGGGCACTTCCCCGTCCCGGCAGGGTGCTGGAACAGAGATTCTGTCCCCCGAATTGGAGTTTCACGATGGCGGCGGAGCCCCTGGAGTCTTTTACGGAGTTTCGTCAATTGGTATTGCGTTTTTAGGTCGAAAGGGGTTTTATAGGCGAAGAGGCGACGCAGGAGGGCACCGGGGCCCCCTCACCATAGGCCGGCGCGGCCGGGCACGGGGCCGCGCCGCCTTATGGTCCGGTGGCCCTCCGGCCCCTCTCCGACTCTCCTTCGGTGTTCGGATGCTTCCGGGAAAAATAAGGTATTGGGTCTTCGTTTCGTCGAATTCCGAGAATATTGCCCGAACAGCCTTTTACGGAACCAAAAACAACGAGAAAACGAGGACCGGCACTCGTGGCATCTTGTTAATAGCTTAGTTCCGGAAAACGCATAAAAACATTATAAAGTGTGAGCAAAACATGTAGGTATGTTCATAAAACAAGCATGGAACATCAGAAATTATGGATACGTTGGAGACGTATCAACTCCACAAACCCTAGGCTGACCAAAGGGGAAGGTGGAGCCCATGGTGGACTCCACCACCATGGCCGGCCATAGGGGAAGGAAAGGGAGGAGTCCCACTTCCCCTAGGTTTAACCAATATGGAAGTTTTTGAGTTGGACTCTTATTCGGATTTTGGGCAAACCCTAGGGGGTTCCACCTATATAATGAGGGGGAGAGGGAGGGGCTGGCTAACTCTTGAGCCGCACCATCAAAGGGCACCCAAGGCCGGCACGCAAGTGCCCCTCTCCCAAACCCTAGCCACTCCCCTACTCTATCCTCTCCCGCAGTGCTTACAGCAAAGCGCTGCCGGAGATCTCCACCACCACCGTCACCACGCCGTCGTGCTGGCAGGATTCCGAGGAAGATCTACTACATCCGCTGCCTGCTGGAACGGGGAGAAGGACGTCGTCATAAACACCGTACATGTGACCGAGTGTGGAGGTGCTGCCCGATTGTGGCACCGTCAAGATCTTCTATGCGCTTTTGAAAGCGGCAAGTGATCGACTACATCCACCACGAGATTTATCTCATTAACACTTAGCGATCTTCGAGGGTATGTTGATCTTCACTTTGTTGCTACCATCTACTAGATTAAATATTGGCTTGTTATTCGTTCTTGCGGTAGGAAATTTTTTTGTTTTCTATGCTACGAATCCCAAAGTGGTATCAGAGCCGTGTCTATGCATAGATTGGTTGCACGAGTAGAACACAATGGTTTTGTGGGCATTGATGCTTTTGTTGTCTTTTGTTATGTGTACTTTGCATCTTGCGGTATGGTGGGATGAAGCGGCCCGAGATAACTTTACATGACCGCGTTCATGAGACTTGCTCCACGCTCTACATGCAACTTGTATTGCATAAGTGGCTTTGCGGGTGTCTGTCTCTCTCGCCGTAGTTAAGATTCAATTTACTATTTCAATTGACAACACTTGTATCAGCATTGTGGTTCATGTTCGTAGGTAGATTGGATCTTACTCAAAAACCCTAAACCACTTAAAATATGCAAACCAAATTAAATGCGTCTAACTTGTTTTTGCAGGGTTTGGTGATGTGATATGGCCATGATGTTATGATGAATATGTATGAGATGAACATTATTGTATTGTGGCAACCGGCAGGAGCCTTATGGTTGTCTTTATATTTCATGTAGTAGTAGTATTTCAAAGTAGTTGTAATAGTTGCTACATGTGGTGAACAACCATGATGACGGCGCCATGGACCTTGACGCTACGCCGATGATGATGGAGATCATGCCCGTTGATGATGGAGATCATGTCCGTGCTTTGGAGATGAAGATCAAATGCGCAAAGACTAAAGGGCCATATCATGTCACATTATGAATTTCATGTGATGTTAATCCTTTTATGCATCTTATATTGCTTAGATCGTGACGGTAGCATTATAATATGATCCCTCTCACTAAAAATCAAGATAATAAAGTGTTCGTCTTTAGTTAACACCGTTGCTAAGACTCGTTGTTTCGAAGCATCACGTGTTGATCGGGTGTGATAGACTCAACGTGTGCATACAACGGGTGCAAGCCAGATTTGCACATGCGGAAACTAGGGTTTGACTTGACGAGCCTAGCATCTACAGACATGGCCTCGGAACAAAGAAGACCGAAAGGTTAAGCATGAATCATATAGATGATATGATGAACATGTTGATGTTCGCCATTGAAACTACATCATCTCACGTGATGATCGGACTTGGTGTAGTTGATTTGGTTTGTGTAATCACTAAGACAATTTGAGGGATATTGTTTTGAGTGGGAGTTCACCTAGTTAATTTAAGAATTAATAGTAAACTCAAATTTATCTTGAACAAAGTCAAAATTGTATTTGAATTAAATTTTGTAGAATTGGCATCCGTTTTCTACTTTACGCTAGGCTTGTAATTGAGATAAAAAATACTGTTAAATCTGACAAATAACTTTATGGACTGGTACCGTATTGTTAAAGAATCAAGAAATGATTAAGTCCTATAGCAAAACATTTAATCCTCAAATTGTCGATTCAAAAGCAATGGTTTCAATTAGTATCTGAAATTATCTTGTCTCCGTGAAACTTGATGTTCAAATCCGTTTGAAAATTAAGGAGTTGAAAAGTTTGTTTTCAGAAATGAGCAAGGTATGAGATATATGTGATATCTAAGACTTTATTACAAGATAATAGAATATAATTTACTGAGACTACATAAACTCATAAGTTTTATGGGAATGTACGAAGGTTGAAGACGCTAGGCGTCCCGATCCTCTAACTAGTTGGGCACTAACATTATTCGCATATCCATGTAAGCCATAGTAGCTTCATCATGAAGTTGTCATGATTTGATGGATAAAAATATGAGTGAAATTTTTCATCACATTAACAAGTTACTAATAGTGAAATCCGAAACACTTGTCATGTGATGATCAACTTCAAAGAGCGAACCTCAAGGTTATTGGTATTTGACCAACAAGCCTAGAAGTTATTGATGTTGAAGTGTTTTCTGAAATATGAGGAAAGTCGAAAGAGAAACTTCAAAAGGATTTTGGTAGAAAGAAAGAAAAGACTAGAAAGTCTAGCTCAGGTGTATATTGATGATATACATGTTATGAATGTATTCTTTGATTGGTCACAAAATGAAGTTCTTTGGTATTTGTATCATATTGGTTGGTATGAGATGTCATACAACACAACGCAATACGAGAATACAATGGCCTATGTGACTGATAAGGAATATGGTAATAATGCACGTCTCGAACAAAATAAAGTATTATTATGTTCGTTGTTGGTATTCTACCTAGCCCTTCAAATTTATAATAAAGACCTTAAATAATTGTTATTTTCCTCTGGTCAAATGAAAATAATGAGTTGTTCAAATTATGACCTTACTCCATGTACGATGAATAAGTTATTATAAATCTTAATGGTGAAACACACATGCATAACACTGACGCTAAAATGCCATAAGGCAAATGATTTGAATTCCACTTATAAGTGGAACCGCCATTTAGGTCATGTTAGAAAGGAACGCATGAAGAAACTGCATGCAAATGGATTTTTGGAGTCATTTTATTTTTGAATCGTTTGGAACTTGCAAATATTTTCTAAAGAAAATGACTGAAATACCGTTCATAGGCCAAGAGTTGAACGGGCAACTAACTTAGTGGTAACATACATGATGATGTTTGTGGTTCACTGGGCATAGTTATGTGCGAAAGATTCTTCTACTTCATGAAAACTTCCAACAATGAATTGAATGTATATATAAGGATATATTTATTCGACGAGGAATAAGTTTGAAATATTTGAATAGATTCAAATAAATCTTAGCATAAAGTGGAAATCATCGTAATAGAAAAGTCAAATATCTATGATTGGATCATGGTGGAAATATTTGAATTATGAGTTTTTATCGAACATCTAAGAGAGTTACGAAATTGTTCCACAACTCACGCTCTTGGAACACCATATTTACGATAGAGTATTCGAGAGACGTATCCAAACCTTGTTGGATTAATGATGATATAAAATAAAATGATGTCATTATATTTTTGTAGATTATGCTTTAGAGACTTCTGTTATCGCCAGATTTTGGCCAAATCAGGAGATGGGCCGTAAGTGAAGATGGGCTTGAAAGATACACGCGTGGAGCATCTTTGAAGCGGCCTTGCACGAAGAGTTTGGGCTTAATTGCCCGTGTATCTGTAATATAGGAGATCGCATCTTAGTTTAGAATTAAAAGATAGAGTTCAACCCGTGCACGGTTAGGTGCACGCCCGAATTAGAAAGTCCCTTGGACTATAAATATGTATCTAGGGTTATCGGAAAAGAAGGACAATCACGTTCACAACAAACACAAATCAGGCGCATCGCCACCCCTTCTTTCGAGGGTTTCTCCCGGGTAAGCATCATGCTTGCCTAGATCGCATCTTGCGATCTAGGCAGCCTACGTTTATTCGTTTACCTTGTGTTGCTCGTGCTTTGAAGCGTTGTTGATGGCGAGTAGCACTACTTATCGTAGATGTTTTGGGGCTTGCATAGATGCTTTTCTTACGCATATCTGCTTAGCTGTGCCGTCCCTCGATATCTAGCTGCCCTTACACCTATCCAGGTGTTCGTTGTTTAGTAGATCCGATCCGTTATAGTTGCTCCTTGATTCTTCAAGGATTGGTTTAATATCCATATTGTTAGGCCTTGCAAACGGGTTGAACGATCCGGTAGTGCGTTAGGTATGGTTTGTTAGTCCTAAGAGGGATGTTCCGGGAATTAACTTAATGTTGGTTTTTAGGCCTCTTTTAGGGTTAGTTTTCCATTATCTTTCGTGTCTATTAGGCTCAACTACGCGTAGGATGTTCCGATCATACGGTGAAAGCCCTAAACTGTCGTAGATTGGTTTAGCTTTATTATGGTCAAGCAGGAGCCCCATGTCAGCGTTAACCCTACGTAGACCATGGGGCGATCGGCTTTGTGAGCCGATCCACAGGGCAACCTGAGAGCCGATCGGGCTCGTATTTAATGTTTACGTGTACGCCATGCGAGAAACTAATCGAAGCAATCCAACACCTTCCTGACCAGGTATAGGTCAGGTGGCACGCCCTTGCAAACGCCAGGACGTGTGCGGGAGCATTTGCGGGACGACGTCGAGGGACCAGGGCCCACTGCAGCCTTGGAAGCCTCCCGGCTCTTCGTGTTGCTTAACCACTGCTCGCCGGTGGGTTTTGGAAGGCAACACATTCTGGCACGCCCGGTGGGACATCGGGACAATCTTCCGCAGCAACCACGTCGACATCTGCATCTGAGATGGCGGCAGAACCGGTCAAGTACGAAGATCTGCCTCCTGAGCATAAGAAGAAATACGATGATCTCAAGGCCATCTTGGAAGCCGATCTCATCGGCGCTTTTGAGAAAACCCGTTCGCACGGGATCAAGTTCAAAGGGTTCCAACCCGAAGGTGCGGCTGGAGGGACTAGATCTATCTCTCCCTTCGAGACGAACGTACCGAGCCCTGCGACGGGAAGTCAACTATGTCGTTGCTCACTCTCTTCATCGGCATTACGAGAGCTTGGTGAATACTGCGGAGCGTGTCGCGCTCAATGTGGTGCAAGAAGTCATGAAGCACAAGTACTCTCCGTCGGGACCTGCTCTAGGAACTCATCAAGGAGAGATACCGCTCTATACCGGGCCGCCACTGCCATACACGACGGCAGCTCCACGGCAACCGGGTTCACCGGCGTACGTTGTCTACAAGGTTGGAGGTGATCCGGGCGATTACCAATTCCTGTATGAGCCGCCCAAGGAGATTCCACATGGATACGTGTGCACATACGTGCCGGGACTGCAACGGCCTGGATGACCCGGGTTACGGCGGGGAAGGAGCGCCACGGCATGAGGGATCGGCTGGAACAGGAGTAGTTGCCGGAGCCGGAAGCGGTTCCGGCGCGGATCTTGAAAACGAGCGTGGTTAGCCAAATATACCACCGGTACAAGTCATGCACGCTCAACTTCTGCAGCTCCTACGGTGGATGAGATCACCGCAATCATGAGAGACCAGTTCGGCATCCTGCGGAAGAAGAGAATGATCAGCTATTCCAAGCCGTATCCCAACGGCTACGACCTAATCCCACTACCGCCTAAGTATCGGCTCCCTGATTTCACAAAATTCAGTGGATCAGAAGGAACCAGCTCAATCGAGCACGTGAGCCGATATTTGGCACAGTTGGGCATGGTCTCAGCTTCAGACGAGCTGCGTGTGAGGTTCTTCTCACAATCTCTCACGGGTCCAGCCTTTGGGTGGTACACCTCGTTGCTACCAGATTCGGTTCGAACGTGGAAGCAGCTGGAGGAACAATTCCATGTACAATACCATTCAGAAGCTACTGAAGCTAGCCTTGCCGATCTGACCCAGGTTCGACAGAGACGAGGAGAGACGGTATCTGAGTACATCCAGAGGTTCAGGACCGTCAGGAACCGATGTTATTCGGTTCGCCTATCCGAGAAGGAAGCGGTCGAGTGGCGATAGCGGGATTATCAGCGCCGCTCGGAGATGTGACCTTCCAAGCGAGTACAATTCATTGGCGCATATGGTTCGAGAAATTGACATTGTATGAACGAGCGCCATCCGGAATTGTACCGGGACAAGTACAAGCGCGTCGCCACGATCGAGATGGAAGAAGATGATGATTACGTAGGAGATCGGGGAGGTCGGCTGTAGCTGAGTGGACTCGGGGGCAAAGCCCGTGTCCTGCAAGTGGGTGAAACAACCAGGGTCTGCGAAAGGGTTTGACTTTGATTTGAGCAAAACGGAGCAAATTTTTGATTTGCTACTGAAGGAGAAACAGCTCAAGTTACCCGAAGGCCACAAAATCCCCACGCCACAAGAGATGAACGGCAGGCCATACGCAAATGGCATCACACGTTCACCCATGCCACCAACGACTGCAAAGTCTTACGCGGACAGATTCAGATGGCGATAGAACAAGGCCGATTACTCTTCGGTCAGTTTGCCATGAGAGTTGACACGCAGCCGTTTCCAGACGTCAACATGGTAGATCTTAGTCATTGCATAAGACGCGAGCCAGGTTTCTCTTTTGATATCAACATGGCAGGACTTGCAGATCGCCATGGCGAGGATAAGCCCGAAAGCAGTCGCTCCCGTGGCAAAGATAAAGAGGAGGCTGATCCACACGACCGGCCCCAAAAAATGAAAAGTGGTGAATCCTCAGTAAGCATTACGATGGAAAAGGAGGCCGATTCTAGCGATCGGCTAAAGCCAACCTCAACATGTCTTCTGCCTGTGCGCAGCATGGATTTAGCAGGCGACGGAAAGCTGGGGTATGGGTTTACATCGGCTGATGAACTGGAAGAGATTGACATTGGCCCTGGGGATAAGCCGCGACCAACATTTGTCAGCAAAAAGTTGGATCCAAAGCTGAAGAGCCAGTTGATAGTCCTGTTGAAGGAATACCCAGATTGTTTCGCATGGGATTACATAGAAATGCCTGGGTTAGATAGGAGCATTATCAAGCATCGGCTCCCTCTGAAGAAAGGATTTCGGCCGTTCCAGCAGCGCGCACGACAAATGAAGGCCGAAATCTTGGTGGAAGTCAAGAAAGAGACCCAGAAGATGTTAGACGCCGGGTTCATCGGGCCATGCAGGTACGCTGAATGGATTTCCAATGTCGTACCTGTGGAGAAAAAGGATGGCCGGTGGCGCGTCGCCATAGATTTTCGGAACCTCAACAGTGCCACCCCAAAGGACGAATATCCAATTCCAGTAGCAGAGACTTTGATCAATGCAGCGGCTGGCCATAAAGTTTTAAGCTTCATGGATGGTAATGCCGGCTACAACCAAATCTTTATGGCTCCAGAAGATATAAACAAGACTGCATTCAGAGTGCCAGGCTCGGTGGGCTTGTTTGAATATGTAGTCATGACGTTCGGACTGAAGAATGCTGGCGCAACATACCAAAGAGCCATGAATTACATCTTTCACGATTTGATCGGCAAATTGGTTGAGATTTACATCGATGACGTGGTGGTCAAGTCTGTTTCGGTGGACGGACACTTGGGAGATTTACGGCACGTCCTCGACCGAACTAGGAAGTTCGGACTAAGAATGAATCCAAAAAAGTGTGCATTTGGTGTGACGGCCGGTCAGTTCTTGGGTTTCCTGGTCCATGAGCGTGGGATTGAGATCGGCCTGAAAAGTCAAGAGGCGGTGCGGACAATGAAGCCACCCACCACGAAGAAGGAGCTCCAGTGTCTCATCGGCAAAATCAATTTCGTCAGAAGGTTTATCTCTAACCTATCAGGACGAATCGAGCCGTTCATGGGACTGGTCAAAATCAAGTCTGATGAGGAGTTTCGCTGGGGGCAGAGCAACAGAAAGCATTTGACGATATTAAGGAATACTTGACGAAGCCACTGTGTTGGTTCCACCACAGGCAAGACAGACCCTTCTACATTTACTTATCAGTAGCTGATACCTCTATCGCGTCAGTGGTGGTGCAGGTTTATGATGGTCTGGAAAGAGTGGTTTTATACCTCAGCAGAAGGATGTTAGATGCGGAAACAAGGTACCTCGAGATCGAGAAGTTGTTCCTCTGCCTGTTCTTTACCTGCACCAAGATCCAGCACATCTTGCTGAAAGCAGAGATCATCGTCATATGCAAATCGGATGTCATCAAGCACATGCTGTCGGCTCCTGTATTGAAAGGCCGACTCGGCAAATGCATGTTTGCTCTATCGGAATTTGATATCCGGTATCAACCTGCGAAAGCAGTCAAGGGACAAGCACTGGCTGATCTTATTGCTGAGCGAATAAACACGGACGTAGCGGCACTATCCGTGCGTGCATGGACCATGTTCTTCGATGGATCGGTCTGCGAAGATGGTCGTGGCATCGGCATGCTACTCGTGTCGCCTCGGGGGGCAACATACTCCTTCTCCATCAGGTTATCTACACCTTGCACTAACAATGTTGCTGAATATGAAGCAATATGCAAGGCAATGGAGTTGCTATTGGACGCAGGAGCGGAGGCAGTGGAGATCTTTGGGGATTCCAAATTGGTGATTTCTCAACTCACAGAGGAGTACAAGTGTGAGAGCGGGTCACTTTTCCCATTATGGATGCAATGCCGTGAGCTGATGGCCCAGTTCAGGTATATCAACTTCCATTGGATCCCAAGGACGCAAAATACCGAGGCAAACGACCTTGCACAGACGGCGTCAGGATACAAAGACGTGGTCGAGGAAGCCGATTTTCAGGTGCAGCTTATGGAGCCCGATGATTGGAGAGCCGATATCTTCAATTACTTGAAATATCCGGCTCGGGGGGCACCTAATCGGATAAGATACAGGGCCATGAAGTACGTCCTGATTGGGGATGACATGTTCTACAGGACCTTGGAAGGGTTACTTCTCAAGTGTTTGGGGCCAGCCGAGTCCAATCGGCTCTTACATGAGGTACATGAAGGTGCCTGTGGAACTCACCAATCGGCTCATAAGATGAAGTGGCTGATCAGGCGATCGGGATTTTATTGGCCCACTATGCTTGAAGATTGTTTCCAATACTATAAAGGGTGTCAGGCATGTCAGAGATTTGGGAGCATTCAGATGGTGCCTGCATCAGCAATGAATCCTATCATCAAGCCATGGCCATTCCGAGGATGGGGCATGGATATGATCGGCAAGATTCATCCTCCTTCGAGCAAAGGTCATGTATGGGTTCTGCCATTACAGATTATTTTACCAAATGGGTAGAGGCCGTCCCTATGAAGGCAGTAAACGCGTCAGATGTTGTCGATTTTGTGAAGGAGCATGTTATCCACAGATTTGGAATTCCCCAGACTATTACGACCGATGGAGGTTCGGTTTTTGTTTCTAAGGAGTTCAGAAAATTCTGCGAGGATTTGGGAATCAAGTCGATCAGATCATCCCCATACTATGCCCAGGCAAATGGACAGGCTGAAGCGTCCAACAAGAGTTTGATCAAGTTGATTAAAAGAAAGATCGACGAGAATCCTAAACGTTGGCACGAGGTATTGTCAGAAGCTTTGTGGGTTTATCGCATGTCGTTTCATGGAGCAATAAAAACCTCGCTTTACCATCTGGTCTATGGACAAGAAGCTGTGTTACCCTGGGAAATCAAAGCTGGGTCGAGAAGGGTTACATTTCAGAATGATCTAACTACTGAAGAATATGCAGCCCTGATGAGCGGCAGTATTGAGGATGCAACGGAACTTAGACTTTGGTCGCTTGAGAAAATTAAGGAGAACAAAGCCAAGGTGGCTCGTGCATATAATAAGAAATTGAAGCCAAAGGAGTTCCGAGGTTGGTGATTTGGTATGGGAAGGCTGTATTACCGTTGGGGACTAAGGATAAAGTGTATGGAAAATGGTCTCCAAATTGGCATGGCCCGTACAAAGTCGACCAAGTTTTAAAGGGTAATGCATACATGCTAGAACAGTTGGATGGGGTGAAGTTCCCAGTGGCTGTCAATGGCCAGCATCTCAAGAAGTACTTCCCAAGCATGTGGGATGATGAGTAGTAAGATATGGAGGCCGATACATGAATTCGGCCAGTAAAAAAAACAGCCGATGCGCAGTCATCGACTTTAGAATAAAAACAGCCGATGGGCAGTCATCGACTTTAGATGAACCAAGCATCATGGTCAGGTCTTAAGTTATCATCCAAGTCTGAGGATTGCTTGCCTGGTTGTTTATCAGATTGGCTTTATCGGCGTCTGGTGGTGAAAAGCCGATACGATGCTACCGGCTCTTGGGGCGTTGATCACCTTTGAAATTGGATGATCGGAAGTTCAATGGGAGGAACATTTTCATTGATTCAAAGGGGATTTTACAGCGAAGAGATTTGCTCTCAAAAGGGGTCATATGAGTGCCTAATGCACTGCTACTAACCCTATACTACTCCCTAATCTAAGGGCCGTCACTGCCCTCGTCGTCGCCGTCATCGGCGCTGCTACCGACGGGCTCTTCGTCGCTGCTGATGAAGCCGCCAGTAGCGTCTTCATCTTCCTCGTCGTCATCATCATCTGACAGGGCCCAGCCTCGGAGGCGCTTAGCCGGCGGGTACCCGGCGGAGGAGGAGTCTTCTGCCTCAGACTCCTCCGCTTCTTCTTCTTCTTCATCGGAGGAAAGATCCGCCTCCCATGAGAGGAGATCGTCCTCGCACGCCGCTTCCAGCTCCCCATCGACGAGGAATTGGAGGTCTTCTTCCCCGACGGTACGGGGCTCGTCGTCCTCTGACTTGATGGTGAAGTCCCATTCTCTCGCGTCCCAATACTCAGGCGCGAGAGCATCGTAGATGGCCATCTGATTGACCTCTGGCTCTAGCTCGCTCGAGGAAGAGGATTGGGAGGAGGAAGAGGAAGACATGGCTACAGAGGAAGAGGGTTTTTGGCTGACGGCTGGTTTGGAGCAAGGGGATGAAGAGGTGAACTGTTCGATGCGGTTAAATAAAAGGAGATATATTGGAGATTCAATGCTCGAACAGTTTCCGAGGATGTGGTGCCAAAACTGTCAAGTCGTGCAGAGAAGTTGAGAAGGCAAGGTGTCATGATGAAGGATGCTGCGACGATTCTGCTCTGCCACGACATGACCCCTCGAAGAAAAAACGGAGTGGTTTTGAAATTATCATTACCAAAACCAGGGGGGCATGTGTTATCACCAGATTTTGGCCAAATCAGGAGATGGGCCGTAAGTGAAGATGGGCTTGAAAGATACACGCGTGGAGCATCTTCGACGCGGCCTTGCACGAAGAGTTTGGGCTTAATTGCCCGTGTATCTGTAATATAGGAGATCGCATCTTAGTTTAGAATTAAAAGATAGAGTTCAACCCGTGCACGGTTAGGTGCACGCCCGAATTAGAAAGTCCCTTGGACTATAAATATGTATCTAGGGTTATCGGAAAAGGAGGACAATCACGTTCACAACAAACACAAATCAGGCGCATCGCCACCCCTTCTTTCGAGGGTTTCTCCCGGGTAAGCATCATGCTGCCTAGATCGCATCTTGCGATCTAGGCGGCCTACACGTTATTCGTTTACCTTGTGTTGCTCGTCTTTGAAGCGTTGTTGATGGCGAGTAGCACTACTTATCGTAGATGTTTTGGGGCTTGCATAGATGCTTTTCTCACGCATATCTGCTTAGCTGTGCCGTCCCTCGATATCTAGCTGCCCTTACACCTATCCAGGTGTAAGGGCAACATCTTGCTTGTTCGTTGTTTAGTAGATCCGATCCGTTATAGTTGCTCCTTTATTCTTCAAGGATTGGTTTAATATCCGTATGGTTAGGCATTGCAAACGGGTTGAACGATCCGGTAGTGCGTTAGGTATGGTTTATTAGTCCTAAGAGGGATGTTCCGGGAATTAACTTAATGTTGGTTTTTAGGCCTCTTTTAGGGTTAGTTTTCCATTATCTTTCGTGTCTATTAGGCTCAACTACGCGTAGGATGTTTCGATCATACGGTGAAAGCCCTAAACTGTCGTAGATTGGTTTAGCTTTATTATGATCAAGCAGGAGCCCCATGTCAGCATTAACCCTACGTAGACCATGGGGCGATCGGCTTTGTGAGCCGATCCACATGGCAACCTGAGAGCCGATCGGGCTCGTATTTAATGTTTACGTGTCTGCCATGCAGGGAACTAATCGAAGCAATCCAACACCTTCCGGCCAGGTATAGGTCAGGTGGCACGCCCTTGCAAACGCCAGGACGTGTGCCGGAGCATTTGCGGGACGACGTCGAGGGACCAGGGCCCACTGCAGCATTGGAAGCCTCCCGGCTCTTCGTGTTGCTTAACCACTGCTCGCCGGTGGGTTTTGGCAGGCAACAACTTCCGCTTTTACATTAAATAGAGCGTCATCATAATCCGTTGAAATGACACCATATGATTTATGGCAGGGTATAAACCCTGAGAGTCATTTCTTAAATTTTGGTATGCATAGCATAAGTAAATGAGTTTACAACCAAAATCGGATGAATGTGTTTGTTGGTTAGCCCAGAGAACAATTTGGGAATTCTTTCCACTATGAAGTCAAAGACAAAAGTGTTTGTCGATGTTACTTGCTTATTTCCAAGTAATTGTTTTTAGCGAAGTATTTGAGTGGGAGGACAATGGAACTTGATAAGGTTGATGAACCTGAGCATGATGATCAGAGTAGCGCAGCATCGGAAATGGTTCCGGAAGCAGCCACGACGATCATGACTCCCATGTCTACAAATTATTATAGTCATGGAGATCGAAATACCTATTGAATCTCTTAAGTATGGTTTACTTTGTGATCAAATAAATGATTTGTGGACAAAGGATTGATTTTGAACAATGATAAACCAACTACATACAAAGAACCTATGATGGGCCCTGACTCCGTTGAAATGGCTAAGAGCCATGAAATCCAAGATAATATCAATAATCAAGCTTGGAGCTTGGTAAACTTTTTGAAGGAATAAATACTTTTTGAAAGTAAATGGATCTATAAAATTAATAGACTTGGATATAATATCGTTAAAGAAGCTCGACTTGTCAAAATATTGTTTACGACAAAGTTCAAAGAGTTGACTGCGATAAGATTACATCTTCAGCAGCGATGCTTGTAGTCTATACGGATTATTCTAGTAATCGCTACATATTTCTTTTATGAGATATGTTAGTAGGATGACAGAAATACATTCCTTATTAGAAATACGTACTAAAGGTGTATACAAGATACAACTGAGAGTTTTGCTAGTCCGTAGAATGCTAGAAAGGTATACAAACTTCACTGGATGAAGTGAGTATCACGGAGTTGGAATCTTCACCGGATGAAATAATCAAAGAATTATGATTTTATCATAAACGATGAAGAAGCTTACATTTGCAAGAAATTAAGTGGGAGCGCTGAGACATATTTATAATACTTTATATAGATGACATATCGTTGATTATAAATAATGTAATCATGTACTTGATATGATTAGAAGGTTTCATAGAAAATCAACTTCAATAAAAGGATATGGCTAAAAACATATTCAGCGTCAAGATCTATGAAGATAGATTGAAACACATAATAAGTTTAAGTCAAAGTACATAGAATAATATTGAAATAGTTCAATATGAAAACGTTAAGAAGGTGTTCTTTTCCATGTGGAGGTTTAAACAAGACTTGAGTGTATTTGACACTCAATGAGTAAAAACACATGAGTGATTTTAGATCATGAATAATATGTACACAACCAGATGTCCTATGCTCTAAGGTATTACAACCATATATCAGAATGATTCATAAGATCATCATTGGACAACAGTAAGAATATCCCTGAATGCTTTGTCAGAGCCGAGGATATATATATATATATATATATATATATATATATATATATATATATATATGTAGTTTTATATGGGATAATGACAAACAAATCGTTGTAAGGTGTTACACCGATATTAGTTTGGTCACATATAAAATAAATTTCAATCTCAATTAGGCTAAATGTGTTCATTAAAAGGTAGCACAATGGGCTAGAAAGAGTCTATGCTAGATTTAGATGAGTTCTAAATATTGTGACGGATTCTACAAACGAAGGCAGAGTATCTCATTGTTTTGACAATGACCAAGGGTGTTTGAGTCGAAGAGTTCTTTGAGAACTTGGTGTAGTTCCGCCGGTAATGTCAGAACTATGAAACTATATTGTATGTGACAATATTGGTAACATATTTCAAAACGCGGAATTAAGGTTCCACCAGAAGACCAAACATATACGATTAATGCCGACTCATTTGAAAAACTGAGTAATGCGTAGAGACGCAAATGAATTGCAAAATACATACGTTTCTGAGTATGTCAAATTCGTTGACTGAAACCTCTCCCATAAACAAACATGATAAGCACCAGAAGGCCAAGGTGTTATATCTTTACAAATTTAAACTAGATTATTGACTCTAGTGCAAGTGGGAGATTGTTGGAGATATGCCCAAGAGGCAATAATAAAAGTATTTGTTGTTATATCTTAGTGTTCATGATAAATATTTACATCCCATGCTATAATTGTATTAACCGGAAACATTAATACTTGTGTGTTTTGTAAACATAAAGGATTCCCTAGTAAGCCTCTAGTTAAACTAGCTTGTTGATTAATAGATGATCATGGTTTCCTGATCATGAACATTGGATGTTATTAATAACAAGATCATATCATTAGGTGAATGATGTGATGGACATACACCCATAGTAAGCGTAGCATATGATCAAGTCATTTAGTTCTTTATGCTTCTAGCTTTAATATGCATAGTAACTTAATCCTTCGACCATGAGATCATGTTAATCACCTAAACCGGATAGATGCTTTGATCACACCAAACACTACTGCGTAAATGGGTTGTTATAAAGGTGGCATTAAGTGTTCGGAATGTATAGGGTTGAGGCTCTTGTATCGATAGTGGGATTTGTCCATCCTAATGACGGATAGATATACTCTGGGCCCTCTCGGTGGAATGACATCCAATTAGCTTGCAAGCATGTTACTGGTTCACAAGGGATATCATATCACGGTACAAGTAAAGAGTACTTATCGGTAACGAGCTTGAACTAGGTATGGAGATACCAACGATCAAACTTTGGATAAGTAAAATATCCCGAGACAAAGGGAATTGTTATTTTATGTGAATGGTTCTTTTGATCATGAAGTCATCGTTGAATATGTGGGAGCTATTATGGATCTCCAAGTCCTGCTATTAGTTATTGATCGGAGAGGAGTCTCGATCATGTCCGCATAGTTCTCGAACCGTAGGGTGACACACTTAAGGTTTGATGTCCTTTTTAATAGATATGGAATATGGAATGGAGTTCGAATATTGTTCGGAGTCTCGGATGGGATCCAGGACATCACGAGGAGTTCCGGAATGGTCCGGAGAATAAAATTCATATATAGGAAGTCACTTTCCAAGTTTGGAAATGATCCGGTGCATTTATGGAAGGCGCTCGAATGTTCTAGAACCTTCCGGAAGAAATCACCATGGAAGGTGGAGTCCCTGATGGACTCCACAAACCCTAGGCCGACCAAAGGGGAAGGTGGAGTCCATGGTGGACTCCACCACCATGGCCGGCCATAGGGGAAGGAAAGGGAGGAGTCCCACTTCCCCTAGGTTTCACCAATATGTAAGTTTTTAATTGGACTCTTATTCGGATTTGGGCAAACCCTAGGGGGTTCCACCTATATAATGAGGGGGGGAGGGAGGGAGCTGGCTACCTCTTGAGCCGCACCATCAAAGGGAACCCAAGGCCGGCGCCCAAGTGCCCCTCTCCCAAACCCAAGGCCCGCAGTGCTTACGACGAAGCGCTGCCGGAGATCTCCACCACCACTGTCATCACGCCGTCGTACTGGCGGGATTCCGAGGAGGATCTACTACATCCGCTGCCCGCTGGAACGGGGATAAGGACGTCTTCATCAACACCGTAAGTGTGACCGAGTGCGGAGGTGCTGCCCGATTGTGGCACCGTCAAGATCGTCTACGCGCTTTTGAAAGCGGCAAGTGATCGACTACACCCACCACGAGATTTATCTCGTTAACGCTTAGTGATCTTTGAGGGTATGTTGATCTTCACCTCGTTGGTACCATCTACTAGATTAGATCTTGGCTTGTTATTCATTCTTGCGGTAGGAATTTTTTGTTTTCTATGCTACGAATCCCTACAATTCGCGCTTTATTGCATATCACCTAAGAGGGATCGAGGTTTCTCTCTCGTTGCAATTAGGGTTAGAGTAACGAGAGTGCAATGAATTTCGACATGACATCTTTTGAATCTAGGGTTTTGAGAGGAGTTTGAATTTGAATTTCAAATTTGAACTATGAATCACAAAAGCATATAAGAAAACATAATAAAATGGAAACCACATTGCATAATTCAAAAACATATAAGATCCATTCAACATTATCTAAATTTGGATGACCATTTCTACAAAATGCTCATAGGGAAACTTTGAGCTTTATTGATATCAACACACATATACATTGTCTTTACATAAATTCCAGAATATTACAAAGACATTGATCTCAAATAATTATGAAATAAGAAAGAAATTAAAATTACATTGGAATAATAATTTTCCTAGACTAAAACTTATCAAATCTTCACTTGTTCATTTCCAAACCTTGCTCTACCTTGAACCTGCATAAACAGCAAACAAAGAACCAAGTTTTGGACTTGAACAAGTGGTAATGCCACTTGGTCAGCAAAAGAAGTGAATTGCTGGAGATAAACATCAAGCAGGGGATCAAGTCCCAAGCCAAACCAATGAATCTGCCCACACATCTCATCCATCTAGTGACTCACCACATGGGTGAAAGAGGAGATGACATACAAGCAAAGGCCAGGCCCTTGCTCTCGACCAAGCAAGCCACCAGGGCTGGCTATATAATGCACAGTGCATAGTAGATAAGGGTAAACCATCCAGGAAATCAACAACAACAGATACAACACATTCAGTTCATCAAGTTCATCCAGTTCATCAATCAAAAATCACCAATACAGAAACCATGGTGACATAAATCAAGTACCAGCCAGGAGCTTGGAGGAGAAGGGCAAGCTGATCAAGATCAACTACCAAAAAACCTCTACACCAACAAAATATTTTGTCTAGGAGCTGGAACAAGGAATACTTGATACCTAGAGAGGATCCAATCCATCCATTAGCATGCTCACATCACAACCTGGAGCAGATGCTCCACAGTGATTAATCATCATTTGGTAGTAACCAAGAGATGTTGGCAATAGAGAGGCAAAACCAAGAACCTGGTGAATCAGGTAAGAGATAGATATACAAAATAGGAAGAAAACATAGCATATCCAAGCTAACTAGATCCACACAAGGATTTGATAGCCAACTGCATGACCTAGCACCACCTAGCCCTTTAAACCATCAGGTATTCCCATTTTCTTCATAAAACACTCATAGTGGCATTTATAACATGATTCCCTACCGAGAGAATCTCTATTTTATCAAAACCCACAAGTTATCCATCAAGGTGAGCAACCAGTGACAGGAGCAATAGCTACTGAGGTCACCTCAAACCTAACCAACCAATAAAGAGTATCAATTTCCCGTCGCAATGGATATGGAAAAGCAAATGCATGTCTAAGCATATTTTTTTCGCATTTTACATTATAGAATCAATACTACAGAGATGCTGATTAGAAGACACTGGATTGTTACAGATGATCACACTTGCATTCTCTGCCCATGCAATACCTTGGAGGATTGGTCACATTTGTTTTTCCAGTGTTCCTTTTGTGGTGTCTTCGTGGAGCTCCCCGTTCCCCTCATCCTCGAGTCACCTCTCCAAGTGAAGGTGTTGACCCTGCGGTGCAGGGCCGGACGACGACATGGCTCCGCATTGCTTCACCTCCGAAGGGCGCTTTTTTGGTCATGATTTCCTGCGTGCTTCGGCGGGGCTGGACTTGGACAAAATCACAGTTCATAGTTGGCCGATGATGCGAGAGTCCCGTGTTCACTTGTGTGGCAACGATGGCGTTCAATAGTGATGGTTTGGACCCGGCAAGACCTTATTAGTCGGAGCCACGTCTGGTCAGAGCTGCTATGTTTTTCAAAGGGTTTCATTTAAGCAGCTTACGAGGACCTACAAGGGGCCGTCTAGGTGAAGATCTTCGGAGCGGGCCTTGCGCATCTTCTCTTCAAAATGCGTCGTCGGAGTTGGAGTTGCCTGGCCCTAAGTGAGGAGCCACCTGTTAGTGGTTGCGCTACTTGTACCCGAGCTGAATCTCGCCGTAGTTGCGCTGCGACGCACTGCGGCTATCAAACATTCAGAGGACTGGACTGCTACCATATGTCCATATTATGGTATGTACTCTGTATGTATATTGTATTCGTCGCGTGAGCCAACACGGTAGCGGCGATTTACACAGAAATAACCCTTTTCTAAAACTATAGCACAGACTGATCCTCCGGACAAACTATTTCACCCATCTAACCCTTTTGTGTTGCGCCCCTCACATCGGCGACACACGTCACTGTGTGGCGCCCGTGCGGGCGGCGCCACTCGCCCATCCGACGTGGCGTGGTCGATGCTGATGTGTGCACCGATCTGACGTGGCAGGATGTGTGGCGCCGCTCCCATCAGCGCCACATGGTGAAACTGTGGCGCCGCTCGGAAGGGCGCCACACATCCACTTATGTGTGGCTCCCGAGCCGCCCCCAGCCCGACCCAGGGCTTCATCTCTCACTCTGTTTTGCGTGAAGAAGAAATGCGCCGGCGGTTCCTCCTCCTCCCCTCCTCTTCCCCCACCAAATCCACCACCAAATCATCAGATCTGCCTGGCCAATCTCTTCCCAAACCCTTCCTCAAGGTATTCTCCCTCGATCCCCTTCGTTTCATCCATGATTTTCTCGGATTTAATTCAATTTAGACATGGAACCCTAGATATGAAAATCTTAGAACTTGAATCCATGTGCTCATGTATGTGTTGAAATCCATATTCTCATGTATCTATGTGTTGAAACCCTAGATTTGTTGAAACCCTAGACATCAAATTTCAATAAATGTGTATGTGTAGGAACCCTAGATATGTATGTATCCATATTCTTATGTATGTATGTATATGTATGTATGTGATGTATGTGTGATGGCTTATTTGGATATATTCTCATGTATGTGTTGCTCATATTTGTTAGTGGAACCAAAATTTAGAACATGTATGGTCACAAATAATGGTAGTTCTTATTGTGTGCATTCAAATGTGTTACATATGTCTAGTATTTGCGTAGGAATAACTCATATTTGTTAGGAATGGCTCATAATATGGTGTATTTGTGTAAACATGTAGGATGTTGTGGCTCCTAGTTCAAGAGTATGACATGGATCACCGGGCTTTTCATATGACGGAGAACAGAAGGGTTTTCACCCCTTGAAGATTCGTTACCATGGCACCGTAGATATGGCGTATGAAGAGAGGTACACGGAGTTCATCCAGCCTACCGGTCTTCTCCCGTTCATCACGCTTGTAAGCCGAGGGTGGGGAGGGGGCGAACATGAACGCCGCGGCACTCACCGCCCTTGTCGACCGGTGGAGGCCGGAGACGCACACCTTCCACTTGAGGGACGGCGAGATGACCCCTAATCTTCAGGATGCTTCCATGATCCTTGGACTTCCTATTCAGGGCGAGCCACTGTGTATGAACACAGCTTCTGATGGGTGGCGCCAGCAGATGGAGAACCTTATTGGCAGGGCTCCTCCGCCGCCAGAAGATCCAAAGTAAAGAACTCCCGTCGGCGCACCTTTCCTTTGGATCAGGACTCACTTTGGTACTTGCCCGCAAGGGGCCAACGAGGACACTATCAGGACGTACACCCGAGTGTACTTGTGGTATATGATTTTGAGAACTCTCTTTGCTGACAGTGGTGGGAAGTTGGCCCATTGGTGTTGGCTCAAGACGCTTACGGTGTTGGAGCACCCGTGGAGTTGGGAAACAGCGGCACTTGCCCACCTCTACCGGCAGGTGATGATTTGCTATATGTACTATTGTTGTATAGTAGTCTGCTAGATAAAGTACTAACCAAATGTCTTATGTTCGCAGTTGGACGAAGCTTGTCGCAGGACTGGGAAGGGCGGTATTGGTGGATGCTTGCTCCTACTTTACGTATGGAGCTGGGACCGCCTATCAGTTAGGCGGCCCAGGATATTCAACGAGAGGCCATGGCCTCATTACCTGAACAACCCTGATCGGGAGCCCACTTGGGCATACCTTTGGGACAATTTCTCGGAGATGACGAGCGATCCAATGGTCATGTACATGCAGTACACTGAGGAGTTGGACACTCTTACCGCTGAGCAGGTAACTGATTTTAAGCCATAACTCTTTTGCAATCCGACTTCATAAATTCTACTGGCATGTTGTAAATTCTAAAATATTTGTATGCTGCAGGTGGATTGGGAGCCATATGGTACCTATTACCATATTGGCGTGGGGATGACTGACCTCAACCTCAAGTGCACGGAGGAGGCTGGTTTCTGGCATATGCGGTGCCCACTCATATGCATGTGGCTTGTTGAATACCACCAGCCGCATAGAGTGATGAGACAGTTTGAGTTGTATCAGGAGTGCCCACCTCAGTGGCAAGACACGGACCACGCGCTCCATAGGCTTGATAGGCAGCGACAGAGGAAGATCACAAATTGGCCTGACCATCATAGAGGTCACGTGACAGCGTTCCAACACTGTTTCAAAGCGATACGGAATGGCGGAAATGTCGAGATTGTCCCTCACGACTTGGCCGCTTTCAACAACTATCTCCAATGGTTTCATGATAGTACGCATATCGAGTTAGTGAACCACGTGTATGATGATGACATCTTGGACGACCCCATCAAGTTCGATGAGGTTGCGCAAAGCCAGTACTACAAGACTGCTCGCCAAGGGAGATCTACTTCTGTTGCTTCCTCTCTGAACTTTGTGGTAATGTATTCTCTCATTAACTAGTACATCATCTATATTGGCATGTGCTCGCTCAAATTGTGTATATAACATGTTTGTCACAGGGCTCCGAGATCCAAAAAACACTCTTACCGCTGAGCAGGTAACCGATGCCATGGGCGCCACACATGTCAACTTATATGTCGAAAACATCCAGGGGCTCCGGACGCTTAGTCCTTAGCCGTTTTGGCGAGCCTGTTTGTGTGGAGCCGGTGGCATCGGCGCCACACTGTTTGTGTGGTGCCCGTATTATCGGCGCCACACAAATAACCTCGCCAAAACGGCTAAGTCCCAGGAGAATTGTCTTACAGTATGTTTTGTGCAAACATAAGTGGATGTGTGGCGCCCTTCCGAGCGGCGCCACAGTTTCACCGTGTGGCGCCGATGGGAGCGACGCCACACATCCTGCCACGTCAGATCGGTGCACACATAAGCGTCGACCGCGCCACATCGGATGGGCGAGTGGCGCGCCCGCACGGGCGCCACATAGTGAGGTGTGGCGCCAATGTGAGAGACGCTACACAAAAGGATTAGATGAGTGAAATAGTTTGTACTATGGTTTTAGAAAAGAGTTATTTCTGTGTAAATCGCCCACGGTAGACAATACAGTGTTCTGTGGCCTGCAGGGAGAGTACAGTATACGTAAGCGAGATCGTCACGGCACTGGAGTCCTCCGTTCAGGAGAGCAGAATGGAATTTGTGCGAGTCCGTGATGTACGCCCTGTTCTGCAGCGGGATCCGAGTGGCGATGTACAATCTCGTCCTCTCATCTTGGATCTGCTGTGTAACAGTGTAAGGTAGGAGTATAAGTTTTTTGGTGCGA
>NC_061512.1:249026220-249043209 GCF_022539505.1 Lolium rigidum
AAGTTTTTTGGTGCGAGCGATCGATGAACTGGCCTCTCGTCTTCGTCCTCTCCGCTTGGATGGATCTACTGGTAGTGGACTCTTAAAGCAAGCACCACGGGGTGGGGGGTCATGGTGCTGGTGTGCTGGACTGCTAGTGCATGGCAACCTGTTCGACGCGACCAAGAATCGACGTATCACCAACGTATCCTCATAATCTCATATACGTGCATATTCTACTAGTACTGTAAACTTCCCAGTGGCTGTGTTTTGAGCCGGTCAACTACAGCTGCACCTTTCGAAATTCGAATGCAATTACTACTATTACTCTCCGACTCTCGATCTCGGTGAAGTCGCAGAAACACGCTGTGCACTGTGCAGAGAAGCAGAATAAGATTTTTTTTTTTTTGAGAATTAGCAGAATAAGATGCTTTCCATGTTTTGGGATAGCCACGGCCCGCATTCCTTCGCGGCCTGTGCAGAAGCAAGATCCAAGGCCTGTACCTGGTTCGTTTTCACGGTAGGCCCTCTACCAACTCAGTGCTCAGCACGGGATCCAGAGTAGCGGTCCAACGGCCTCTTTAAATTGTGTGCACTCAGCCCAACAAAGGTTGCAACGCTTGTCCAGGACGGGTTCCTATTCGGGTGGTGCTTTATGCCGACCTGGTCGGGAAATCCTATACACCGATCAGGTCGGTGCCTACCAGGCACCGCACACCATTGTCGGGTATTGGGCCTGGCCAATTTTCACCTTTTTTCTTTGTTTTCGTTTTCGTTTTCTGTTTCTGTTTTTCTTTTTTCTTTTTTCTTTTTTCTGTTTTCTTTTTTGTTTCCTTTCTTTTCTGTTTATTTTCTTTTTGTTCAAAATAGAAAATTTTAAAATTTTAAAATAGTTCAAATTCAAAAAAATCAAATTTAAAAAGTGTTCAAAATGAAAAATGTTCATAGCCAAAAATTGTTCGTATCCGAAAAATGTTCAAATTTAAAATATGTTCATTTTCGAAAAATGTTCAAATTTTGGGAAAAAGTCGGATTTTTGAAAAAAAATTCATTTTAAAAAAATTCAAAATTTGTTCCAATTTAAAAATTGTTCTAATCTGAAAATTATTTCAATCTGAAAAATGTTTAAATTTTGAAAATATTTAAATTTCAGAAAAAAGAAACTAAAATAATTTTAAAATCGGGTCTAAAAAGAATCAGTTTTTGAAAAACGTAAAAAGAAAAAGAAAAAAAAGCAAAAAGAAAAAAATGAAAAAGAAAAAAGCAAAAGAAAAACAAAAATAAAAGGAGTGGAATGTTGGGCCGGCCCAAAACTCGCCTGGGGGGTGTGCGGCGCCTGGTCCGCACCGACCAGGTCGGCGTACAGCACCCCCCGACCTGGTCGGTCTCTATTCTCCGCTTATAGCGGGAGGGATTGGGCGCACCGCACAGGGGGAGTAATCTCTGGGCCGGCCCATTTAGCGAGGATGGTATGTTTCCTCCGGTTTTTCTTGTGTTTAGGCGGTTTTCTCTGGTTTTCTTCTGGGTTCGCTGGTTTTCCGGATTTTCTGTCTGTTTTTTTTTCTAAAATCGAATTTGTATTTTGTAACTTTTTGAACGCGAACATTTTTTAAATTTTTGTACTTTTTCATGTTCTGAACATTTTTTAGTTGAGAACAATTTTTGGCTTTGATCATTTTTAAAAATTTAAATATTTTTCAGATTCAACATTTTTAATGTTCGAACTTTTTTTTAGATTTGAACAGTTTTAAAATTTGAACATTTTTCAGATTTGAACATTTTTTTTGAAAAGAGATTTGAACATTTTTCAGATTTGAACATTTTTTTTGAAAAGAGATTTGAACATTTTTCAGATTTGAACATTTTGAAATTTGAACATTTTTACATTCAAAATTTTCCAAATTTGATCATTGAAGCAACTCACAATTTTTCAGATTTCATCATTTCAAAATTTGAATATTTAAAAAAAAACAACAAGAAAACTGACAACGTAGTATAGCGATCGATTGGCAGCTCGCGTGACTTGGCCGTAAATGGGCCCGGCCCATGTTGGCTTCCCTTGAGCGATTTTGGTTCGTGGCATCGCTTAAAGCGTAGCATAGGGGCTCCCTTCCTATTCGGGTGGTGCTTTATGCCGACCTGGTCGGTCTCTACCACGTCCCGCACACCCTCCCCGTCTGTGGGCTTGACCCAATAACGTTGATTCATTTTTAACTCGAACAATTTTCAAAATTAAACATTTTCTGAATATGAACGAATTTCAAATTTGAATGTTTTTCGAAATTGAACGATTTTCAGATTTGAACATTTTTCAAATTAGAACAATCTTCAGATTTGAACAATTTCCAGATGTGAACAATTTTCAGATTTGAACTATTTTCATATTTGAACAAAAAGAAAAAGAAAAAAAAGAAAAGAAACAAAAACAAAAAAGAAGCAAAAAAGGAATAGAAAATAAAAACGAAAAACGCAAAAAGAAACAGAAAACCGAAATAAACAGCGAACTGGCCGATCAGGCCGGCTCATACCACGCGCGGGGGGTGTGCAGCGCGCGGTAACAGCCGACCTGGTCGGTGTATAGGATTCGCCTTCCTATTCCCGCTTGTTAGCGAGTGCGGCATCGCCTGAAGCACATCCCGAATGGCCCGGCCCATTAGTTCGTTTAGTCTACAGTAGGTACAATAAATGTTGGGAAAATCAACACTACTTAAAAGGAACGAACTTATTCGTTATTCTCCCCACCTCTTCGGTACGTCAACTTTTCGTCGTTTCTTTCGTCGCTCTCGTCTCCGCTCTGCCCGCACGCGCACAAATGGGCCAAGCCCAGTCTCGCGTGACTTCCTCCAAAAAACCGCAAACCCTCACGCTCATCCTCCTCCAAAGAGCTTGGGTCGACCTCCTGACGGCGCATGGCTGGGAGCGAGATGAAGAACGGGCGGCGGCAGCGATGATCCCTTCCAAGTGAAGATCTTGTCAGGGATGGTATCAGATCATCGATTCTCGGCGGCGGCTTCACTTCCTTCGCGGTCCGATTTGTAGCAATTCCCCACTCTCCTCTCCCCAAATCTCGCTCCTAAAGCGCATAGCCACAAATTATCAGCGCCGCCGCCCATCCGCTTTTCCTCCGTCTCCAACGCACACCGCCGCCACGCTTCTCAACCTCCACCCCACCCGCCTCCCCTAATCTCTTTTTCGCGAAAACGCAAAAGCCTTGCGTTTCGATGCATTGATAGATAAAGAAGAGTTTATGTACAAGTCCGAGTACGGACACAACACGCCGTACAACTCGACCCAAGAAAAGGAAAAGACTAAACTAGGGGAGTAACTGGCGCACGCCCCGGGCTCCCGCGTCCGCCCATTGCCGCGCCTCGGCCACGATGTCGTTGAATAAGGAAGTCACTGAGGGACGTGCGTTGTCGAAGACTGCCGCATTCCGGTGTTTCCAAATCCGCCATGCCGTAAGCATTCTAATCCACGTAGTGCCTTTGCGCAGTTGGCGAGGGGCGGTCCGCACCACCAGCGACCACCACTCCGCGAAGTCGCCCTCTGCCGTGGGAGGGCCTGAGGTGGATCGGATCCACGACAGGACCTCAAACCAAACTGTCCTGGAGAAGGAACATCCTGTGAGGAGGTGCCTCATGGTCTCAGCCGACTGGTCACAAAGCGGGCATCTAGGCGCATGTGGTAGTCCTCGCCGTGCCAACCTTTCACCCGTCCAACATCTGTCGAGACAGGCCAACCATATAAAGAACTTCACCCTAGGCGGCGCCCAGGATTTCCAGTTAAGCTTCCAGGAGCCTGATATGATCGCTCCCTGGAAGAGAGTGTCATAACAGGATCCGGCTGAATACTGGCTATCCGTCGTCCAACGCCAAACCAACCTGTCTGGTTCCGCCGAAAGTTGGGTGTCTCTGAGCCGGCCCCACAACTGCACGTATTGCCACAGTACCAGGATGCTCGGTGCACCTACTATGTCGGGGATCCAGGTGCGTTCAACCAACGCCTCACGGACCGTGCGCACCTTCCGTCGGTGCTTCGGCACCAGGGCGTACACCTCCGGCGCCATCTCCTTGATGGACTTGCCGTCTAACCACCTATCCTCCCAGAAGAGGGCGGATTCTCCGTTGCCTACCACCATGGAGGTAGAGGCAGCGAAGATGTCCAACTCCGTCTTCGAGAAGTGGATGTCCAGCCGCGCCAAGGTCGCAGGAGGTCAGTGCGCATCCTCCAGATCCACCTCACCCTGAGGCAGATGGCAGTGCGTGCGAGGTCCGGGATTCCCGTGCCCCCAGCCGCAGCGGCCTGCACACCCGCGCCCAGTTCACGTGGCAATGCCCACCGTTTGCTTCCTCCCTACCAGCCCAGAGGAATCCTCGCAAGATTTTGTTGACCTGCTTTAGTGCTGTTCTGTGAAGGCCCTGATGTCTACGTGTGCTTCTATTCTTGTAGACAGTGTTGGGCCTCCAAGAGCAGAGGTTTGTAGAACAGCAGCAAGTTTCCCTTAAGTGAATCACCCAAGGTTTATCGAACTCAGGGAGGTAGAGGTCAAAGATAGTCCTCTCAAGCAACCCTGAAATTAAGATACAAGAAGTCTCTTGTGTCCCCAACACACCTAATACACTTGTCAGATGTATAGGTGCACTAGTTCGGCGAAGAGATAGTAAAACACATGTGGTATAGATGGTAGTAAACAGTAATTGCGATCTGAAATAAATATTGCGGCAAGCGAACATGTAGCAGAACTTGTTGTAAACGGTGTTTCAATGCTTAGAAACAAGGCCTAGGGATCATACTTTCACTAGTGGACACTCTCAACAATGCAATCATAATTGAATATAAATATAAGCACTTCACTATGCTATTCTGAATTACTCTCTGGCTGGATAACGAACACTAATTCACCATGTAGGGATGCAAAAGCAAACCTTAAAGATGTATTCCCAAGTACTAATAAACACCCCACGCTGTCACTTTGAGCATTCATAGGAGGTACTAATACACCACAATTTCATAGAGACATCCAACTCAAATCATAACCCAAGTGAACAAGTATTCCGTGAAATATAGCCTAAGAGACCCACACGGTGCACACACTGTCACCTTTACACACGTGGGACAAGGAGTCTCCGGAGATCACATAAGTAAAATCCACTTGAATAGCATAACTACATCTAGATTACAAATCTCATCATATGGATCTCAATCATGTAAGGCAGCTCATGAGATCATTGTATTGAAGTACATGAGAGAGAGATTAACCACATAGCTACCGGTAGAGCCCTCAGCCTCGGGGAAGAACTACTCCCTCCTCATCATGGGAGACAGCAACGACGATGAAAATGGCGGTGGTGTCGATGGAGATGGATTCCGGGGGCAATTCCCCGTCCCGGCGGCGTGCCGGAACAGAGACTTCTGTCCCCCGAACTTGACTTCGCGATGGCGGCGGCTGCGTAACTTTTCTCGTCCCGTGGCTTATGTTTTTAGGGTTTTCGAGGCGGAGAGACTTTATAGGCGGAAGGGCAGCCTCGGTGGAGTCCTGGTGGTCCCACACCATAGGGGGCGCCCCTCCTTGGCCGCGCCGCCCTGTGGGGTGGGGCCCCCCGGGCTCTCCTCTGGTGCCTCTCTGGCTCTCTGGAAGTTTCGTGGAAAAATAAGATTCTGGGCGTTGATTTCGTCCAATTCCGAGAATATTTCCTTTGTAGGATTTCTGAAACCAAAAACAGCAGAAAACAGGAACTGGCACTTCGACATCTTGTTAATAGGTTAGTTCCGGAAAATGCATTAAAACGATATAAAGTGCGAACAAAACATGTAGGTATTGTCATAAAAGTAGCATGGAACATAAGAAATTATAGATACGTTGGAGACGTATCAAGCATCCCCAAGCTTAGTTCCTACTCGCCCACGAGTAGGTAAACGATAACAACAATAATTTCTGAAGTGACATGCTACCAACATAATCTTGATCAACATTATTGTAAAGCATATGAGATGAATGGAGTGATTCAAAGCAATAGATTGCTAACAAAGAGATAATGACTAAACAACTGAATCATATAGCAAAACTTTTCATGAATAGTACTTTCAAGACAAGTATCAAAAAGACTTGCATAAGAGCTAACTCATAAAGCAATAGATTCAAAGTAGAAGGCATTGAAGCAACACAAAGGATGATTAATTTTCAGCAATTGCTTTCAACTTGTAACATGTATATCTCATGGATAATTGTCAACATAGAGTAATATAACAAGTGCAATAAGTAATCATGTAAGAATCAATGCACACGTTAACACAAGTGTTTGCTTCTAAGATAGAAAGAAGTAGGTAAACTGACTCAACATAAAGTAAAAGAATGGCCCTTCGCAGAGGGAAGCATGGATTACTATTTTTGTGCTAGAGCTTTGTTTTGAAAACATAGAAACAATATTTTCAACGGTAGTAATAATTCATATGTGTTATGCATAATACTTCCTACAAGTTGCAAGCCTCATGCATAGAATACCAATAGTGCCCGCACCTTGTCCTAATTAGCTTGGATTTACATGGATTATCATTGCATAACATATGTTTCAACCAAGTGTCACAAAGGGGTAGCACTCAAGTAACTTACTTTGGAATGGCAGAAAAATACCACATATAGGTAGTTATGGTGCACACAAATGGCATGGGTTTTGGCTCAAGGTGTTTGGATGCATGATACGTCCAATTTGCATCACTATTTTGTATCATAATTTGCTGTTATTCATTGATATATTTCATATTGGGACACAATACTTATGTTATTTCATCTATTTTGCATGTTTCATCATCATTGGAGGATCAAGCACCGGAGCCAGGATTCTGCTGGAAAAAGCACCGTCAGAACGCAATATTTCGGAAGATCAATTGTGGAAGGGAATTTCACGTAAATTCCTATTTTTCCAGATGACGGAGGGAGCCAGAAGGGGAAGAAGAGAGGGGCCACTGTGGGCCCAGACCATAGGGCGGCGCGGCCCATGGCCCGGCCGCGCCACCCTATGCTCCGGGGGCCCACGACCCTTTTCGCCTCCTTTTCTTCGCGTACTCCTTCGTCCCGAAAACCTAAGCCGGATAGAGGACCTCACGGAGGGTTACGGCCCGCCTCGCGGGGCGGAGAACACCGGAGAGAAAAGAGCTCTCCGGCGGGCGGGAATCCGCCGGGGAAATTCCCTCCCGGAGGGGGAAATCGACGCCATCGCCATCGTCATCGAGCGGGACATCATCTCCATCATCATCATCATCATCTCCACCATCTACACCGCCATCACCACCGCTGCACCTCGTCATCGCCGTAGCAATTCGGGTTAAATCTTGATTGTTTGATAGGGGAAACTCTCCCGGTGTTATTCTATACTTGTTGTAGATGCTATTGAGTGAAACCATTGAACCAAGGTTTATGTTCAGATTGTTATTCATCATCATATCACCTCTGATTGTATTCCATATGATGTCTCGTGAGTAGTTCGTTTAGTTCTTGAGGACATGGGTGAAGTCTAAATGCTAGTAGTGAATTATGGTTGAGTAATATTCAATGTTATGATATTTAAGTTGTGGTGTCATTCTTCTAGTGGTGTCGTGTGAACGTCGACTACACGACACTTCACCATTTATGGGCCTAGGGGAGTGCATCTTGTATTCGGTTGCTAATTGCGGGGTTGCCGGAGTGACAGAAACCTAAGCCCCCGTTAGTATATCGATGCGGGAGGGATCGCAGGATCTCGCAGTTTAAGGTCTGTGGTTAGATTTATCTTAATTACTTTCTTGTAGTTGCGGATGCTTGCAAGGGGTATAATCACAAGTATGTATTAGTCCTAGGAAGGGCGGTGCATTAGCATAGGTTCACCCACACAACACTTATCAAAACAATGAAGATTAATCAGCTGTATGAAGCGAAAGCACTAGACTAAAATTCCCATGTGTCCTCAGGTGAGGAAGTAGTACCATATAAAATACCTATGAAAATTATTGAACGTGTTATGGATAACCGCTATGAAGGGGATGGAACTGTCCATCCTGGTGATCATTTACTGTTTTTGCATGAATTATGCGGGTTATTCAAATGTGCGGTATTTCTATGAATGAAGTTAGGAAGAAACTATTCACTATATCGCTGTCCGGTAAAGCGGCGCACCGGTATAAATTGTCTGAAGAATGGTGATTCTATTGATTGGGAGGACATTGTGCCTTTATTCTATTCCAAATTTTATCCTCCAAGTGAAATTCACAAAGATCGGAACCGCATATATAATTTCTGGCCTCATGATGGAGAGAGTATTGCCCAAGCTTGGGGGAGATTGAAGTCTTTAATGCTCAAATGCCCCATTCATGAGCTTCCTGGTAATGTTATTATTGATAATTTCTATGCAAGACTTTCTTTTCAAGACAAGACCTTGCTGGATACTTCTTGTTCTGGATCATTTACACGCAACAAAGAAGAGTTTAAAAGGGACCTTCTTGATCGGATCCAAGAAAATACTCGAAGGATGGGAGAATGACAAAGATAGAGAATCGGTATAATTTATGATTATAAATGCATTGAAGCTTTTATGGATACCGATAAATTTCGTAATATGAGTGCTACATATGGTCTTGATTCCCAAGTTGTTGCAAATCTTTATAAAGCTTTTGCCTCTCATTATGAACTCGCCTAAGAAGAATTTTGATAAGTATCATGAACCGTATAAGGATAAAATTGATTCATCTCGTAAACAAATGTGTAGTGGTTGAAACCGTTGATAATGTTATTCCTGAAGCTTATATCGAAAAAACTCCTTTCCCCGCTAAAATGAAGGAGTACTCGTCATATCTAGTGCAGTTAATAAAAGCGAAAAGAAACCTAAAGAACCCGAAGAACAAATTAAAATTGAACCTCGCTGTTGCTATAGTTAAAGATCTTGTGACCGAAAATGTGGAGGATGGTCATATTATTTTCTCGTGAAGATGCTTCTAATATTGTTTCACATCCTAATAAATCCAAACAAGTTAGTGTTCCTATGCTATCCGTTAGAATTGGTGATCATTGCTATTATGGTTTATGTGATATTGGTGCAAGTGTTAGTGCTATTCCTTATGAGCTTTACACGGAGATTATGCACGAAATTGGTTCTTGTGAACTTGAAGATATTGATGTGGTCATTCATCTGGCTAATAGAGAAACTATTTCTCCAATTGGTATTGTTCGAGATGTGGAAGTTCTATGTGGTAAGATTAAATATCCTGTCGACTTTTTGGTACTTGGTTCTCGCTGCTAGTGATTATTGTCCTATCATTTTTGGTAGACCTTTTCTAAATACTTGTGGAGCTATTATAGATTGTAACAAAGAGAAAATTTTGACTAGATTTGTCTGGTGAACCTTATGAATTTAACTTTTCTAAATTTACCAAAACTCCTTATAAAACCGACTTGCCTAGTAATGATTTTAAAATGGAGCAGAGTGTGCATCTATTGTTCTTGTTCCTAATAATCCTTTGCAGCAACATTTGGAGAATAGTGAAAGTGAAGCTTTTAGGAAAGAAAGAGATGAGCTTGAGGAGATTTTTCGTCGCCAACCTATTCTCAAGCATGATTTACCGGTGGAAGATTTGGGTACAACACCGCCACCAAAGGAAGATCCTGTTTTTGATTTAAAGCCTTTACCTGATAATCTTAAATATGCTCATATTGATGATAAGAAAATATATCCTGTTATTATTAGTTCTAAGCTTTCACAAATTGAGGAAGAAAGGTTATTGGAAATATTGAAGAAACACCGAGGAGCTATTGGCTATACTCTTGATGATTTGAAAGGGATTTCTCCTTCTATTTGCCAACATGCTATTAATATGGAAGAAGATGCAAAGCCTGTTGTTGAACATCAACGTCGTCTAATTCCGAAGATGAAAGAGGTGGTAAGGAATGAGGTATTAAAACTCCTTGAAGCTGGTATTATATATCCTATTGCTGATAGTAGATGGGTTAGTCCTGTTCATTGTGTTCCTAAGAAAGGAGGAATGACTCGTTGTGCCTAATGATAATGATGAGCTTATTCCTCAAAGAATAGTTGTAGGTTATAGAATGTGCATTGATTTTCGAAAAGTTAATAAAGTTACCAAGAAAGATCATTACCCTTTACCCTTTATTGATCAAATGTTAGAGAGGTTGTCTAAAAATACTCATTTTTGCTTTCTTGATGGTTATTCTGGGTTTTCACAAATTGCTGTTAAAGCTAAAGATCAAGAGAAAACCACTTTTACTTGTCCTTATGGAACTTATGCTTATAGGCGTATGCCTTTTGGTTTATGTAATGCTCCTGCTACTTTTCAAAGATGCATGTCTGCTATTTTTCATGGTTTTTGCGAAAGTATTGTAGAGGTGTTCATGGATGATTTTTCTGTCTATGGGAATTCTTTTGATAATTGCCTGCGAAACCTCGATAAAGTTTTGCGGAGATGTGAAGAAACTAACCTTGTTCTTAATTGGGAGAAATGCCACTTTATGGTTAATGAAGGAATTGTATTGGGACATAAAATTTCGAGAGAGGTATTGAAGTTGATAGAGCTAAAGTTGAAGCAATTGAGAAGATGCCCTATCCGAGGGATGTTAAAGGTATTCGTAGTGTTCTTGGTCATGCTCGGGTTTTATAGGAGATTTATTAAAGATTTCTCTAAAATTTCAAAGCCTCTTACTAATCTTCTTCAAAAAGATGTACCTTTTGTTTTTGATGATGATTGTAAGGAAGCTTTTGAAACTCTAAAGAAAGCCTTAACAACTGCTCCTGTAGTTGAACCTCCTGATTGGAATTTGCCTTTTGAAATTGGGATTTCTATTTTCGTGCCCTCAGTTCCTTAGTTGTACTCAGTTTTCCCCAGCTCCTTAGTTTTTCCTCAGTTTTACCCCCAAACGTTTGTCTGAAACCCGCAGAAGCAACTCAGACGGCAGGATTCCCGTTTAGTTGACCGTTCTGTCACGTGTGGGGCCGCGTCGTGTGGGCCCGCGTCGCGTGGGGCTGGTAGAAAGGGACCGCGTGGGACGAGACGAGAAGCGTTTGGTTGCACGTGAGCAGGAGCTGGGTTCTGTCTCTCTCGGCCCAAAATTGGCATTATTAAGTGCACCTTTTTCCCCTCTTTCTCTCCGTCCTTTTCACCAAATTAGTATAAAATCTAGAGAAGCTTGCATTTCTGACTTTCTTCAATTATTTGTGCCTTTTGGCCCTCGTTGTTTGCCCAATATGGCAGCAAATCTAGTACTCCCTCCGGTCCATATGTATGTAGTTAAATCTAGAAGCAAATCTCCAGGATAATGTACGATAAATTCACAATCATAGTAAATCAAGAAAACTAAGTACGGCCAACAAAATATAGTAGACTAGGGATAGATAATCCCTAGATAATATGGATAGATAATAGGCTGCATACACAAGCAGCCAACATAGTAACGAGTTCTTCACGAAGCACCATCATACTAACATAACAACAAGGGATCCCTAGCTAACAACAAAGGGATCCCAACAACAAACTAGGAGGCAGCAAGCAGCAAGCACACGTCCGGGGACTCCGCCTACCCCATCCGGCTCTGCCTCCACTTGTTGCTCTTGCTCCCCTTGGGAGCCTTGGGCTTGAGCGGAGGCATGCGGCCGGCGGAGATCTCCACCCGCCGCAAGCCGCGGAGGTGCATGCCGAGCGCCCGTGCTTGGCGCGGAAGGAGTGGACGTTCACCGTCGTGCCGACGTTGGGGAAGGTGTTGCTGATGTTCTCGGCATGCGTGACGAGGCGGTTGAAGTCCGTGGCGCCGAGTCTCCCGGTGCAGAAGGGGCACCTGTACACCTCCTTGGCGAAGTAGGAGATGTATCGGCCGACCTGCAGCCCTCCGCAGGACTCTGGCGAGTCTTGACGTCCTCCTCCTCTTCGTCGCTGCCGACGTCGCTGCCGGACATCCGATCCATATCAAACGAAACTAGTGAATGAGTTGCAACGATGACTAACGTACATGATAACAAAGTTAAGAAAACAGAGTCAGCCTCGGTTAGAGTGGACATGATTATATATCTACGGGGAAGGTGTTAGCGAACTAAAGCTCATGCACAACAGATTTGTACACAGCAATGGTTCGCTGAACCCTCCCTGTAAAAATTTGTGCCCAACCATTCATCATAGGCAAAGAAACAGATTCTAGATCTGAACTAGATCTAAACTTGAACACATTCGAGATTATTTGCAAAATTAAACGGTTGATATCTTTTGATTAGTGCATAAAATAACTGATTGAGATCTCATGATTACTTGCATAAATTAACTGATTGAGATCCAATATTACTTGCATAAATTAACCGAACAGCCGAACCCCAAATCTTAAACGAAATCAAGAAGTGATCAAAACAAAATGGAATAAAATCGGCGCAAATATTAGCCCAATACTCATCCATCTACAGATCCATCTACACCAGCAAAAATAGGGTTCAAAAAGGAATGGGGAACAAAAAAGGAAGCAAACCGTAGTTACCTCGTTCCATGGGTCCTCCAGGGGAGGTGTCGTAGGGGTTCGGGGGCGGGACGTACGGCACGGGGTCGTAGGGGTCGACCCATCCCGCCGGGATCTGACTGCCACCGGCGGCAGCAGCGTCCGATGCACCGGCGACGGCGGCGGCGGCGTCGTCGTCCGTAGAGGGGACGGCGCCGAAGATGGAGGCGTCGCGCTTTGAGCCCACCTCGACGATGGGATTGGCATTCTCCTTGTCCATCTCTACGGCGGAGGAAGAGGAAGAGGGAGAGGGAGAGGGTTTTTTGCTTTGGAGAAGATGATGGGACGTGAGAGAGTTGGCGATGCGTGAGCGAGTGAGAGTGACAGAGAGAGTGCGAGGAGGCGTCTATAAAGGCGAGGGGTGGTTAATGCGACCCGCGTCCTACGCGTGCACCGGTGCACATCTGCACGTCTTGGACTTCTGCAACGCGACACGCGTCCACGATTGCACGTCTCGACTTCTCCACCGCGACCCGCGTCTACGCGTCAACAATTGCACGTGTCCTCGAGTCTAACCCTGGAAATTTAGATATACTCAGGTATACCCTCGAGTCTTATACTAGCATTTTTTGTGTGCTCAATTTTCCCCTCGAGTGCTAATACTGGCTAGTGCAATATACTCAGTTTACCCTCAAGTGGCTGGTCAACGAGAGAGTCAACAAATGGGATTAACTAGTTAAATGAGTCATTTAATGTGCAAAAAAATCCTAAAAAGAGTGGCACTTACTCATGGAGTCTTTACCACAAATTGCCACTTCTCAAATCATAGATAAATCATAGATAAATCAAGTTTTACCACAAATTGCCACTTCTCAAATCACCTAGTAGCTATGAAGGTGCATGGTTTTCCACAACAAGCCCTTCCCAAAATAGCTTCCCCAAATCATACTTTGTCTAAATGAGGCCACAATTCTCACACCGATGTATATTGGTATTGCAAATAGTTTGAGGTAGGCCAAGATGGGTTTCATTGTACAAAACACACATTTTCCATTTTTCAAATCTCAAATTTGAATCCCTTAGTCTGTTTACTACTCAGGTGCCCTTGGTTTCTTGATAGTACTCCGTTTTGCCCTCTCTCTTCACAAATTCTCGCGGACGTGCATCATCGCCCTGATTGGTCTAGCCCATGTCACGCGGATCGTGCCCGCCGACCGTTGATCGTATGATATAGGGAACGGGCAGGATAACCCCTCTCTCTCTCTCTGTTGGCGGTTAATTAGCTTCCACCCTCTAAGTATGCTGAAGGGCGGTTTTCTGTATTATTTTTCACGCGCTAAAAATTATAAACTATTTTAGGCGTTACTTTTCACGCAAAAAAATGATAAACCATCAACAATTTGTTGTAGCCATTACTTTTCACGCAAAAAAAATGATAAACCATCACCGATTTGTTGTTGCCATTACTTTTCACGCAAAAAAATGATAAACCATCAACAATTTGTTGTAGCCATTACTTTTCACGCAAAAAAAATGATAAACCATCACCGATTTGTTGTTGCCATTACTTTTCACGCAAAAAAATGATAAACCATCAACAATTTGTTGTAGCCATTACTTTTCACGCAAAAAAAATGATAAACCATCACCGATTTGTTGTTGCCATTACTTTTCACGCAAAAAATGATAAACCATCAACAATTTGTTGTAGCCATTACTTTTCACGCAAAAAAATGATAAACCATCACCGATTTGTTGTTGCCATTACTTTTCACGCAAAAAAATGATAAACCATCAACAATTTGTTGTAGCCATTACTTTTCACGCAAAAAAATGATACACCATCACCTAATTTGTTACAAAAGCTGGTTTCGAGTGAGACCTAACCAAGTTTGGCATACATGATGGCATACCTATAACAACAAGGAATATCTAAAAGGGAAAGTTTCAGAAAATTTGAAATTTAGGGTGAAATGATGCCATACATGATGCTGTTTTTCGAGGTTTTGACCTGAAAATCAATTGGGTATTATAAAGGGAAATAAAAAGTTCGAAAAATGTAAAAACGAAACAATCTATCTATCTATGTATAGAAGATCAGCTGTATGAAATTTGAGGTTATTTAGAGAAGGTAGAAAAAATCACCTTGTTAGAAAAGTCTGGTTTCGACGAGACGAAACGGCATGCGCTTAAGCAAAGTGATTTTTTCGAACATCTCCAAATGACCACAAATTTTCCATACATGATGCCATACGTGTAACAACAAGGAACCCTATCTAAAAAGTGTCAAAAAAGTTTGCCCAACCGTATAGCTCTATCAAAAAGAACCTCACCATGGCGCTAGTATAATTTTGGGATAGTTACAAACTTTCGTTACCTAACCTTCAACATGAAACTTGTTTCAAATTCATTTTGGCCTACGAGAAACAAATCCCAACTTGATTCGAGCACCACAGCCTCCAAACGATGCCGATGCCGGCATGGTCAGAACGGCTATGCTCGCCGCCACTGCTAGGTCAACGTCGGGATGCACCCTCAATCCCGTCCCCTCATTCGATCACTGACACACCAGAGATACCGCCGAGGCCAATGCCGAACGTACATGCTGATGCCAATGCCGAACATGCATGCACGCCGCCGTGGGCACGGCCACGCCGACCCGCTATGCTCGGACGCCACGGACCGCCGCGAGGTCTTTCCCTTCGCCACCACACTCTCCTAGCACCCACCTATACACGCCGTAAAGGAGAGACACTAGTTTTCTCTACATTGCTCGTGTTCGTGTCCGACACGGTCGATCAAAGTTTTGACGTAGTCTTCGATGTCGTCGACCATTTCTTCTCTTCTTTGCATGGTTAAACGCGTCTAGTTCATATCTATCTAATGCGTCCGGTCTCGCCTCATGCGGTTCATTGTGGACGTCGATCTCATCTCGGCACCCCGCATGCCACCTCCTCCGTGCCATCGCTGTAGAGCTCCATTTAAAAATCTAATCCTACCCGTGTATTGCCCCTTGTATCGGCGTCATGGCCCCACTTGTCATTCGATATACCGAAGCCCCACTCGTTCGCGTTTTGGTCGGGGATACGGCGATGCTTACGGTCAAACAAAGATGGATGGTCCGACGTGTCTTTGCGGGCTCTACGTGGCCCCACTAGTCGGAAGATAACGGTCAACCGCGGGCAACTGGCCGTTACATCACGTGTGATGGTTTCAGACAAAAGTTTGGGTAAAACTGAGGAAAAACTAAGGAGCTGGGGAAAACTGAGTACAACTAAGGAACCGAGGGCACGAAAATAGAAATCCCTTTGAAATTATGTGTGATGCTAGTGATTTTGCTGTAGGCGCTGTTCTTGGACAGCGGGTAGATAAAAAATTAAATGTTATTCATTATGCTAGTAAGACTCTTGATGCTGCTCAAAGAAATTATGCTACCACTGAAAAGGAATTGTTAGCTGTAGTCTTTGCTTGTGATAAGTTTAGACCCTATATTGTTGATTCGAAAGTTACAATTCATACTGATCATGCTGCAATTAGATACCTTATGACAAAGAAAGATGCTAAGCCAAGGCTTATTAGATGGGTACTTCGTTGCAAGAATTTGATTTACACATTATAGATAGGAAAGGTGCTGATAATCTCGTTGCTGATAATTTGTCTAGATTGGAAAATATTGCTTATGATCCTGTTCTCGTTAATGATAGTTTTCCAAATGAACAATTGGCTGTAATAAAGGTGAGCTCGCGAGAGAACCCTTGGTATGCGGATTATGCTAACTTTATTGTTTCGAAGTATTTGCCTCCAACCTTTTCAGCTCAAGCAAAGGAGGAAATTCTTTTATGACTTGAGGCATTATTTTTGGGATGACCCACACTTATATAAAGAAGGAGTGGATGGTATTATGCGAAGATGTGTTCCTGAATATGAACAACGGGAGATATTGAATAAATGTCATGGAAGTGTTTATGGAGGACATCACGCTGGAGATAGAACCGCGCAAAAGGTTCTACAATCAGGTTTTTATTGGCCAACACTCTTCAAAGATGCAAGGAAATTTATTTTATCCTGTGATGAATGTCAAAGAGTTGGTAATATCTCCAGACGCAATGAGATGCCTATGAATTATACTCTTGTTATTGAACCATTCGATTGTTGGGGATTGATACGTCTCCAACGTATCGATAATTTCTTATGTTCCATGCTACTTTATTGATGATACCTACATGTTTTATACACATTATATGTCGTATTTACGCATTTTATGGAACTAACCTATTAACAAGATGCCGAAGTGCCAGTTGCTGTTTTCTGCTGTTTTTGGTTTCGAAATCCTAGTAACGAAATATTCTCGGAATTGGACGAAATCAACGCCCGGGTTCCTATTTTGCCCGGAAGCATCCAGAACACCCGAGAGCCGCCGGAGGGGGCCCCGGTGGGCCCAGATGACATGGTGGCGCGGCCCGGGCCCCGGCCGCGCCACCCTATGGTCTCGTCGCCTCGTTGCCCCTCCTCGCGCCGCCTCTTCGCCTATAAAAAGCCCCTGCATCGAAAACCCT
>NC_061512.1:249043309-249084716 GCF_022539505.1 Lolium rigidum
GGATTCGACTTCATGGGTCCTTTCCCTTCTTCGTACGGTAACACTCATATACTTGTCGCTGTTGATTATGTTACTAAATGGGTAGAAGCTATACCTACAAAAAGTGCTGATGGTGAGACCTCTATAAAAATGCTTGTAGATATTATATTTCCTAGATTTGGAGTACCTAGATATATTATGACTGATGGAGGTTCTCATTTTATTCATGGAGGTTTTAGAAAAACTCTTGCTAAGTATGGTATTAATCATAGAATTGCTTCTGCTTATCACCCTCAAACTAGCGGTCAAGTAGAATTATCAAATAGAGAGATTAAAGCTATCTTAGGTAAGACTGTTAATAAATCTAGAAAGAATTGGCCTAGCAAATTGAAAGAAGCACTATGGGCTTATAGAACTGCTTATAAAAATCCTATGGGAATGTCACCTTATAAAATGGTTTATGGAAAAGCTTGTCATTTACCTTTAGAACTAGAGCACAAAGCTTATTGGGCTGTTAGAGAATTAAATAAAGACCCTAAATTAGCCGGTAATAAGAGGTTGTTGCAATTAAGTTCTCTAGATGAATGGAGAAGTGAAGCTTATGAAAATGATAAACTCTTTAAAGAAAAAGTTAAGAAATGGCATGATAGAAGGATCATCAAAAGAGAATTTAATGTTGGAGATCAAGTTCTGTTGTATCGGTCTCGTCTCAGATTCTTTGCAGGGAAATTACTCTCGAAGTGGGAAGGACCATATGTTGTTGAGGAGGTGTATCGTTCAGGAGCGATTAAAATTAGCTCTCTCCAAGGCAATGCCACACAAGTGGTGAATGGACAAAGATTAAAGCATTATATCTCGGGCGATTCTTATAATGTTGATGTTGATATTATTCAAGTAGAAACACCGGAGGCTTTCATCAAAGGACAAATTGACGAGTCCGCCGTAACCGGACTTTGAATAGGTAACAAGTATAGGTAATAAAAAGTCCGCGTTTACCTTTCCGAACATTATTTCTGCTGTTTTTGGAAAATATGAAAAATTACGGAATCGAAACGGAGTGGAAAAGACGCGCGAGGGCGTGCCACCATAGGCCGGCGCGGGCCCCACCTCGGCCGCGCCGACCTATGGTCTGGCCGCCTCGTTGCCCCTTTTCGACTCGTTTTCGGCCTGGAACCTCCCTTTTGTCGTAAAAATATTTGCTATATAATCCCCCGGACCCCTGGAGGTCCGTAATATCGTTTTCTCGTCGTGTTTTGTTTCGAGCTGTTTTCTGCCGGATTTGTTTTGATCTAGAAGCACCATGGCCTCCAACAACAAAGACAAGGGGCCTTGGAGGGAAGAGATGGATGAGAGGATCAACAAGGAGAAGGAGAAGATAGCGTCGGCAAAAGGAGAGTGGGAAACTACGAGGAGTAAGCCAATTTTGGTGGGATCGGTTACATACCGGGCGTTCTTTTTCTCATAACTTGCAGTGGAGCCCTTCCGCCCGCTTCCGGACCTCGACTCTTTCCCTTGTGTGGAGGAAGCAATACGGGTTGCCGATGAGTTTTGTGATCAATATCGTGCTCTCAAAAGGGAAGTGGAAATACTTCAGGAGGAGAACCAGCCGACTTCGCGGAATGTCGGAATATTACTCAAACCTCGAGCACAAGGCCGTCACCGCCACACTCGGGTAACAATGAGTCTCTTCGGGTTTTGGTGCAGAATTACAAAATTGAGAAGCTGAAGCTGAAGGAGATCCTTATGAAGCGCGAGAGGAATCCATCACCACCATCACCGAAGGAGTAATTCATCATCGGTATTGGCATCCCCTTGGTTTGTTCCAAGCTTGGGGGAGTGCCGCGGTATCACATCACCACCACCTTTATCTTTTACTATCAAGTAGTGTCATATCATGAGTAGGGAAGTTATCATATAGAATAGTATGCAATGTGGAAGTATCTCTCTTAGTTAGTTATCTATGTATCCGTTGGTGTGAGTTATCGTTATGGAATATTAATGAGAAGTCTTATCATTTACTTTTTGCACACCTTATTTTAGTTTGCAATCTCCATTATATGATTACTCTTGACATGAGTATTGATATCACTTTGGGAGCATTAAGTAAATCTATTTGGTTTTGGCAACCTTAGCATTGGTCAATAGCAACAACATCTTGATGTTTAATGAAGGAGAGAAATACTGTTGACGTCAGAAACCCACTGGCGGGCAGTGACTGGTCAACACCGTAGAGCCGGGAACAACTAGGGCTGCGGCTGGCCCCAGTCCCTCAGAGCGACGGCCCGCAAAGCCTCCTGGTCGCGCGCCGATGCAAATTGCAAGGGCGTGCCACCCGACCTATACCCGGTCGGGAAGGTGTGGATGATGCCTCGCTTAGTTTCCTGCAGGGCACACACGTACACGTTAAATACGAGCCTCGATCGGCTCTCAAGTTGTCTCCGTGAATCGGCTCATGGAGCCGATTCACCCATGATTCGTCCAAGGTGGCCGAATATATGGTGGTCCTCGCTTGATCAAGATAAAGCGTATGAGATCCACGACGATCCGGGGTTTTCACCGCATAATCGGATCATCCTACTCACGATTGGGCCTCGCGCTCACGCACGGTGATCGTAAGCCAGCCCTAGACAAGGCCTAAAAACCAACACTAGGTTGATCCTCGGAACGTCCCGTCTCAGGGGCAGCAAACTACACCCTACATGCCGCTGGATCCTCCAACCCTTTGTAAGGCCTAACTATTGCGGATATTAAACTAATCCTTGATGAATCAAGGAGCGATCGTAACGGATCGGATCTACTAAACGATGATCAAGCGGGGTGCCGTCCCTGCACCCATGATGAGGTACAAGGACGGCTAGATGCGCAAGGGTTGCACTACGAAAGCATATGATACTAAGAACAATGCTAACCCTAACACATCTATGATAACTACGTTGCTCGCCATCAAAAAGGCTTCGAAGACGAGCAACGCATGAACAACTAGGCAGGCTCGTGCCGCCTAGATCGCGAGATGCGATCTAGGCGAGCATGGTGCTTACCGGAGGAACCCTCGAGACGAAGGAGTTGGCGATGCGCCGAGATTGGTTTGTGTTGAACGTTGGTTGTTGTTTATTCCATAAACCCTAGATACATATTTATAGTCCAGGGGACTTTCTAATGTGGGCGTGCACTAAACCGTGCGCGGATAAAACTCTAACTTCTAAACTAAGATACGATCTAATATTTTGCAGATACATGGGCGATTTAGCCCAACTTGGTAAAAAAGGCCGATTCACGTAATTCTTCCATGTACATATCTTCAAGTCCATCTTGATCGCGGCCCACCTCTAGCTTGGTCAAATTCCGGTGATAACACATGCCCCCCTGGTTTTGGAAATGACATTTCCAAAATCATTACGCCTTTCTTTCGTAGGGTCATGTCGTGGCAGAGGCGTTGCAGTTTTTTCCTCGAGGGGTCCTCTATGATGACGTCTTGCCTCCTCGCCCTCTCTGCACGACTTGACGGTTCTGGCACCACGTCCTCGGGAACTGCTTAGGCATTACCATATATTCCCCTTTTTACTCGGCCACTTCCTGTAGCTCTCGTCCTCATCCTCCCGGCACTAGCACTTCCAAAGAAAAAACCCTCCTGTGCCACCATGTCCTCCTCTTCGTTGGATCTTTCTGCGCAGTCCTCCCCCTCCCGCGAGCCGACGCCGGAGTGGAACCCGGAGAAAGCCCATGCGGCCAACATTCGCCGCGCCATCGAGGCCGGGGATGAGCCAAGCCACGACTTCTCCACCCGGTCGGAGGACGACCGGTCCCCGACCGACGGGGAGAGCGACCTCCGCTTCCTTGCCAATGAGGAAGCAAGTGGAGGAAAGCGACGACGACCTCCTTCCCTGGGACGGGGCCCCCTCCTCCGAAGAGGAGGGGCAGGAGGAGGAGGAAGAGGATGACAGCTCCTCCGACGAGCCGCCGGCCAAACGCCACTGCCCCTGGCCCGGCAATCTCAGTGATTTCGACAGCGACGACGACGACGCTGATGAAGAAGACGAGGACAACGAGGGTCCTCGCCGGCGGTCGCTACGGCAGCCGACGATGAGCCGGCCGGGGAGCAGCGCCGACGACGGCGATGATGGCGACGATGACGAGGGCAGCAACGGCCCCTAGATAGGATTTTAGCCTAGGGCCGGCAGTAGTAGACGGGCAATGTAGCCCCTAGGATCTTCTTTTGAGAGCAATCAGCTCTTTATGTAAGAACTCTAGTTGATCAATGGAGAATTTCCCCAACTCGATCTTGTCGTCCTTCTTCATGGTAATTTAGCCGATCGCCCTTTATACCGAGCTTGCCGACTGCCAATCCGGTCGGTGCTTAAGGAGCCGATGGCAATGCATCGGACTCTCATGGCAAACTCGAGGTGGATCCGTCCGGACCTCCATCCTTAGGACGAGCCGCAATCGTGCAAATCCTAGATCCTGGAAATGCAAATTCAACTGCACGGAATACTGGATCTTAGCGGCATTCTCATCTTCCGGATCTTCTTTGCCACTGTCCTTGTAATGCTTCATCTCTTTGTGGCACACCTGGTCCAGAGTCCGTCAGCGATTGTTGCTTCTTCCCATTACCTCCAGCCATTCCCTTCTGCAATAATTCACCCTCTCTCGACGAGTTACGATGCGAGCAAGCCGATTTCAACCAAATCGGCTCCATAGAACAAGGAACCTTAAGGGCGAGCTGCCCCCGAGCCTTAGTCCGGGCGAGGATAAAAGCGGACCAGCCGATTGAGCCACCATTGGTTTCCTGATCGTATCGGCTGTGTTAGGTTCAAAGAGCCGGCACTCGACGGATCTCGGAAAGGTCAGCCGCTCCCTTGAACCAAGGAACCTCAATGTAGTGGCCTTTCAGCCCCTCTTAATTCCATTCTCGTGTCTTGCAACATTAGATCGGCTCATCGCTTCCAGCGGACTAATGTAACTCCTGGTGAACATGTTGGGAAACGCCCTAACATCCTCCGCAGCAAATCGCCTCGTCATGGTTGGGGGACTTGAGTCTTTCCTTCAAGGACTTCCAACTCTCTCTGCGAGCCCCTAAGTTGCAATGCAGCAACCAACCGATTGTAATCAAATCGGCTTTTGAGGGCAGCGAACCTCCAGGGCGAGTTGCCCCCCGAGCTCCTTTGGTTCAATGCAAGAGCTTTTGGTGAGAATGCTGATGAAATCATTACCCTGGCCACACCCGAGGGGGATCCTACAGCCAATCGGTTGGTCATCGGGCTTATATTTGCAACCGTTGTACTCTTTGAGTCAATTGCCCTGCATCGGCTTTCTGTATCCTTAAGTCGATGTCTGCACATCGGCTGTGCTCAAAATTTTTGGAATTTTTACGGCCGATTTTATGTATCGGCCCCCATGCTTGATACTACTATTTCATATCCTCGTGTATCATCCAGAATGTGTGCCCCCGAGCCGATTCTGTCAAGAATTGATGGTATCGGCTCTTTAGGTAGTCCCTGTTGGGCCAAATGTTGATCCCAGTGCAGAATAGATGGTGAGGATAATTTTGGCCGATTGCTGGAATCGGCCTCCACGTTGCTTGCTTGGTGAAGGTTTTGTAATGTCCCTTCATAAATTTTTTGGGGGGCCGATCACAGGGATCAGCCTTGTCACCTCTGTCCATCGATGTTGTTCTCGCTACACGGTCAGTCCGGTGGATAAAACCAGCCTCACCCCGTTCTTCGTTACATCGATGCGTTCGCAGTCGTCCAGATTGATGCCCGAGAGTGGCTCTTGGCCTGATGTCTCCCAAATGTCCATGCCGGCTGTCGAAATCTCAGCTGAGTCATCTGCGTGGACGACTTCCACTTCATCTCCATCCCACTGTATTAGGCATTGATGCATCGTGGATGGAATGCAACAATTGGCGTGGATCCAATCTCTTCCCAGCAAGACACAGCATAGGTACTCTTGCTGTCGACGATAAAGAACGTCGTAGGGACAGTTTTCCTTCCTACGGTCAGATCCACATTCAGAACACCTTGCGCGTCAGATGCTTGGCTGTTGAAATCGCTCAGTGTTACGTTGGTCTTGATAAGATCTGAGCTGGAGCGTCCCAACCGACGTAGCTGGAGCGTCCCACCGGGCGTGCCAGAATGTGTTGACGTCAGAAACCCACTGGCGGGCAGTGACTGGTCAACACCGTAGAGCCGGGAACAACTAGGGCTGCGGCTGGCCCCAGTCCCTCGCAGCGACGGCCCGCAAAGCCTCCCGGTCGCGCGCCGATGCAAATTGCAAGGGCGTGCCACCCGACCTATACCTGGTCGGGAAGGTGTGGATGATGCCTCGCTTAGTTTCCCGCAGGGCACACACGTACACGTTAAATACGAGCCTCGATCGGCTCTCAGGTTGTCTCGTGAATCGGCTCATGGAGCCGATTCACCCATGATTCGTCCAAGGTGGCCGAATATATGGTGGTCCTGCTTGATCAAGATAAAGCGTATGAGATCCACGACGATCCGGGGTTTTCACCGCATAATCGGATCATCCTACTCACGATTGGGCCTCGCGCTCACGCACGGTGATCGTAAGCCAGCCCTAGACAAGGCCTAAAAACCAACACTAGGTTGATCCTCGGAACGTCCTGTCTAGGGGCAGCAAACTACACCCTACATGCCGCTGGATCCTCCAACCCTTTGTAAGGCCTAACTATTGCGAGATATTAAACTAATCCTTGATGAATCAAGGAGCGATCGTAACGGATCAGATCTACTAAACGATGATCAAGCGGGGTGCCGTCCCTGCACCCATGATGAGGTACAAGGACGGCTAGATGCGCAAGGGTTGCACTACGAAAGCATATGATACTAAGAACAATGCTAACCCTAACACATCTATGATAACTACGTTGCTCGCCATCAAAAAGGCTTCGGCACGAGCAACGCATGAACAACTAGGCAGGCTCGTGCTGCCTAGATCGCGAGATGCGATCTAGGCAGCATGGTGCTTACCGGAGGAACCCTCGAGACGAAGGAGTTGGCGATGCGCCGAGATTGGTTTGTGTTGAACGTTGGTTGTTGTTTATTCCATAAACCCTAGATACATATTTATAGTCCAGGGGACTTTCTAATGTGGGCGTGCACTAAACCGTGCGCGGATAAAACTCTAACTTCTAAACTAAGATACGATCTAATATTTTGCAGATACATGGGCGATTTAGCCCAACTTGGTAAAAAAGGCCGATTCACGTAATTCTTCCATGTACATATCTTCAAGTCCATCTTGATCGCGGCCCACCTCTAGCTTGGTCAAATTCCGGTGATAACAAATACACTTAGATACATTACTCTATTATCTCTATGCTTAGTATTCTAAGGTTAAAATTGCTTGTGCTTATGAGAAAGATACATGGTTGTTTCTATCATATGTATATTTGTTTGTTTCCCTCAACCTTTATGCTTGCTATCAAACCTTGCTAGCCAAAGACCTGTATCGAGAGGGAATGCTTCTCATACATCCATAACCTTAAACCAAACCTTTGCCATTTGTGTCCACCATATCTACCTACTACATGGTATTTTCTGCCATTCCAAGTAAATACTTCATGTGCTACCTTTAAATGATTCAAACTATACTACTCCTTATTTGTGTCAATGTTTAATAGCTCATGAGGAAGTATGTGGTGTTTTATCTTTCAATCTTGTTGGGCAACTTTCACCAATGGACTAGCGGCACATCCGCTTATCCAATAACTTTGCAATAAGAGCTGGCAACGGGATTCCCAGTCCCAAATTAATTAATCAAAATAGACACTCCTCCATGGTTTGTGATTGTTGGACGGCACCCGAAGGATTCGGTTAGCCATGGCTTGAGAAAGCAAAGGTGGGGAGGAGTGTCAACATAATAAAACTAAAATAAAAAGGGCACTCCTTCATGGTATGAGATTGTTGGCAGGCACCCGAGGATTCGGTTAGCCATGGTTTGTGAAAGAAAGGTTGGAAGGAGTGCCACCCAAAAATAAAATAAAATGGGAGCCGCTCTTTGAGAGTTTGTCTGGCAAGGGGGTTAGGGTGCCCGCTACCATTCGTTGACAACAACAAACACCGCTCAAAATCTTACTTTTATTCTCTTTATATGATTTCAAAACTTGAAAAGCTCTAGCACATGATTTAATCCCTGCTTCCCTCTGCGAAGGGCCTATCTTTTACTTTTATGTTGAGTCAGTAAACCTATTTCTCTCTATCTCAAGCAAGCAATTGAGTTGTTGTGAACCAATCATTTATGCTATGATTCGAGTTGATCATGTCTTTTATACTTTCTTGTTTAGTACCAATTTTGTCCGAATGAATATGACTTTGAAGTATTCAATGATTATGAAGAGATTGTCATGCTTAAATATGAAGGCTCAGCTATAAATTCTAATATGAAAGCTTTGCTTAGAAGTACAATCTGTTAGTAGTTCTCTGACCAAGAACAAAGTTTGCCATCACTAATTATGATTTCTTATGCACCTTTACTTGTGATTTCTCTTTACTTATTTCGAGATGAGTTATATGAGGAAGTTGTTTACTAGAATGTCTTGTGTGAATGAATATGATGCTTCTTGTCCGTATTTTATTTATCGACTCTTCACTCCATAAACATGTGGTCTTGTTTATCGAGCTCAGTTTCGCTTGGGGACAAGCGAGGTCTAAGCTTGGGGGAGTTGATACGTCCAATTTGCATCACTATTTTGTATCATAATTTGCTGTTATTCATTGATATATTTCATATTGGGACACAATACTTATGTTATTTCATCTATTTTGCATGTTTCATCATCATTGGAGGATCAAGCACCGGAGCCGGGATTCTGCTGGAAAAGCACCGTCAGAACGCAATATTTCGGAAGATCAATTGTGGAAGGGAATTTCACGTAAATTCCTATTTTTCCAGATGACGGAGGGAGCCAGAAGGGGAAGAAGAGAGGGGCCACTGTGGGCCCAGACCATAGGGCGGCGCGGCCCATGGCCTGGCCGCGCCACCCTATGCTCTGGGGGGCCCACGACCCTTTTCGCCTCCTTTTCTTCGCGTACTCCTTCGTCCCGAAAACCTAAGCCAGATAGAGGACCTCACGGAGGGTTACAGCCGCCTCTGCGGGGCGGAGAACACCAGAGAGAAAAGAGCTCTCCGGCGGGCAGGAATCCGCCGGGGAAATTCCCTCCCGGAGGGGAAATCGACGCCATCGCCATCGTCATCGAGCGGGACATCATCTCCATCATCATCATCATCATCTCCACCATCTACACCGCCATCACCACCGCTGCACCTCGTCATCGCTGTAGCAATTCGGGTTAAATCTTGATTGTTTGATAGGGGAAACTCTCCCGGTGTTATTCTATACTTGTTGTAGATGCTATTGAGTGAAACCATTGAACCAAGGTTTATGTTCAGATTGTTATTCATCATCATATCACCTCTGATTGTATTCCATATGATGTCTCGTGAGTAGTTCGTTTAGTTCTTGAGGACATGGGTGAAGTCTAAATGCTAGTAGTGAATTATGGTTGAGTAATATTCAATGTTATGATATTTAAGTTGTGGTGTCATTCTTCTAGTGGTGTCGTGTGAACGTCGACTACACGACACTTCACCATTTATGGGCCTAGGGGAGTGCATCTTGTATTCGGTTGCTAATTGCGGGGTTGCCGGAGTGACGAAACCTAAGCCCCCGTTAGTATATCGATGCAGGAGGGATCGCAGGATCTCGCAGTTTAAGGCCGTGGTTAGATTTATCTTAATTACTTTCTTGTAGTTGCGGATGCTTGCAAGGGGTATAATCACAAGTATGTATTAGTCCTAGGAAGGGCGGTGCATTAGCATAGGTTCACCCACACAACACTTATCAAAACAATGAAGATTAATCAGCTGTATGAAGCGAAAGCACTAGACTAAAATTCCCATGTGTCCTCAGGAACGTTTGGTCATTATAAGTAATCAAACCGGCTTGTCCTTTGTGCTAAAAAGGATTGGGCCACTCGCTGCAATTATTTCTCTAGCATTTTATTTACTTGTACTTTATTTATTTGCAATATCAAAACCCCCGAATACTTGTCTGTGAGCATTTACAGTGAATCCTTCATCGAAACTGCTGCCAACACCTTCTGCTCCTCGTTGGGATCGACATTCTTACTTATCGAAGATACTACGATACACCCCCTATACTTGTGGGTCATCAATGCACGAGAAGCATTTCGTCTCAGTACAAGGCTTTGGCTAGCAAGGTTGTTTGAAGCAAACACAAGTATGAACAGGTACCGCAAAACTTACACAAGAACATATTGCAAGCATTATAAGACTCTACACTGTCTTCCTTGTTGTTCAAACACTTTTACCAGAAAATATCTAGACCTTAGAGAGACCAATCATGCAAACCAAATTTCAACAAGCTCTACGGTAGTTTTCCACTAATAGATTAAACTACATGATGCAAGAGCTTAAGCATGATCTATGAGAGCTCAAAACAATTGTCAAGTATCAAGTTATTCAAAACCATATGAAGCATTTTCTGATTCCAACCAAATAGCAATTAACGAAGCAATTTTTAGCCTTCGCCATGAACATTAAAGCATAACTAAGAACACAAGTGTTCAAATGAAAAAGCGGAGCTTAATATCTCCAATACAAGGATTGTGGGATCCAACTTTATTCAAACCAAAACAAAAATAAAAGCAAACAGACGCTCCAAGTAAAGAACATAAGATGTGATGGAATAAAAATATAGTTTCACTAGAAGTGACCTGATAAGTTGTCGATGAAGACGGGGATGCCTTGGGCATCCCCAAGCTTAGATGCTTGAGTCTTCTTAAAATATGCAGGGATGAACCACCGGGGCATCCCCAAGCTTAGAATTTTCACTCTTCTTGATCATATTGTATCATCCTCTTCTCTTGACCCTTGAAAACTCCCCCCCCCCCCACACCAAACTTAAAGCAAACTCATTAGAGGGTTAGTGCATAATCAAAAATTCATATATTCAGATGTGACATAATCATTCTTAATACTTCTGGACATTTCACAAAGCTACTGAAAGTTAATGGAACAAAGAAATCCATTCAACATAGCAAAAGAGGCAATGCGAAATAAAAGGCAAAATCTATCAAAACAGAATAGTCCGTAATGACGAATTTTCCAGAGGCACTTAACTTGCTCAGACGGAAAAACTCAAAACTAATGAAAGTTGCGTACATATCTTAGGATCACGCACGTAAATTGGCAGATTTTTTCGATTTTTATATAGAGAGATCTACGCAAATTCGTGACAGACAGCAAATCTGTTTCTGCGCAGTAATCCAAATCTAGCATCAACTTTACCATAGAGACTTTACTTGGCACAAAAAAATGATAAGGAGAGGTTGCTATAGTAGTAACAACTTCCAAGACTCAACAAAACAGTAGTAAAATAAAACCATGGGTTATCTGACAAATGATGGAAATCTTTGTCGCACTTATCTGCTAGCGCAAAACTGCCTTTCACCGTAATTGGTCTCTTGGGTCCAGGGAGCCTCCACAACAAGTACGTGTAGTGGGGTATTGTCATGAATCTAGCGTACGCGGGTTGTCCCAATAAAGCATGGTACTGTGACGGGAAATCCACGACTTCAAACTCCAGCCTTTCGATCCTGTAATTCTCTCGGGTTCCAAACTGAACGTCGAGATTAATCTTCCCCAATGGATAACTTGGCTTGTCTGGTGTGATACCATGGAAACGCGTATCCGTTGGTTTAAGTTCGCCAAGGATAGGTTCATCTTCCTCAATGTATCTTCGTACATAAGGTTTAGACTGCTGCCTCCATCTATAAAAACTCGTGACACATCAAATCATGCGATCCCCGCTTGTAAGATTAAAGCTGATTGCCCTGGTCGAGGAACTTGCTGCGGGTGATCCGCTATGGTGAAGCCAATGTCCTGTCCCGACCAATTTAGATACTCTATTGTTGGTGGAGGCATCTTCTCTGCCATAAAAACTTGCCGAGAAATCACTTTCTGAGCTCTGTTGGATGGCCTGGCCTTCTGAATCATCGAGATCGCGCCGTTGGTGTCGATATACGGAGGCGGTGGTGGTGCTGCCGCTATTCTGAGCTGGTGTCGATTTTCATCCGTGATTGCGGAAGATGAACCTCGCTCCTTGGCCCCTGAGGGTATCTGTTTGCTGCCTGTGCATTGGCATGCCCTGCAAATCTGTTTAACGCCTAAAAAGTTCGGCAGTCTTTCTGCAAGTGTCCTGACTGCCTCTTTCCATTATTGTCGAGGTAAAAGTGCATTTGGCATGGTCCGTTCATCATATCTTCGGGAGATACATACGGCCTCTGGAACCTTGGACCATTATTTTGCCTATTTTGACGAGGGCCATCCCTGTAGTCACTACGCTGCTCACCGCTCTTTTGATAATCATCTCAATTATTTCCTTCGTTATTCCCTCGGAAGCCGGCCGATATTTGGCCGGGACCGTTATGATCTGAATACTGGCAAGGAAAACGCCGTCTATTTTGGAAGTTTCTGCTGCGATCTTCCTCAGGTGACCTATGTTGCTTGTTGTTGACGTCATCCTCTCCATCTTCCCAACGATTTGCTATCTCCATGAGTGCTGCTATTGTCTTTGGATCAGTTCTCCCTAGATCCTCGATGAAGTCCTTCCTTCGGATCCCTCCGACAAAAGCATCTATCGCTCTCTCGTCAGATATATTTTCTACCGAGTTTTTGATAATATTCCACCTCTGTATATACGCCCTCATCGACTCGTCATATTTCTGTCGACAGGCTCTCAATTCCTCTATCGACGCAGGCTTCTTGCATGTAGACAAAAAATTCTTTACGAACAGGTCCTCAAAGGTTTCCCAACTGTCGATAGATCCAGGTGGTAACTTCTTGATCCATGATCGAGCTGCGCCACTTAGATACACCTGGATACTTTGCATAGCCGTTTCCTTAGTTCCACCTGTCAATTTTACTGTCTCCAGGTAATCAACCAACCAATCCTCAGGATCTTGCAATCCGTCAAACTTCTTATAACTATCAGGAAACTTGAAATCTGACGGTACTCGCGTTTTGCGGACTCGTCGAGTAAAACAGGGGAGTCCGCACAGATCTTCGTCATCTACTTCAGGTGAGTGCCGATGTTCTCTCCTCTCGTGTCGTGCTCTATCGACCCGAGTTTGCGCCGCTGTGTCTCTTGCCGACGTTCTTGGGGGTTCTTGCACTGCCACTGTAGGTCATGGACTATTTTGCCTCGCAGCACCTTCGGGAGGTGTGCTTGTTCCTGCGAACGCTGTCCCCATAACTCCGACTCCTGCCAAAGCCATGTTATACAATGCCTCTCTTGGATCTCCAGCAGGCGGCCTGTTCGCCAGTATAAAGGCCTGTGTCGCCATATATCCTGCTTCCGGGGTTTTTGGGATAATATTCCCTCTTGTGTCAATCGACATGGACATGTCGAGGTTCTGGATCAAGTTCTCCCTATCTGCCTCCGGTATATTCTGCAGTCGAGATCTTGCCCTGTTATGACCATCTCTGTGGTTGTCTCCCGAAGTTCCTGAATGTCGGCTCAGCTCAGCCCTTCGCCTACTTGACACAGAAGCAGTGGCTCTTCTCTTTTCGAGTTCAACTGCCTGTTTTTCGAGCTCTCTTCCCTTACGGGCTAGCCTATATTGGTACGCCTGCAACTCTGTGACTGTTGCAGTGGTATTCATCAGCTCCGTGCCATTCATGGCTCTTGTCGCTCTATCCCAAGCTTCTTGCGGGAGCTGCACTTTGTCTCTAGGTTCGGGACCGATGTATTTGGTGCCCAAACCTCGCGTGAGATCAGCGGGATCGACGTATGGATTTCCCAAATTATCGAAAGCCTCTGATGTCTCCGGCTCCGCTCGGCTTGCTTCCTCAATGGCGTACACTTGGTGATGTGTTGAAGCTTGATTGTTGTCGATATTGGTAACACCGTCGTATAGATCGGCGAAGACCTCACGAATAGAAGCAGATATGTCGATGAGATCGAAAGCGTCGACACTATTGGAGTCGCTGCTTATATTTGAGTCCGCAGACGACCCGACGGATATGTTGCCAAAGATCTTGACGAGTTCATTGCTTGATGCAAGCTTGGTGGAGATTGCCGACGAAACCTCTTCACCGCCGGACTCGAACGATGAAACCGATCCCGATGAATCGGAACCAGCTGCAACTGATCTCGCCGAATCTGACCTTGCGAGACGATGAGATTCTTCCTTCCCAACGCGGAAGTGGAACCTTCCGAACGCCATGTCCATGGGCTCCTCCAGGTACGCATATGCATCCATACGGGAGGGTGGGTGAGGAACAAAATCGACTAGAGCGGTTTCGATCTGTTTACCTCGATCCATCGCGTTGCTTGCTACCGAAGATGCTGATGATGTTGAACGTGCCATCCAGATCAGAACCTTGTCGCCTCTAGTTCTCACAGACGGCGCCAATTGATAAAGGATTAACTTATCAATGCCTACGGGTTGTAGACTAGGGTTTAGTTGGAAGTAGAGGGCAAGTAGGTCTCGAAGGTTTCAGCCGGAAAAGTACTCGGCTGCTATGAAAACTAGGGTTGCGTGGGAAAACAATGAATCGATCCTTTCTTTGTCCCTCGACTCCCCCTTATATAGGAGGCGGAGCCGAGGGTTTCGTGATACACAAGTTTACAGAGTCCGGGAGGGTTTCTGATCCGTCCCGCAATAGTTACAAGTCAATATTCCTAATACAATTCTATCTTTCCAAACTATTTCCCGATTGGGCCTCTATACTTTGCCAAACTTTGGGTCGCGGGCCTTCAACAAACCCTGGGTATCTTCTTCGGCAGGCCCATTGGGGATGCCTATGTCACCGTCACCCACGCCGCTGATAGACTCCGTAGCGGACCTATGTTCCAACCTCTCCGCCCTCCGTCCTCCGCACCGCTACTTTTGAAGTTGTTGAATCAATTTGGTGGCATGTCGGCTGTAATGAAGGTCGTACACGAGTTGGAGGTTGGCAGCAGGCGGGATCCTCGAGCAAGCCGCTGCCGAGGATGCCCATCATGGCCACGCCGACATCATGAAGCACCGCTAGATTCTCACACGGAAGACGGAACGCTCAAGCTCCCGGGGGGCACAGCGCCGATTGCCTCGACCGGCCGGCCTCTTCCCACTCGGCGACCAGCCTGGATGCCAGATCGACGGGCAATTCTTACTACCGCCGCCACATCCTTCGCACATTCGTTCCTGCCCCATTCCACCTGGGACAGATGGGATACCTGGATCAGGTGGAGGCGCGCAAGAGGAGCGGGGCAGGCGGAGCGCCGTAGGGAGTCGCAGCGACTGAAGGCGCGTTCTGGAGGCGCTTGCAGACCCGGGGTCAAAGGCCGCCATCGGAGTTTCTGAAGGCCTTTGAGTTCCTCCTCCCACACCTCCTTCCTCTCCTCCTCCTCCACACCGCCATGACGGAGGAGTGCCGAGCCTGATCATGCCCTCCCCTCCCCAGCCAGATCTGAGCAGGGAGGCATCGGATCCGGCGCCGCACCCCACCTCTGGTCCATCACTGGTAGCAGCATCACCGTACCTCAATGCCGGCCAGATATCCCATGGCCTTCCTCCAACCACGACCATACCCCGGATGGGTCTCACAAGACTCACTCCTCGCCATCTGCATCATACTCCCTGCAGTTGGTTCTCGAGCTCCATCTTCCCTGCCGCTCGTACCACACATGCGCGTGGAATCTGCCATCCTGGGGTTCCAGGTACGCCCTTTACAGTGATTTAGCCCTTACATGATTTGGTTTGTGCAGTACCTGCCGGTTTATGATTGGTGATGTCTACTCACGCTTCTTTTCCTGTAGACAGTGTTGGGCCTCCAAGAGCAGAGGTTTGTAGAACAGCAGCAAGTTTTCCCTTAAGTGGATCACCCAAGGTTTATCGAACTCAGGGAGGAAGAGGTCAAAGATATCCCTCTCAAGCAACCCTGCAATCACGATACAAGAAGTCTCTTGTGTCCCCAACACACCTAATACACTTGTCCGATGTATAGGTGCACTAGTTCGGCGAAGAGATAGTAAGATGCAAGTGATATGGATGAATATGAGTGGTAATAGCAATCTGAAATAAAGATGGCAGCGAGTAAACATGCAACAGAACAATAAGTAAGCGGTGATTCGATGTTTGGAAACAAGGCCTAGGGATCATACTTTCACTAGTGGACACTCTCAACATTGATCGCATAATAAATTAATAACTTCTCCTCATTTGTGCTACATACACTCTTTTGTTGGATGACAAACACCATTCGTTGTGTAGGGCTAATAGAGCTCCCTCAAACCGGAGTTAACAAGCGCCACAACATTCGGCATTCATATTTAAGTAACCTTAGAGCATAATAGATCTTTGCAAAATAAACCGAGAACTAACATAGCATACACACTTTCACCATTACACTATGAAAGGGGGAATAGATCACATCAATACTATCATAGTGATAATTAACTCCATAACCTACAAGAGATTATGATCATAACCTACGACAAGAACTACACGGTGCACACACTGTCGCCTTTACACCATGCAGGAGGAATAGACTACTTTAATAACATCACATGAGTAGCACATAGACTAATAGCGATACAAAGCTCATCATATGGATCTCAATCATGCAAAGCAATTCATGAGATCATTGTATTGGAGTACGAGAGAGAGATTAACCACATAGCTACCGGTACAGCCCTTAGCCTCGAGGGAGAACTACTCCCTCCTCATCATGGGAGCAGCAGCGTTGATGGAGATGGCGGTGGTGCCGATGGAGAAGCCTTCCGGGGGCACTTCCCCGTCCCGGCGGCGTGCCGGAACAGAGACTTCTGTCCCCCGAATCTTGGCTTCGCGATGGCGGTGGCTCTGGAACTTTTCTCGTATCGTCGCTTATCCGTCTCGAAGATTTAGGTCAGGGGCTTTATATAGGCGGAAGGGCAGCCTCGGAGGGGGCCTGGTGGAGCCAGACCATAGGGGGGCGCGCCCACCCCCTAGCCGCGCCGCCCTATTGTCTGGTGGCCCTGTGGCCCCCCTCTGGTTCCTCTCGGGTGTTCTGGAAGCTTCGTGGAATTCTAAGATGCTGGGCGTTGATTTCGTCCGATTCCGAGAATATTTTCTTACTAGGATTTCTAAAACCAAAAACAGCAGAAAACAGGAACTGGCACTTCGGCATCTCGTCAATAGGTTAGTTCCAGAAAATGCTTCAAAACGATATAAAGTGTGAACAAAACATGTAGGTATTGTCATAAAACAAGCATGGAACATCAGAAATTTTAGATACGTTGGAGACGTATCAATTGGCATCACCACAACAATAACACATAGGTGGGAAATCTACACCACCACTCAGTCAAATGAAAATGCAATACATTATAGATATCACGGCCATGGTAGTTAGAAGCGTGCGAGGCTACTGGTTATGTTGACATTGCATCCTGATACGTCTCCAACGTATCTATAATTTCTTATGTTCCATGCTACTTTTATGACAATACTCACATGTTTTATACATACTTTACATCATTATCATGCATTTTCCGGCACTAACCTATTAACAAGATGCCGAAGCGCCAGTTGTTGTTTTCTGCTGTTTTTGGTTTCAGAAATCCTACAAAGGAAATATTCTCGGAATTGGACGAAATCAACGCCCAGGGTCTTATTTTTCCACGAAGCTTCCAGAAGACCGGAGGGGATATGAAGTGGGGCCACGAGGGCCCGTACCCATAGGGAGGCGCGGCCTGGCCCTTGGCCGCGCCGGCCTATGGTGTGGGGCCCCTGTGCCCCCTCCAACCCTACCCTTCCGCCTACTTATAGCATTCGTCGCGAAAACCCCTGTACCAAGAGCCACGATACGGAAATACTTCCAGAGACGCCGCCGCCGCCAATCCCATCTCGGGGGATTCAGGAGATCGCCTCCGGCACCCTGCCGAAGAGGGGAATCATCACCGGAGGGCTCTACATCATCATGCCCGCCTCCGGGTTGATGCGTGAGTAGTTCATCCTTGGACTATGGGTCCATAGCAGTAGCTAGTTGGTTGTCTTCTCCTCTTGTGCTATCATGTTTAGATCTTGTGAGCTTCCTAACATGATCAAGATCATCTATTTGTAATGCTACATGTTGTGTTTGGCGGGATCCGATGAATATAGAATATTATGTCAAGTTGATTATCAATCTATCGTATATGTGTTGTTTATGTTCTTGCATGCTCTCCGTTGCTAGTAGAGGCTCTGGCCAAGTTGATACTTGTAACTCCAAGAGGGGGTATTTATGCTCGATAGTGGGTTCATGCCTCCATTGAATCTGGGACGATGACGTAAAGTTCTAAGGTTGTGGATGTGCTGTTGCTACTAGGGATAAAACATCAATGTTTTGTCTAAGGATATTTGTGTTGATTACATTACGCACCATACTTAATGCAATTGTTTGTTGTTTGCAACTTAATACTGGAGGGGTGCGGATGCTAACCCGAAGGTGGACTATTTAGGCATAGATGCATGCTGGATGGCGGTCTATGTTCTTTGTCGTAATGCCCTGATTAAATCTCATAGTGATCATCGTGATATGTATTGAATATTTATTTGTCAATTGCCCGCCTGTAATTTGTTCACCCAGCATGTTATTTATCTTATTGGAGAGACACCACTAGTGAACTGTGGACCCCGGTCCATTCTTTTACATCTGAATACAATCTACTGCAATCATTATTCTCTACTGTTCTTTGCAAACAAACATCATTTTCCACACCATACGTTTCATCCTTTGTTTTCAGCAAGCCGGTGAGATTTACAACCTCACTGTTACGTTGGGGCAAAGTATCTTGATTGTGTTGTGCAGGTTCCACGTTGGCGCCGGTTTCACTGGTGTTGCACCGCACTACACTCCTCCACCAACAACCTTCACGTGTTCCTTGACTCCTACTAGTTCGATAACCTTGGTTTCATACTGAGGGAAACTTGCTTCTATACGCATCACACCTTCCATTTGGGTTCCCAACGGACGTGTGCTTCACGCGTGTCACATCCTTTCAGGCAAGACCAAGTTTTGTGGTAAAGAAATGCATGGGCAGAAATAGTAGAAGCTGTTTATATATTCAGGTGGAGAGTGATGAGACTGCAGTATCTCCTAATTGGATATATGCATTAGCATACACAGACACATGGACATGTTGTTCTTTGATCTCAGCTTGGCCTGATTGAATGTGCTTGTTTGTTTAGTCGCTTGATCGACTTTGTGTGTTTTGCAGGGCGAGTGACAGTTGCGGGAAGTAAACAAGAGAGAATGGGAGACCATGACTGGGGATGACCTGCTGTGGGCGATTGTGATTCGAGGACTACATTGAATCCTTCAAGGTCTACGACGGATGTTTGGGTAAACCGATCGGAATGAAGTGACTTTGAGATTATCGAGGAGGATTAATTTGCTAACTTGCTCCTTTTGTCACTCCGAATTCATAAATTCAAATATTTGATCCTCCTTGGGGACACAAAATGCTTGCAGCGCCCCTTAGTGTAGCTTAAATCTGTTATATTATCTTACAAAGAGCATGTCCTTGGAATAATCGCAATAGTAGACCAGAATTGTTTGAGAACCCCTATTTGGCCATTAATCAGTTTGTAATTTCTGAAATACACGATCTAATTTCCCCTGTACATGACCCTAACTATTTAATGACAGTTGACATCTCGGTTTGTTTATGAAAGTAACCATGAAGCAAGTCTTAGTTTCTATCTATTCATGACGCTAGAACAGCCTTTCAACGGATAGGATTGAATGCATCAGGGCAGCTTAGTGATCACTATATTAATATGCCAGGATACATTCACGGACTATAAGTGCATAACTGAATGTTTGAATTATTTTCATGAAAAAATGGAGTTGCGGCAAATATGCTATATATGGAGTGCTATGCGATTTGTGGTGTGTGGTAATTTAATGATAGCAGAATGAAAGTGTGTTTGTGTAAGGCGTGTCGTTGTCATGAGTACGTTGAGTGGTTGAGTGGGAGTGTGGTTATATGTCCAGAAAGTTGTAGTTGATCTTCTTATCGCTGATGAATGAACTAAACGGTCATCCCCTGACCAGGTTTACTACGACTCGCATGATGCAGTGTGGTGCCGGTGAGGAGGACCAAGCAAGAAGTAGACTATCAGCCTTTGAGTTTCCTATCACCCTTGACATCGAGAAGATGCCACCCCAATTAAGCCGTCTCTGTACTACATGTACCAATGATCTTATGGTGGCTAGTTATTTACGATTATCTATGGTTCAACAAAATGTTTTGAGAAAGTTACACTTGTTCAGACTAACAACTCAATCAGCGATTCTAAGTAGTGAGGTTTTGGTGATTCTGCAAACACCTGCCATCCTCAGTTTCTAGGTGGCTGCCAGTGACTGAAGTTAGTGCATCCAAAGGTCGATGCAAGAATATGTTTGCATTACGTAGTTGCATAGACAGACAAATTACATGAATTCAGCTTATCGTGCGTGTGCATGGCATTTCTGCTACAACTGAGATTTTGCTAGAGTATCTTATTTTAGTTACAGCATGGTGCATATCTGCTTGAATCCATGCTTAAACCCCTGAGGAGATCAGGTCTTATGACTGTTTGTATGACTAAATTAATCTTCTAAAAACAAATTTTTGATGCCAGTTGTTGCTGTTCTGAATATGCGAAAAATGCTTTGTCAGATTCAGTGTTACCGCTTAAATCATTTACCTTTTGAAAGCTTTAATTACATTGCCTTTTTTTGTTCATGAAGATTGGTCGTATATTTTTTCCTTCACATTACCTTTGAGGACAAGATATAATTGATGGTGTTAACCTGCCACACGTTAACTGTTTACAACAAAGAATATATATGAGTCATACTTCTTTGATCTGATTCAGCTTTGATTTTTCCATGCTTGCATTGATTCCTTAAGGGAAAGATATATTTGATGTTCATTTCGTGCCTGATGTTTAAACAAAGGGAATTATACAAGTCATACTTTTTTTTGGTTCAACAGAGTTTTTTGATGGTGATTATATGGACTAACATGAATCGGAGACAAGACGAGGTGCCAGTGTACCACAAACTAAATTTTCCCTCATCTCTTGATCCTCATGCCGCAGGTGCTGATCAGAACATACAGATGGATTTCTCGCCAGTTATTTCAACATGCATTAGTTGGAGAGATTTCGTCGGCAATTACATGACACGCCGAACATCATGATCTTATTTCAGATTTTTAGTCATCTAAGCACGACCAGAAGACTAGACCGATTTCGTTTGTAAAAAAAGAGCCTCATTCAGTGCGATAAGGTCAAGACCTAGCCATGTGATTCAATCTATCGTGCAAGCAAAGCAGCTGGATCCAATCTAGACACGTGAGGGCTAGCTAAAGATCACCTGATGGAATAAAGAGTTCCAACATTAAATGAACTGTGACTTACATATAGATAAGTGGAGTGCTTTTGGAAAGTGCATCGTTGAACCGGCCGGCATATGCTCCTGGTGGAATTCAGACTGACATTGGTCCAGGTGTTTGGTGGGGCCCACACAGCAGCTGATCTACTTTTCTGATACAACGCGATACAAAATTACATATACAATACACAGGTGGGCCAAATGCATTTAAGAGAGGAGTGGGGCGGCGCGTCTCCCCCAAATCACGCCCTCTCTCTCCTCAGTCCTCCACTCATCCTAAATCACATCTCCAGTACAGAGCGATTGTCGGGGCGAACGGCGGCGCGGCGCTAGCGCGAGGAGAGGCTGATGGTGGAGGCACGACGGCCGTCGGGCGGGCGGTCGGCGGAGGAGCGGGCGGACGGCGGAGGCGGACAACGTCACGGGCGTACCTGCCTGTGGTGGTGCGGGCATGGCCAGGCCCGCGTGGTGTTGGTTAGCGGCGGAGGGAGCCTCGACGAGCGGCGCTGTCGATGCGCCTGATCCGGTGAGGGGCTGGCGTCGGGTGACAGGGCGGCGTCGAGGACAGGGCAACGACGGGGACGGAGCGGCGTCGGGGGCAGGGTACCGTCGAGCTAGCGCCGGGGACCGGGTCGGCGTCGAGGACATGGCGGCGTCGAGGACGAGGCAGCGTCGGGGACAGGGCGCCGTCTCGGACGGGTCGGCATCGGGGGACATGGTGCCGTCGAGCTGGCGTCGGAGATGGCGGCGGCGTCGAGGACGGGGCGGCGTTAGGGACAGGGCGCCGTCTAGGACGGATCGGCGTCGGGGACATGGCGCCGTCGAGCTGGCGTCGGAGACGGGGGCGGCGTCGACGTGGCGTCGTGGACAGGGCAACGTCGACGTGGCGTCGGGGACGGGTGGCCTCGCTGTGGCCCGAGCTCGGCGACGGGGAGCATGCCGAGGTGTGTGGCGAGGTCGTGCTGCAGCTCCCGCACCCGGGCCACGACCTCATCGGAACTGCAGCAGCAGGCGCATGCGGCTGCGCGCGGCGCAGTCAGCCACGACGACCTTGAACCGCACGAGGAGGACCTTGCGGAGGCACAACGACACCGACCGCGGCAGCAAGGCTCAGGCGGCGACCAGGTCCCAGGCGGCAGCGCCTGGGACCTGGCCGCCGCCTGAGCTGTCCCAGGCGGCAGTGCCGGGAAAGGTAGGGGAGGGGATGGATAGGTTGCAGGGGAGAGGATGCGAGGATGGGGGAGGATCACACATGTATCTTACTGTGGCATACGTACATCACACTGCAGCAGTGGACCCCACATACATTTTCTGGACCAATGAGATGCTGACTTAAGCCAGGTTCACATACCGCCGGGTTCTATTAGTCCACTCTCGAGTGCTTTTGTATTTTATATGCCCATGCAGTTATTTGCTTCCGTACAGTATAATATTGTTTTCTGTAGCACTCTTTTTTATTTACCTCCCTAACCATGCATATATTAATTACCCACTCTAACCCATGTTATAATATAGAAGGAGAAGTTCTGAACCTTCTATTTGGTGAAGATTAGTTTAGCGCTGAGATATAACTGTATCAGATTTTTTTTCATGGCGAGAACAGTTTCATTTGATTGTCAATTAGGCCATCTGACTTATATTTCCTGGTTTTGTCCCAAATATGCAGAATCTAATTGCGGCACTTCGGTTTCAGGTTTATCTCAAGTTTCTAGATAAAATAGCGTTGTTTGTCATGTTAACAAGAATATCAAGCAACACAGTAATATTTCAGAGCATATTAGAGGATATATGGATTCATGAAACATCCGAGAACTTTCTACCGTATCTTATTTTAGTTACAGGATGTTAGTCATGTCAAATACATATCTGATTAAACCCATGCTCAAAACATATATGTAGGGAAGATCGTGAGAACCCCCAGTTATTGTTGTCCTCGCCATAACCCATGAAAATATCAGGTTCTTATGTTTGTTTTGTGACTAAGTTTATCTTCTGAAAACAAAATTTTGATGCCAGGTGTTACTTTTGTGAAGATGTGAAATTTGCCTTGCTCGGTAGTTTGATGAAACCTCTGAAATTATTTACCTTTTGATATCACTAAATTAGACATGTCATTTTTCCTTCACTATTTATGGGGATGCTTGTCTTCCGGGAAAAGATATATTTGATAGGTGTTTTCGTGCCACATTTTTACAGTTTGAAATAGAGAGTATGTATGAGCCATACTTCTTTGATTTGAATTAGCTCTGTTATTTTCCTTGATTGCATGGATTTCTTCATAGTTTTTCTGTGAATACCTCCAATCAAGGGACTTACCTTATTAGTCAAAGAGAAACTGAGCGTAAGAATAGACCATTTTAGTTCTAATAAGGAGATTCATATTTAAAAACAGTGACTTATGCAAATGCCTACCTTTATCAGTCGTTGTTTTGTTGACAATAAAAAAAATATTAACCCGTAGCAACGCACGGGCATTTGTGCTATAATAGTAAAGATAGATGCATCGAAACGCAAACTTTTGCGTTTTCTCGAAAAAATTCTAATCAAGGGAAGTACAATTAGACATCACAGTGATGCAGGATGTAACTATGTTTGTCAAGGTCAAGGTTCAGGCACTGTCGTCTTTCAAGCCATCATGTAGTTCTCGTACTATTGTTTCCATAGGATCAGTACTAGATGGTGGTGGTCTTCAGTGTGAGAATCAGGTTAATGAGACATTTGTTGGTACAACAAAATGCATTGCTGCAAATCAGATACTCCCTCCGGCTCCATTTAACTGACGCAGGCACAGTATAAATACATTTTTACAAAAAGGTACCTCAAACATCCAAATCTTTGAAATTAGGACTCCATATTGAAATTTCAAACTAGCGTCTTTTTCGTCTCCATCGTGTCTGTCGATCCTGCCGGCCGGCCGCAGTCCTCCGCCATCAGAGGGCTCCCACGGTATATGTAGGAGATAAACGATGAACTTTCTTGTGATGCTGGCAAAAAAAGTGTGCATGCCTTTGCTCAAAACTTGACAATGGTTTGATGTGCATCGAAGGCCCTAAGTTACATGTTTCACACTATTATTGTGCCTTCCCTCTGTACATGGACGTGTGTAATTACTATTGTGTATGAGTTATCGATTCACATGTTTGATAATTTCTGAATTGTAAATGCAGTAGTGCACTAAAACGAGGATGGCAATGGAAATGATACTGTATAAATGGCAGTGGCGACCACACGAGCCTGGTGAAATGGGAGATAGTCATTCATATGTGTCATATGCAAAGAGCAGAAGAAGACAGCCTTCCCGTATAGACTATATGGAGGTGGATGTGTTGAGGTCCTGAGACGGCACACTCTTTGCATTCCATGGTAGTGTAATGTACCTGAGACATATAGTTCGGTGTGTAACCTGGGCTGCAAACAAAAATACCGATTGATTTATTAGGTGCAGTAACTGAGCTACTTCCTCTGTCCATAAATAAATATACATGCGAGTTGCTCAAGACAAATTATTAAGTAGAGTAAAAAATACATTGGGAACATGCATCTCTCCTCTTTATTTTTTCACGTCCAATAAGCTAAATGCATTTATAAAACAAGAAAAATATCGCTTAATATTATTGGGTTTGATTTTCGTGCGATGAGAGAGAAGCAATTAAAGTGCATTGAGAAGATAGGAGTACACTCTTTTGTAGATAAAGTTTAGAGCTAGATGTCCACTTATTTGAGGACGGGAGGAGTATATACGGTAATCAGAAATTTTGGTTAAAGAGATTGGTTCATATTTGCTAGATACGGTGATGCGAAACTTTGTTCAGGATACGCTAGCTTCCAAAGATACCAAAAGATGAACCATGCTCAGATTGAGGTATTAAGTTGTCATGTTCAGCAAAAATTCTATTTGCTATAACATTTCTTTCATTTCATTTATTGTTTTGACATGTAAATCTGACTATAACACAAATAGTCCATCTGTTAGATATATGCACAAATTCTAATCCATATTATTTATTTCACTACATTGTTATTCATTTTTAAATAAGTTATTGCATGCTAAAAAATTAACCACAACCAGATGAGCCATTGACCTATTGGAGCTATTGAATGCTAAAAATGTCACCGCGGTCTATGTTCAATAAATGCAATTTGTATATAATCCAGATTGGAAGATGGGTATGTGGTCATGTCGGAGGACAAATAAGCAAAGCATTTACACCCAAATCATTTTGATCACTGGGTTACATCCAAATCATTTTAATCAAATGACACGTATAATTTTTTTGTGCTCCAGTGGCAATGCATGCTTGAGATGTTCGAATATTCACATGCATTGGGTTTATATGCTCAATAGAAATGAGTTTTTTTGGCTCGTGGCAACGCATGAGCATTTTACTATGATTATCAAGGTGTTGTTTGGACTAATCTGAAGAGAAGTATTCCTGAAGTTATACATGTATTTGCAACACCCACTTTTGTGAGACAATAACATCTAAAATAAAAGGTTGTTGAATTGATAGTTATGACGGAAGAGTAACAAGAAGACCTAAAACTTGAAACCACGCAGATGCACAACAATGTTGTCTTGTTGATGCGTTTGGTGGTACTATCATGCTGTAGTTTTGAATTTTTATAATGAGTTGTGAATTATATATGTGCATTGTGAAATAAAATTCGAGAACCGTGGCAACGCACGGGCATTTATACTAGTCTAACAAAAAGCGCCGCACACACAGCTCTATCGTGCGGCGCGCCACGATGCGTGCAAACTACATCGCGCCCTATAGGAAACCAACACTTTTTTCGCGAGCCCGTAAGAGCATCTCTAATAGAGCCCGTAAACGGGCCAAAACCAAAAAATAACCGCCAATTTACGTGTTCGGTTTGAAAAATGGCGCCGATTAGTTACTGTAAAAGGGCCAAAACCGAAAAACTTTTTTCGGGCAGAGACCGAAAACCAAAAACGGCCTGTATTTGTAGGGGTCGATCGAGCGAACCGAACGCTCGATCCTTATCTAGGGCGCGCTGAAATTTCAGCTGACGCAACCGCTCGCTCTCTCCCTCCCCGCGGCGCCACCACACTCTTCCACCGCCGCACCGCCCGATTCGCCCGAGCCCCGCATCCCGCCCGCTATTCCTTGCCCAACTCGAGGAGGAGCTCGGGCGACGAGTTCATCGATGTCGATCTGTCCGATTCGTCGAGCTCGGACGATTCCGACCTCGACGAGATGCTCCAGGACGACGAGATGGAGGCCACCATGCTCCTCCTCTCTGTCAAGGAGCTGGAGGACCGCGCGAAGCTGCTGAATCGGAGGCGCGGGTCCGTGTTTGGCCGGAACCACATCCAGCGGAATCGCCTCCTCGGCCACGAGCAGCTGATGGAGGACTACTTCGCCGAGGTACCTACCTATCCTCCCCATCTATTCCGTAGGAGGTATCACATGCGATGTAGCTTGTTCGTCTGAATCGTCAAGGCCTGCGAAGAAAAATCCAATTACTTCAAGCAACGTAGGAATGCCGCCGCGGTGATGGGTTTCAGCGCGTTTCAAAAAATCTCTGCTACCATGAGGGTAATTGCGTACGGCATCCCTGCGGATTACACCGACGAGTATCTTTGAATTGGCGAAGATACTACATCGGAGTCGGTCCGCAGGTTTACTCGCCTGATTATCAAGTTGTTTGGGCCAACCTATCTCCGAGCTCCCAATGAGGATGACACCAAACGATTGATGGAGATAAACGAGAAAAGAGGTTGGTCGGGAATACTTGGTAGTCTTGATTGTATGCATTGGACATGGAAGAATTGTCCCAATGCATGGCATGGACAGTACTGTGGCAAGAGCAAAGATGCAACCATTGTACTTGAGGCCGTTGCATCGCAAGATTTGTGGATTTGGAATTGCTTTTTTGTTTGTCGGGGACACTCAATGACATCAACGTGCTGCAAAGGTCCCCTTTATTTGCCAAATTGGCAAATGGGGAAGCACCCACTTGCAACTACAAGGTCATGAACAATGAGTACAGAATGGGATACTACCTAGCCATGTCATCTATCCGTATTGGGCAACTTTTGTTAAGTCTGTGAAGGATCCCCAAGATAGAATAGAAGTTGAATTTGCCAAAGCCCAAGAAGCAGCTCGCAAGGATATTGAGAGAGCCTTTGGTGTTTTGCAAGCAAGGTTTGCCATTGTTCGTGGCTCAGCCAGATTTTGGGACAAGAAAACCCTTGTCAACATCATGACATGTTGTGTGATTCTTCACAACATGATCATCGAGGATGAAAGAGAGTTGAGCATGCCCTGCTTCTATGACAATGATCTCATGAGCTGCCTTACAGGATTGAGATCCATATGATGTAACTGGTGTTGTGTTTGTTGGGATCCGATAAATTGTGGAACTGTGATCAGATTGTTCATCATATTATTATACTACTGTTATTTAATATCTTGCATGCTCTCCGGTACTTGTAGTTACCTTGATTAAGGGCCTTTTTGTTGTGGCTGGCTGTGGCTGGCTGTGGGTGCTGTGCAGAAAAGCTGCTGTCTAGGAGAAGCGGCTTTTTTGAGTGGAAGTCTTTGGCAAACCAGCTGGCTGTCTGGCTGTAAACTGTTGAATTGTCTGAAACACCCTTACATTCATGAAAAGTCGTACTGTCGCTGCTTCACGTGTAATAAATAGAATATGCATCTAAAATTCAAGTCGAACTTTATATCCATACAATTGTCATTACATAACCATCGGGAATATAGTTGTCCAAAATTCATTTCCACTACATTATACTAGCTAATTCCTACATTGTCTAGAAATGAACAACGTGTTGGCAATGTCGTCACGTGTTCCGTTCATGCCTCTTGTGTGTACTTCACCCGACACATGATCACTAGGCAAGGTAATTGTTTGCCTCTGGACCTTGCGCATGTAATCCTCATCTGCATCACATCGATTAAACTGTTTATCACGCAAGTTGGAGTCTCTAATGAAATTGTGAAGCACACAACAAGCAATGATAATTCTCTTATGTGTAACCAAATCGAAATGAGGGATACCTTTCAAAATGCACCACTTATTCTTCAAGATCCCAAAGATGCGCATCTCACATCTACTTGTTCATCTCATTGTGCATCCTTTGAAGATAGTCAAGCCTCCCCTCAGATGTCTCAAATGCTGCCAACAACTCCCTATGCTCCGTTTTCACTGCTAGCTTACTAGCTGTGAACATGAGGTCAGTGCCTTCTTTGATTCCACATTCTCGAAACATAGAAATAAACTCCTTCATTGTTGGAACAGAGTCACCCATGCCGCAAGAACCTCCAGCATCGCCCCTTCCAAATGAAACAAGGTTGGTCAAGGCTGTTTTGTAGTCTATGTCGAAGGGGCTCTCTTTCTCCTTCTCTCCACCACCAAACTTGAGGTGCTTCACGAAGTTTGGTGTTTTTTTTGGAGGCATCATAGTTATCATCCACTGGAATTGCAGCTTCCTTGTCTGCTCCTGTTTCCTCTTCCCCAGGGATGGTCGAAGATTCTCCGGTGACATGAGCCTTACTAAACATGACATCAAGTTGTGTCAAGTTGGCGGGTGGTCCATATCTGAACTTGACATGCTGGGGACGATACTGCAAATAGAACACAACAAATAAATTAGACAACTATTATCAATCGAATCACAATAGACAAAAAGATAACACAGAGCATGAATATATAACTTACTTGCAGGTGAGTCTGCCACCAATCATTATCTGCATCCATAGTTTTTGTTTCCGGATCCCAACCTAGCCCGGTTGCATTTAGCAACTCCATCCAACCGGTGTATTCTTTTTTTAAAGAATCCCATTTGTTCTTAAATTGCTTCTTTGTTAATCTTTTTCCCGTTTTCTCGGCAAATTTATCCTCAAGATTCTTGTACCCCTTCCTACTCAAACAACCTCCATCCCTATTATTTGCATTGACTTCCTCCATACAAATGTCGCAAAAAAATGAAGGTAGTGTGCATCCCAAGTTGCCTTCTCCATGGAAATGGGGGACACAAGCTATAACACACAAAAAACTAGAGAATTACTATACGAAATAGTTCTACAATCTACCTAATCACAATGTGCTAAGCAAGCAGAAAGACATAAAAATTATGCACTGACTGCTACCATATCCATCTAGCACTAACACTGGAACATACACCAAAAATTCATGCACTGACTTCATTCATACACACGGTATCTAGCAGCAATATCTAGCAGCAAATCATCCAATTACTTCATTCATACACATGGTATCTAGCAGCAAATCAGAAACTGAAAGCACAAAATATTGGAAGAAATGGGGGAGGGGCGCTCGGCCCGGAATTGTCCTCACCAAGCAGCGCCGGAGCGGAGGGGGCCGTCGCGGAGGGGATCAGAGGCGGCGACGGGAGGAGGCGACGGGGAGGCACGGTGGTGCGGCGACGTGACGCAGCGACGGAACGCGGCAACGGGAGGAGGCGATGGGAGGAGGCGCGGTCGTGCGGCGACGTGAGGAGGCGACGTTGCGGCGGCTTAGTAGAGGGAAACCTAGCGAGAGCTGGGTGACTCGTCGATAGAAAGAACGAGAAAGGGAAAGAAAAAAGAAAATGCTCGGTTCGGGTCTGGACGACTTGCAGGGAAGCTCGGGAAGCACCTAAAACGGTGCTTTTCCCCATCTGAAGGAAAACGCCTGGCTTTTGTAAAAGCCCACCGCGCAGCCGAGCCCTTTGGCTCGTTTGGGCTGCTTATTTTCATGGAAAGCCTCCAAAAGCTGGAACAAAAGGGCCCTAAGTAGTTGCATGTATCTCCAAGAGGGACTATTTATGCTCAATAGTGGGTTCATGCCTCTAGTTTTCTGGAAGAGTGACAATAACTTCTAATATTGTAGATGTGATGTTGCTACTAGGGAGAAAACAACAATATTTTGTCTAAGGATGATTCTATTGTTTACTTTACCACATTGCTTAATGCGATAATCTGTTGCTTGCAACTTAATACTAGAAGGGGTTCGGATGATAACCAGAAGGTGGATTATTAGTCATAGATGCAGTTGGATTACGGTCTATGTATTATGTTGTAATGCCTAATTAAATACTACAGTAACCTTTATCTTTTCATAGCATGCATTGTCATGCCCTCACAATTATCAATTGCCCAACTGTAATTTATTCACCCAACACATGTTATTTGGAGAGTTACCACTAGTGTCGATAGCTGGAAACCCCGGTCCTTCTGTCATCATCATTGCTCTACAGTCAACTACGCACTGGAATATTTTCCGGTGCCATCTCCTCTGTGCTACTGCTGCTGTGTGATACGTCTCAAACGTATCTATAATTTCTTATGTTCCATGCTACTTTTATGACAATACTTGAATGTTTTATACATACTTTACAACATTATTATACATTTTCCGGCACTAACCTATTAACAAGATGCCGAAGCGCCAGTTGCTGTTTTCTGCTGTTTTTGGTTTCAGAAATCCTAGTAAGGAAATATTCTCGGAATTGGACGAAATCAACGCCCAGGGTCCTATTTTTACACGAAGCTTCCAGAAGTGGGGCCACGAGGTGGCCAGACACTAGGGCGGCGCGGCCCAAGCCCTGGCCGCGCCGGCCTAGTGTGTGGGCCCCTCGTGACGCCCCCTGACCTACCCTTCCGCCTACAAATAGTCTTCGTCGCGAAACCCCCTGTACCGAGAGCCACGATACGGAAAACCTTCCAGAGACGCCGCCGTCGCGAATCCCATCTCGGGGGATTCAGGAGATCGCCTCCGGCACCCTGCCGGAGAGGGGAATCATCACCGGAGGGGCTCTACATCATCATGCCCGCCTCCGGATTGATGCGTGAGTAGTTCATCCTTGGACTATGGGTCCATAGAAGTAGCTAGATGGTTGTCTTCTCCGCTTGTGCTATCATTATTTAGATCTTGTGAGCTCCCTAACATGATCAAGATCATCTATTTGTAATGCTACATGTTGTGTTTGGCGGGATCCGATGAATATAGAATATTATGTTAAGTTGATTATCAATCTATCATATATGTGTTGTTTATGTTCTTGCATGCTCTCCGTTGCTAGTAGAGGCTCTAGCCAAGTTGATACTTGTAACTCCAAGAGGGGTAATTATGCTCGATAGTGGGTTCATGCCTCCATTTAATCCGGGACATGAGGACGAAAGTTCTAAGGTTGTGGATGTGCTGTTGCTACTAGGGATAAAACATCGATGCTTTGTCTAAGGATATTTGTGTTGATTACATTACGCGCCATACTTAATGCAATTATCTGTTTTTTACAACTTAATCTGGAAGGGGTGATGTCTACTCACGCTTCTTTTCCTGTAGACAGTGTTGGGCCTCCAAGAGCAGAGGTTTGTAGAACAGCAGCAAGTTTTCCCTTAAGTGGATCACCCAAGGTTTATCGAACTCAGGGAGGAAGAGGTCAAAGATATCCCTCTCAAGCAACCCTGCAATCACGATACAAGAAGTCTCTTGTGTCCCCAACACACCTAATACACTTGTCAGATGTATAGGTGCACTAGTTCGGCGAAGAGATAGTGAAATACAAGTAGTATGGATGGTGGTAATATTGCAGAAAGTAAAGATGCAGTAAAACAGTAAACAAGCGGCGCCAGAAAATAGCTTGCTGGCGTAGGAAGCAAATCTTTGTGGTGGAAACAAGGCCTAGGGATCATACTTTCGCTAGTGGACACTCTCAGCATTGATCACATAATAAATAAGTTCTCTTTCCTTTGTGCTACATATACTCTTGTTGGATGATGAATACCACTAATTGTGTAGGATTACACGAACCCTCAATGCCGGAGTTAACAAGCTCCACAACATTCGATATTCATGTTTAAGTAACCTTAGAGTATAATAGATCTTTGCAAAATAAACCAAATACTAACATAGCATGCACACTGTCACCATCACACTACGAAGGAGGCATAAATCACATCAATACTATCATAGCGATAATCAACTCCATAACCTACAAGATATTATGATCATAATCTACGACAAGAACTACACGATGCACACACTGTCACCATTACACCATGCAGGAGGAATAGACTACTTTAATAACATCACATGAGTAGCACATAGACTAGTAGCGATACAAAGCTCATATAAATCTCAATCATGTAAGGCCGCTCATCAGATTATTGTATTGAAGTACATAGAGAGATATTAACCACATAGCTACCGGTACAGCCCCGAGCCTTGATACGTCTCCAACGTATCGATAATTTCTTATGTTCCATGCTACATTATTGATGATATCTACATGTTTTACACACATTATATGTCGTATTTACGCATTTTCTGGAACTAACCTATTAACAAGATGCCGAAGAGCCAGTTGCTGTTTTCTGCTGTTTTTGGTTTCGTAAATCCTAGTAACGAAATATTCTCGGAATTGGACGAAATCAACGCCCAGGTTCCTATTTTGCCCGGAAGCATCCAGAACACCCGAGAGCCGCCAGAGAGGGGCCACGTGGGGCCCACACATGGTGGCGGCGCGGCCCAGGCCCTGGCCGCGCCGACCTATGGTGTGGGCCCCTCGTGCCGCCTCTTTACCTGCCCTTTCGCCTACTTAAAGCCTCCGTCGCGAAACCCCCAGTACCGAGAGCCACGATACGGAAAACCTTCCAGAGACGCCGCCGCCGCGAATCCCATCTCGGTGGATTCAGGAGATCGCCTCCGGCACCCTGCCGGAGAGGGGATTCATCTCCCGGAGGACTCTTCATCGCCATGATCGCCTCCGGAGTGATGAGTGAGTAGTTCACCCTCGGACTATGGGTCCATAGCAGTAGCTAGATGGTCGTCTTCTCCTTATGTGCTTCATTGTTGGATCTTGTGAGCTGCCTAACATGATCAAGATCATCTATCTGTAATACTATATGTTGTGTTTGTCGAGATCCGATGGATAGAGAATACTATGTTATGGTGATTATCAATCTATTACTTATGTGTTGTTTATGATCTTGCATGCTCTCCGTTACTAGTAGAGGCTCTGGCCAAGTTTTTACTCTTAACTCCAAGAGGGGGTATTTATGCTCGATAGTGGGTTCATGCCTTCATTGATACCGGGACGATGACGAAAAGTTCTAAGGTTGTGATGTGCTGTTGCCACTAGGGATAAAACATTGATTCTATGTCTAAGGATGTAGTTGTCGATTACATTACGCACCATACTTAATGCAATTGTCCGTTGCTTTGCAACTTAATACCGAATGGGGTTCGGATGATAACCTCGAAGGTGGACTTTTTAGGCATAGATGCAGTTGGATGGCGGTCTATGTACTTTGTCGTAATGCCCAATTAAATCTCACTATATTTATCATATCATGTATATGCATTGTTATGCCCTTCTCTATTTTGTCAATTGCCCGATCGTAATTTGTTCACCCAACATGCTTTTATCTTATGGGAGAGACACCTCTAGTGAACCGTGGACCCCGGTCCTATTCTTTACATCGCATACAATCTACTCGCAATACTTGCTTTACTTGTTTTCTTGCAAACAATCATCTTCCACACAATACGGTTAATCCTTTGTTACGAGCAAGTCGGTGAGATTGACAACCTCACTGTTTCGTTGGGGCAAAGTACTTTGGTTGTGTTGTGCAGGTTCCACGTTGGCGCCGGAATCCCTGGTGTTGCGCCGCACTACATTTCGCCACCATCAACCTTCAACGTGCTTCTTGGCTCCTACTGGTTCGATAAACCTTGGTTTCTTTCTGAGGGAAAACTTGCCACTGTGCGCATCATACCTTCCTCTTGGGGTTCCCAATGGACGTGTACATCTACACGCATCAAGCCTCGATGGAGAACTACTCCCTCCTCATGGGAGCAGCAGCGGTGATGAAGATGGCGGTGGAGATGGCAGCGGTGTCGATGGAGAAGCCTTCCGGGGGCACTTCCCCGTCCCGGCGGCGTGCCGGAACAGAGACTCCTGTCCCCCAGATCTTGGCTTCGCGATGGCGGCGGCTCTGGAAGGTTTCGCGTACCGTGGCTTATTCGTCTTGGGGTTTTAGGTTAGGGACCTTATATAGGCGAAAGGGGAGCCTCGGAGGGGGTCTGGGGCCACCAGACACTAGGGCGGCGCGCCCCCCCTCCTGGGCCGCGCCGCCACCATGTGTGGGCCCCCTGTGGCCCCTCTCTGGCGGCTCTCGGGTGTTCTGGAAGCTCCCGAGGATTCTAAGATGCTGGGCGTTGATTTCGTCCAATTCCGAGAATATTTCCTTACTAGGATTTCTGAAACCAAAAACAGCAGAAAACGAGAACCGGCACTTCGGCATCTCGTCAATAGGTTAGTTCCGGAAAACGCATCAAAACGATATAAAGTGTGAACAAAACATGTAGGTATTGTCATAAAACAAGCATGGAACATCAGAAATTATAGATATGTTGGAGACGTATCAGCATCCCCAAGCTTAGTTCCTACTCATCCTCGAGTAGGTAAACGATAACAAGAATAATTTCTGAGGTGACATGCTACCATCATAATCTTGATCAACATTATTGTAAAGCATATGACATGAATGGAGTGATTCAAAGCAATGATCTATAGTTTGACAAATAGATGACATATAGCAAAACTTTTCATGAATAGTACTTTCAAGACAAGCATCAAAAAGTCTTGCATAAGGGTTAACTCATAAAGCAATAAATTCAAAGTAAAGGCATCAAAGCAACACAAAGGAAGATATAAGTTTCAGCAGTTGCTTTCAACTTTCAACATGCATATCTCATGGATAATTGTCAACATAGAGTAATATGATGAATGCAAATAAGCAAGTATGTAAGAATCAATGCACAGCTTGACACAAGTGTTTGCTTCTAAGATGGAAGGAAATGGGTAAACCGACTCAACAATAAAGTAAAAGATAGGCCCTTCGCAGAGGGAAGCAGGATTAAATCATGTGCTAGAGCTTTTCAAGTTTTGAAATCATATAGAGAGCATAAAAGTAAAATTTTGAGAGGTGTTTGTTGTTGTCAACGAATGGTAATGGGTACTCTAACTACCTTATCAACCAGACTTTCAAGAGCGGCTCCCATGAAGGACGTTATTTCTACCAGCAAGGTAGATCATCCCTCTTCTCTTTTGTTTACACATGTACTTTAGTTTTATTTATTAGATGACACTCCCCCAACCTTTTCTTACACAAGCCATGGCTAACCGAATCCTCGGGTGCCTTCCAACATTCACATACCATGGAGGAGTGTCTATTTGCAAATTTAAGTTGCTTACTGATAGATCAGAGCAAAACATGTGAAGAGAATTATTAATGCAAGTTAATTAATTGGGGCTGGGAACCCCGTTGCCAGCTCTTTTTGCAAAATTATTGGATAAGCGGATGAAGCCACTAGTCCATTGTGAAAGTCTGTCCGAAGTAAATGACAAGATCGAAAGATAAAACACCACATACTTCCTCATGAGCTATAAAACATTGACACAAATAAGAGATAATAGCTTTTGAATTGTTTAAAGGTAGCACATGAAGTATTTACTTGAAATGGCAGGAAATACCACATAGTAGGTAGATATGGTGGACACAAATGGCATGGGTTTTGGCTCAAGGTTTTGGATGCACGAGAAGTATTCCCTCTCAGTACAAGGCTTAGGCTAGCAAGGTTGTTTGAAGCAAACACAAGTATGAACCGGTACAGCAAAACTTACATAAAAACATATTGCAAGCATTATAAGACTCTACACTGTCTTCCTTGTTGCTCAAACACTCTTACCAGAAAATATCTAGACCTTAGAGAGACCAATCATGCAAACCAATTTTCAACAAGCTCTACGGTAGTTCTCCACTACTAGATTTAAACTACATGATGCAAGAGCTTAAACATGATTTATGAGAGCTCAAAACAATTGCCAAGTATCAAGTTATTCAAAACCATATGAAGCATTTTCTGATTCCAACCAAATAGCAACAAGTGAAGCGATCAACTTTCGCCCTTGAACATTAAAAGCATGAATGAAGAACACTAGTGTTCATATGAAAAAGCGGAGCGTGTCTCTCTCCCACACAAGGATGAACTTATAAAAATAACAAAACGAAAATAAAAGCACACAGACGCTCCAAGTAAAGTACATAAGATGTGACGGAATAAAAATATAGTTTCACTAGAAGAAACCTGATAAGTTGTCGATGAAGAAGGGGATGCCTTGGGCATCCCCAAGCTTAGATGCTTGAGTCTTCTTAAAATATGCAGGGATGAACCACCGGGGCATCCCCAAGCTTAGACCTTTCACTCTTCTCGATCACATTATATCACACTCTTCTATTGACCCTTGAAAACTTCCTCCACACCAAACTTTAAGCAAACTCATTAGAGGGTTAGTGCATAATAAAAATTCACATGTTAAGAGGTGACACAATCATTCTTAACACTTCTGGACATTGCACAAAACTTCTGAAAGTTAATGGAACAAAGAAACCCATTCAACAAAGCAAAAGCGGCAATGCGAAATAAAAGGCAGAATCTGTCAAAAACAGAACAGTCCGTAAAGATGCTTCTGGACTGGGCACTTAACTTGCTCAAATGGAAAAACTCAAAACTAATGAAAGTTGCGTACATATCTGAGGATCACGCTCGTAATTTTGTAGATTTTTTCGAATTTTTTACAGAGACTTATGCCAGAATTCGTGACAGACAAGCAATGCTGTTTCTGCGCAGCGATCCCAAATATAACATCAACTTTAACATAGAAACTTTACTTGGCACAAAAACATGATAAGGAGAGGTTGCTACAGTAGTAAACAACTTCCAAGACTCAACAAAACAAAAATTGCTGTAGTAAAATAAACACATGGGTTATATCCCAAGAAATTCTTTCTTTGTAGCCATTAAGATGGGCTCAGCAGTTTTAATGATGCACTCGCAAGAAATAGTATTTGAAGCGAAAGAGGGCATCAAGAAGCAAATTCATAACACATTTAAGCCTAACCCACTTCCTATGAAAAGGAATCTTGTACACAAATAAATTCATGAAGAACAAAGTGTCAAGCATAGAAAAGCAACACAAGCGCAATTTCAAGATTCTCAACATAAAGAGGGGAAACTTAATATTATTAAGATGCATATAACCATATTTCCCTCTCTCATAATAACTTTCAGTAGCATCATGAACAAACTCAACAATATAAGTATCACATAAAACATTCTTGTCATGAGCCACATGCATAAAATTATTACTCTCCACATAAGCATAATCAATTTTATTAGTTGTAGTGGGAGCAAATTCAACAAAGTAGCTATCATTATTATTCTCATCAAGTGTAGGAGGCATAGTATAATCATCATAAAATTTACTCTCCATAGTAGGCGGCACCAAAAGACCACTATCATTATAATCATCATAAATAGGAGGCAAAGTATCATCAAAGAAATTTTTCTCCTCAATGCTTGGGGGACTAAAAATATCATGCTCATCAAAACCAGCTTCCCCAAGCTTAGAATTTTCCATATCATTAACAACAATGGTGTTCAAAGCATTCATACTAATATCATTGCTACCAGCATGCAAATAAGATTCCATAGGTTTTTTAATTTTCGCAGCAAACAATCCATGTCTTACCTCAGGAAATAAAATAAGAAGCTCATTGTTGTCCATTATGCCTAACTAGTGTAAAACAAGAAACAAAAAGATGCAATTGCAGGATCTAAAGGAAATAGCTTCGAGTACTTACAACGGCGCCGGAAAATAGCTTAGTAGCCGAGATCCGAAGTGTGAGTACCATTTACCTTTCCTCCCCGGCAACGGCGTCAGAAAATAGCTTGATTTCTACTCACGCTTCTTTTCTTGTAGACAGTGTTGGGCCTCCAAGAGCAGAGGTTTGTAGAACAGCAGCAAGTTTTCCCTTAAGTGGATCACCCAAGGTTTATCGAACTCGGGGAGGAAGAGGTCAAAGATATCCCTCTCAAGCAACCCTGCAATCACGATACAAGAAGTCTCTTGTGTCCCCAACACACCTAATACACTTGTCAGATGTATAGGTGCACTAGTTCGGCGAAGAGATAGTGAAATACAAGTAGTATGGATGGTGATAATATTGCAGAAAGTAAAGATGCAGTAAAACAGTAAACAAGCGGCGCCAGAAAATAGCTTGCTGGCGTAGGAAGCAATTCTTTGTGGTGGAAACAAGGCCTAGGGATCATACTTTCGCTAGTGGACACTCTCAACATTGATCACATAATAAATAAGTTCTCTTTCCTTTGTGCTACATATACTCTTGTTGGATGATGAATACCACTAATTGTGTAGGATTACACGAACCCTCAATGCCGGAGTTAACAAGCTCCACAACATTCGATATTCATGTTTAAGTAACCTTAGAGTATAATAGATCTTTGCAAAATAAACCAAGTACTAACATAGCATGCACACTGTCACCATCACACTACGAAGGAGGCATAAATCACATCAATACTATCATAGCGATAATCAACTCCATAACCTACAAGAGATTATGATCATAATCTACGACAAGAACTACACGATGCACACAATGTCACCATTACACCATGCAGGAGGAATAGACTACTTTAATAACATCACATGAGTAGCACATAGACTAGTAGCGATACAAAGCTCATATAAATCTCAATCATGTAAGGCAGCTCATGAGATTATTGTATTGAAGTACATAGAGAGATATTAACCACATAGCTACCGGTACAGCCCCGAGCCTCGATGGAGAACTACTCCCTCCTCATGGGAGCAGCAGCGGTGATGAAGATGGCGGTGGAGATGGCAGCGGTGTCGATGGAGAAGCCTTCCGGGGCACTTCCCCGTCCGGCGGCGTGCCGGAACGAGAGACTCCTGTCCCCCAGATCTTGGCTTCACGATGGCGGCGGATCTGGAAGGTTTCGCGTACCGTGGCTTATTCGTCTCGGGGTTTTAGGTCAGGGACCTTATATAGGCGAAAGGGGAGCCTCGGAGGGGGTCTGGGGCCATCAGACACTAGGGCGGCACGCCCCTCCTCGGGCCGCGCCGCCACCATGTGTGGGCCCCCGTGGCCCCTCTCGGCGACTCTCGGGTGTTCTGGAAGCTCCCGGGGATTCTAAGATGCTCGGGCGTTGATTTCGTCCAATTCCGAGAATATTTCCTTACTAGGATTTCTGAAACCAAAAACAGCGAGAAAACGAGAGCTGGCACTTCGGCATCTCGTCAATAGGTTAGTTCCGGAAAACGCATCAAAACGATATAAAGTGTGAACAAAACATGTAGGTATTGTCATAAAACAAGCATGGAACATCAGAAATTATAGATACATTGGAGACGTATCAAGGGGTTCGGATGATAACCTGAAGGTGGATTATTTAGGCATAGATGCATGCTGGATAGCGGTCTATGTACTTTGTCGTAACGCCCTGATTAAATCACATAGTAATCATCGTTGATATGTATTGAATCTTTATTTGTCAATTGCCCGCCTGTAATTTGTTCACCTAGCATGTTAGTTATCTTATTGGAGAGACACCTCTAGTGAACTGTGGATCCCAGTCCATTCTTTTACATCTGAATACATTCTACTGCAATCATTGTTCTTACTGTTCTTTGCAAACAAACACCATCTTCCACTCGATACGCTTAATCCTTTGTTTTCAGCAAGCCGGTGAGATTGACAACCTCACTCGTTACGTTGGGGCAAAGTACTTTGATTGTGTTGTGCGGGTTCCACGTTGGCGCCGGTTTCACCGGTGTTGCGCCGCACTACATTCCTGCACCAACAACCTTCACGTGCTTCTTGGCTCCTACTGGTTCGATAACCTTGGTTTCATACTGAGGGAAACTTGCTGTTGTGCGCATCATACCTTCCTCTTGGGGTTCCCAACGGACGTGTACATCTACGCGCAACAAGCACTGTGTTACTATTGCCATTGCTCTCATATTACGGCTGCTTTCATATCACCCCTGTTACTAGTACTTTTCCAGGTGCAGCTGAATTGATAACTCTGCTGTTAAGGCTTATAAGTATTCTTCGTCTCCCCTTGTGTTGAATCAATAAATTTGGGTTTTACTTCCCTCGAAGACTGTTGCGATCCCCTATACTTGTGGGTCATCAGGGAGAATATAATTCTCCGGGAAAAATATAACTTTGTTTGTCCCAAGAGCGATACAATCACAATGGTAATAGAAACATCTCCACCAAATGAAACATTCAAGCATGATTTACTGGAACTCATCTGGTGGCAGCGACTGGTGATTTTTTCTAGAATCTTCATGAGAACGGAAAATCCTAGGTGGATTTCAGGTACATATCACTTGTTAATTCAGATATGCTAGTGGATTATAAAAAATAGAAACTGAAGGTGCCTCTCAAAATTTAAAATTCATATGGTACCTTTGCAAAGGTGTAATTCTTACCGGGAATAACTTGGCAAAGTGTAATTAGCATGTAATCTTAATTTTTTTTATTTTTCATCATGATGATACCATTAAGCACATGCATTTCCCATGCAATGCAACTCGATCTTTATGATCAGTCATCCAAGTGACTTCTAACTTGTACCCACCATGTAGTGGTGCAAATATCTTTGGAAGCTGGTTGTGTGGGGTTGATCAAAAGTATAGAATTCAGAATAGGGTGAGAGTGGTTGCCATAACATGCGCGATATGGCAGTGTACAAGTGTTTTTTTTAATGGTAAGAATACTTCTCATTTGCATGTCATTTACCACTCTACCTATTTGATCCATTTGTGGTTGATGCGCGTAAATGTACACGTCCGTTGGGAACCCCAAGAGGAAGGTATGATGCGCACAGTGGCAAGTTTTCCCTCAGAAAGAAACCAAGGTTTAATCGAACCAGGAGGAGCCAAGAAGCACGTTGAAGGTTGATGGTCGCGAAATGTGATGCGGCGCAACACCAGGGATTCCGGCGCCAACGCGGAACCCGCACAACACAACCAAAGTACTTTGCCCCAACGAAACAGTGAGGTTGTCAATCTCACCAGCTTGCTGTAACAAAGGATTAAGCGTATCGAGTGGAA
>NC_061512.1:249084816-249142900 GCF_022539505.1 Lolium rigidum
GTGCAGCTACATTGACAACTCCGCTGTTAAGGCTTACACGTATTCTTTGTCTCCCCTTGTGTCGAATCAATAAATTGGGTAATACTTCCCTCGAAGACTGTTGCGATCCCCTATACTTGTGGGCTATCAGTAATGCCCTGATTAAATCTCATAGTAATCATCATTGATATGTAGTGAATCTTTATTTGCAATTGCCCACCTGTAATTTGTTCACCCAGCATGCTAGTTATCTTATTGGAGAGACACCACTAGTGAACTGTGGACCCCGGTCCATTCTTTTACATCTGAATACAATCCATCGCAATCATTGTTCTTTACTTGTTCTTTGCAAACAAACACCATCTTCCACTCGATACGTTTAATCCTTTGTTTTCAGCAAGCCGGTGAGATTGACAACCTCACTCGTTACGTTGGGGCAAAGTATCTTGATTGTGTTGTGCAAGTTCCACGTTGGCGCCGGTTTCACTGGTGTTGCGCCGCACTACACTCCTCCACCAACAACCTTCACGTGCTTCTTGGCTCCTACTGGTTCGATAACCTCGGTTTCTTTCTGAGGGAAAACTTGCTGCTGTACGCATCACACCTTCATCTTGGGGTTCCCAACGGACGTGTGCTTCACGCGTTATCAAGCTCTTTTTCTGGCGCTGTTGACGGGGAGATCAAGATACGCTGCAAGGGGAGTCTCCACATCCAATCTCTTTACTTTGTTTTTGTCTTGCTTTACTTTACTTTATTTACTGTCTTGTTTGCTTCATATTAAAAATACAAAAAAAATAGTTGCTTTACTTTCTGTCTTGTTTACTTGCTCTATATCAAAAACACAAAAAAATTAGTTACTTTATTTACAGTCTTGTTTATTTGCTCTATATCAAAATACAAAAAAAATTAGTTACTTGCATTTAGTTTACTTTTGTTATCATGTCTAGCTCTGTACCTGTTACTTCTTCACCTGAGGAATTAGTCTTTACTTTTAAACAAGGGGATGAGGAGAGTTTTAAAGATGCTTGGTCTAATTTTTTTGATTCTTATCGTAAAGCTGAACCTCAAATGACTCTAAGTCTGTGATGACCCACAAGTATAGGGGGTGTATCGTAGTATCTTCGATAAGTAAGAATGTCGATCCCAACGAGGAGCAGAAGGTGTTGGCAGCAGTTTCGATGAGGGATTCACTGTAAATGCTCACAAACAAGTATTCAAGGGGTTTTGATGTAACTGATGAATAAAGTACGAGTAAGTAAAATGCGAGAGAAATAATTGCAGCGAGTGGCCCAATCCTTTTTAGCACAAAGGACAAGCCGGTTTGTTTACTTATAATGACCAAACGTTCTTGAGGACACACGAGGATTTTAGTCTAGTGCTTTCGCTTCATGTAGCTAAATAATCTTCATTGTTTTGATAAGTGTTGTGTGGGTGAACCTATGCTAATGCACCGCCCTTCCTAGGACTAATACATACTTGTGATTATACCCCTTGCAAGCATCCGCAACTACAAGAAAGTAATTAAGATAAATCTAACCACAGACCTTAAACTGCGAGATCCTGCGATCCCTCTTGCATCGATATACTAACGGGGGCTCGGGTTTCGTCACTCCGGCAACCCCGCAATTAGCAACCGAATACAAGATGCACTCCCCTAGGCCCATAAATGGTGAAGTGTCGTGTAGTCGACGTTCACACGACACCACTAGAAGAATGACACCACAACTTAAATATCATAACATTGAATATTACTCAACCATAATTCACTACTAGCATTTAGACTTCACCCATGTCCTCAAGAACTAAACGAACTACTCACGGGACATCATATGGAATACAATCAGAGGTGATATGATGATGAATAACAATCTGAACATAAACCTTGGTTCAATGGTTTCACTCAATAGCATCTACAACAGGTAGAGAATAACACCGGGAGAGTTTCCCCTATCAAACAATCAAGATCCAACCCAAATTGTTACAGCGGTGACGAGGTGCAGCGGTGGTGATGGCGGTGTAGATGGTGGAGATGATGATGATGATGATGGAGATGATGTCCAGCTCGATGACGATGGCGATGGCGTCGATTTCCCCCTCCGGGAGGGAATTTCCCCGGCGGATTCCTGCCCGCCGGAGAGCTCTTTTCTCTCCGGTGTTCTCCGCCCCGCGAGGCGGCCGTAACCCTTCGTGAGGTCCTCTCCGTGGCTTAGGTTTTCGGGACGAAGGAGTACGCGAAAAAAGGAGGCGAGAGGGGCTGTGGGGCCCCCACACCACGGGGTGGCGCGGCCGGGCCATGGGCCGCGCCGGCCCGTGGTCCGGGCCCACCTTGGCTCCCCTCTTCTCCCCCTTCGGCTCCCTCCGTCATCCGGAAAAATAGGAATTTACGTGAAATTTCCTTCCACAGTTGATCTTCCGAAATATTGCGTTCGACGGTGCTTTTTCCAGCAGAATCCCGGCTCCGGTGCTTGATCCTCCAATAATGATGAAACATGCAAAATAGATGAAATAACATAAGTATTGTGTCCCAATATGAAATATATCAATGAATAACAGCAAATTATGATACAAAATAGTGATGCAAATTGGACGTATCAACTCCCCCCAAGCTTAGACCTCGCTTGTCCCCAAGCGAAACTGAGCTCGATAAACAAGACCACATGTTTATGGAGTGCAGAGTCGATAAATAAAATACGGACAAGAAGCATCATATTCATTCACACAAGAAATTCTAGTAAACAACTTCCTCATATAACTCATCTTGAAATAGGTAAAGAGAAATCACAAGTAAAGGTGCATAAGAAATCATAGTTGGTGATGGCAAACTTTGTTCTTGGTCAGAGAACTACTAACGGATTGTACTTCTAAGCAAAGCTTTCATATTAGATTTTATAGCTGAGCTTCCATATTCAAGCATAACAATCTCCTCATAATCATTGATAACTTCAAAGTCATATTCATTCAGATAAAATTTGTACTAAACAAGAAAGTATAAAAGACATGATCAACTGAATCATAGCATAAATGATTGGTTCACAACAACTCAATTGCTTGCTTGAGATAGAGAGAAATAGGTTTACCGACTCAAGCATAGAAGTAAAAGATAGGCCCTTCGCGAGGGAAGCAGGATTAAATCATGTGCTAGAGCTTTTCAAGTTTTGAAATCATATAAAGAGCATAAAAGTAAGATTTTGAGCGGTGTTTGTTGTTGTCAACGAATGGTAGCGGGCACTCTAACCCCCTTGCCAAACGAACCTTCCAAGAGCGGCTCCCATGAGGGACTGGCATCTCTACCAGCAAGGTAGATCATCCCCTTCTCTTTTGTTTACACATGTATTTTAGTTTTATTAAGGATGACACTCCCCCCAACCTTGGCTTTCTCAATCCATGGCTAACCGAATCCTCGGGTGCCTTCCAACATTCACATACCATGGAGGAGTGTCTATTGCAAAATTAAGTTGCTTGCTGATAAATCAGAGCAAAACATGTGAAGAGAATTATTAATGAAAGTTATTAATTGGGGCTGGGAACCCCGTTGCCAGCTCTTATTGCAAAATTATTGGATAAGCGGATGTACCACTAGTCCATTGGTGAAAGTCCGCCCAACAAGATTGAAAGATAAAACACCACATACTTCCTCATGAGCTATAAAACATTGACACAAATAAGGAGTAGTATAGTTTGAATTATTTAAAGGTAGCACATGAAGTATTTACTTGGATGGCAGAAAATACCATGTAGTAGGTAGGTATGGTGGACACAAATGGCATAGGTTTGGTCTAAGGTTATGGATGTATGAGAAGCATCTCCTCTCGATACAGGTCTTTGGCTAGCAAGGTTTGATAGCAAGCATAAAGGTTGAGGGAAACAAACAAATATACAAATGATAGAACAATCATGCATCTTTCTCATAAGCACAAGCAATTTTAATTTCAGAATACTAAACTCATTAGCATAGAGATAATAGAGTAGTATATCTAAGTGTATTTCTCTCTTTTATTTAAACATCAGGGTGTTGTTGCTATTGACCAATGCTAAGTTTGCCAAAACCAAATAGATTTACTTGATGTTCCCAAAGTGATATCAATACTCATGTCAAGAGTAATCATATAATGGAGATTGCAAACTAAAATAAGGTGTGCAAAAAGTAAATGATAAGACTTCTCATTAATATTCCATAACGATAACTCACACCAACGGATACATAGATAACCAACTAAGAGAGATACTTCCACATTGCATACTATTCCATATGATAACTTCCCTACTCATGATATGACACTACTTGATAATAAAAGATAGAGGTAGTGATATTGTGATACCGCGGCACTCCCCCAAGCTTGGAACAAACCAAGGGGATGCCAATACCGATGATGAATTACTCCTTCGGTGATGATGGTGATGGCTTCTTCTCGCGCTTCATAAGGATCTCCTTCAGCTTCAGCTTCTCAATTTTGTAATTCTGCACCAAAACTTGAAGAGACTCATTGTTATCCGAATGTGGCGGTGACGGCCTTGTGCTGGGAATTGAGTAATATTCCAGCATTCTGCGAAGTCGCCGGTTCTCCTCTCGAAGTATCTCCACTTCCCTTTTGAGAGCACGATATTGATCACAAAACTCATCAGCAACCCGTATTGCTTCCTCCACACAAGGGAAAGAGTCGAGGTCCGAGAGCAGGCGGAAGAGCTCCCTGCAAGTTATGAGAAAAGGAACGCCCAGTGTTAACCGATCCCACCAAGATTGGCTTACTCTTCGTAGTTTCCCAATCTCCTTTTGCTGATGCTATCTTCTTCTTCTCCTTATTGATCCTTTCATCCATCTCTTCCTTCCAAGGCCCCTTGTCCTTGTTGTTGGAGACCATGGTGCTTCTAGATCAAAACAAATCTGGCAGAAAACAGCTCGAAACAAAACACGACGAGAAAACGATATACGGACCTCCAGGGGTCCGGGGGATTATATAGCAAATATTTTTACGACAAAAGGAAGGTTCCAGGCCGAAAACGAGTAGAAACGGGACGCCGAGGGGCTGTCACCATAGGTCGGCGCGGCCAGGGTGGGGCCCGCGCCGGCCTGTGGTGACAGGCCCTCGCGCGTCTTTTCCACTCCGTTTCGATTCCGTAATTTTTCATATTTTCCAAAAACAGCAGAAATAATGTTCGGAAAGGTAAACGCGGACTTTTTATTACCTGTACTGTTACCTATTCAAAGTCCAGTTCTGGCGGACTGTCAATTTGTCCTTTGATGAAAGCCTCCGGTGTTTCCACTTGAATAATATCAACATCAACATTATAAGAATCACCCGAGATATAATGGATTTCTATTTTCGTGCCCTCGGGTCCTTAGTTGTGCTCAGTTTTCCCCAGCTCCTTAGTTTTTCCTCAGTTTTACCCAAACGTTTGTCTGAAACCATCACACGTGATGTAACGGCCGGTTGCCCGACGGTTGACCGTTATCTTCGACTAGTGGGGCCATGTAGAGCCTGCAAAGACACGTCGGACCATGCATCTTTGTTTGACCGTAAGCATCGCCGTATCCCCGACCAAAACGCGAACGAGTGGGGCTTCGGTATATCAAATGACAAGTGGGGCCATGACGCTGATACAAGGGGCAATACACGGGTAGGATTAGATTTTTAAACGGAGCTCTACAGCGATGGCACGGAGGAGGTGGCATGCGGGGTGCCGAGATGAGATCGACGTCCACAAAGAACTGCATGAGGCGAGACCAGACGCATTAGATAGATATGAACTAGACGCGTTTAACCATGCAAAGAAGGGAAGAAATGGTCGACGACATCGACGACCACCTCAAAACTTTGACTGACCGTGTCGGACACGAACGCGAGCAATGTAGAGAAAACTAGTGTCTCTCCTTTCTGGCGTGTATAGGTGGGTGCTAGGAGAGTGTGGTGGCGAAGGGAAAGACCTCGCGGCGGTCCGTGGCGTCCGAGCATAGCGGAGTCGGCGTGGCCGTGCCCACGGCGGCGTGCATGCATGTTCGGCATTGGCATCGGCATGTACGTTCGGCATTGGCCTCGGCGGTATCTCTGGTGTGTCGGTGATCGAATGAGGGGACGGGATTGAGGGTGCATCCCGACGTTGACCTAGCGATGGCGGCGAGCATAGCCGTTTCGACCATGCCGATATCGGCATCGGCATCGTTTGGAGGCTGTGGTGCTCGAATCAAGTTGGGATTTGTTTCTTGTAGGCCAAAATGAATTTGAAACAAGTTTCATGTTGAAGGTTAGGTAACGAAAGTTTGTAACTATCCCAAAATTATACTAGCGCCATGGTGAGGTTCTTTTTGATAGAGCTATACGGTTGGGCAAACTTTTTTGACACTTTTTAGATAGGGTTCCTTGTTGTTACACGTATGGCATCATGTATGGAAAATTTGGGGTCATTTGGAGATGTTCGAAAAAATCACTTTGCTTAAGCGCATGCCGTTTCGTCTCGTCGAAACCAGCTTTTCTAACTAGGTGATTTTTTCTACCTTCTCTAAATAACCTCAAATTTCATACAGCTGATCTTCTATACATAGATAGATAGATTGTTTCGTTTTTACATTTTTCGAACATTTTATTTTCCTTTATAATACCCAATTGATTTTCAGGTCAAAACCTCGAAAAACAGCATCATGTATGGCATCATTTTCACCCTAAATTTCAAATTTTCTGAAACTTTCCCTTTTAGATATTCCTTGTTGTTATAGGTATGCCATCATGTATGCCAAACTTGGTTAGGTCTCACTTGAAACCAGCTTTTGTAACAAATTAGGTTTTTTCTGCCTTCTCTAAATGACCTCAAAAATCATACGTGATAGGTTTATCATTCTATACAAAGATAGATGGTTTATCATTTTTTGCGTGAAAAGTAATGGCTACAACAAATTGTTGATGGTTTATCATTTTTTTGCGTGAAAAGTAATGGCAACAATAAATCGGTGATGCATGGTTTATCATATTTTTTGCGTGAAAAGTAATGGCAACAAAAAATTGTTGATGGTTTATCATTTTTTGCGTGAAAAGTAATGGCTACAACAAATTGTTGATGGTTTATCATTTTTTGCGTGAAAAGTAATGGCAACAACAAATCGGTGATGGTTTATCATTTTTTGCGTGAAAAGTAATGGCAACAACAAATCGGTGATGGCTTATCGTATCATTTTTTTGCGTCAAAAGTAATGGCTACAACAAATTGTTGATGGTTTATCATTTTTTTGCGTGAAAAGTAATGGCTACAACAAATTGTTGATGGTTTATCATTTTTTTGCGTGAAAAGTAATGGCAACAACAAATCGGTGATGGTTTATCATTTTTTTGCGTGAAAAGTAATGGTAACAACAAATCGGTGATGGTTTATCATTTTTTGCGTGAAAAATAACGCCAACGAGAGACAGAGAGGGGTTATCCTGCCCGTTCCCTATATCATACGATCAACGGTCGGCGGGCACGATCCGCGTGACATGGGCTAGACCAATCAGGGCGATGATGCACGCCTGCGAGAATTTGTGAAGAGAGAGGGCAAAACTGAGTACTATCAAGAAACCAAGGGCACCTGAGTAGTAAATAGACTAAGGGATTCAAATATGAGATTTAAAAAATGGAAAATGCTTGTTTTGTACAATGAAACCCATCTTGGCCTACCTCAAACTATTTGCAATACCAATATACATCGGTGTGAGAATTGTGGCCTCATTTAGACAAAGTATGATTTGGGGGAAGCTGTTTTGGGAAGGGCTTATTGTGGAAAACCATGCACCTTCATAGCTACTAGGTGATTTGAGAAGTGGCAATTTGTGGTAAAACTTGATTTATCTATGATTTATCTATGATTTGAGAAGTGGCAATTTGTGGTAAAGACTCCATGAGTAAGTGCCACTCTTTTTAGGATTTTTTTGCACATTAAATGACTCATTTAACTAGTTAATCCCATTTGTTGACTCTTCGTTAACCAGCCACTTGAGGGTAAAACTGAGTATATTGCACTAGCCAGTATTAGCACTCGAGGGGAAAATTGAGCACACAAAAAATGCTAGTATAAGACTCGAGGGTATACCCGAGTATATCTAAATTTCCGGGGTTAGACTCGAGGACACGTGCAATTGTTGACGCGTAGACGCGGGTCGCGGTGGAGAAGTCGAGACGTGCAATCGTGGACGCGTGTCGCGTTGCGGAAGTCCAAGACGTGCGGACGTGCACCTGTGCACGCGTAGGACGCGGGTCGCATTAACCACCCTCGCCTTTATAGACGCCTCCTCGCACTCTCTCTCGTCACTCTCACTCGCTCACGCATCGCCAACTCTCTCACGTCCCATCATCTTCTCCAAAGCAAAAAACCCTCTCCCTCTCCCTCTTCCTCTTCCTCCGCCGGAGAGATGGACAAGGAGAATGCCAATCCCATCGTCGAGGTTGGCTCAAAGCGCGACGCCTCCATCTTCGGCGCCGTCCCCTCTACGGACGACGACGCCGCCGCCGCCGCCGTCGCCGGTGCATCGGAGGCTGCTACCGCCGGTGGCAGTCAGATCCCGGCGGGATGGGACCCCTACGACCCCGCGCCGTACGTCCCGCCCCCGAACCCCTACGACACCTCCCTGGAGGACCCATGGAACGAGGTAACTACGGTTTGCTTCCTTTTTGTTCCCCATTCCTTTTTGAACCCTATTTTTGCTGGTGTAGATGGATCTGTAGATGGATGAGTATTGGGCTAATATTTGCGCCGATTTTATTCCATTTTGTTTTGATCACTTCTTGATTTCGTTTAAGATTTGGGGTTCGGCTGTTCGGTTAATTTATGCAAGTAATATTGGATCTCAATCAGTTAATTTATGCAAGTAATCATGGGATCTCAATCGGTTATTTTATGCACTAATCAAAAGATATCAACCGTTTAATTTTGCAAATAATCTCGAATGTGTTCAAGTTTAGATCTAGTTCGGATCTAGAATCTGTTTCTTTGCCTATGATGAATGGTTGGGCACAAATTTTTACGGGGAGGGTTCAGCGAACCATTGCTGTGTACAAATCTGTTGTGCATGAGCTTTAGTTCGCTAACACCTTCCCCTGTAGATATATAATCATGTCCACTCTAACCGAGGCTGACTCTGTTTTTCTTAACTTTGTTACCATGTACGTTAGTCATCGTTGCAACTCATTCACTAGTTTCTGTTTGATATGGATCGGATGTACGGCAGCGACGTCGGCAGCGACGAAGAGGAGGAGGACGTCAAGACTCGCCAGGTCCTGCGGAGGCTGCAGGTCGGCCGAGTACATCTCCTACTTCGCCAAGGAGGTGTACGAGTGCCCCTTCCGCACCGGGAGACTCGGCGCCACGGACTTCAACCGCCTTGTCACGCATGCTGAGAACATCAGCAACACCTTCCCCAAAGTCGGCACGATGGTGAACGTCCACTCCTTCCGCGCCAAGCACAGGGCGCTCGGCATGCACCTCCGCAGCTTGCAGCGGGTGGAGATCTCCGCCGGGCGCATGCCTCCGCTCAAGCCCAAGGCTCCCAAGGGGAGCAAGAGCAACAAGTGGAGGCAGAGCCGGATGGGGTAGGCGGAGTCCCGGACGTGTGCTTCGCTCGCTGCTGCTGCCTCCTAGTTTGTTGTTGGGATCCCTTTGTTGTTAGCTAGGGATCCCTTGTTGTTATGTTAGTATGATGGTGCTTGTGAAGAACTCGTTACTATGTTGGCTGCTGTGTATGCAGCCTATTATCTATCCATATTATCTAGGGATTATCTATCCCTAGTCTACTATATTTTGTTGGCCGTACTTAGTTTTCTTGATTTACTATGATTCGTGAATTTATCGTACATTATCCTGGAGATTTGCTTCTAGATTTAACTACATACATATGGACCGGAGGGAGTACTAGATTTGCTGCCATATTGGGCAAACAACGAGGGCCAAAAGGCACAAATAATTGAAGAAAGTCAGAAATGCAAGCTTCTCTAGATTTTATACTAATTTGGTGAAAAGGACAGGAGAGAAAGAGGGGAAAAAGGTGCACTTAATAATGCCAATTTGGGGCCGAGAGAGACAGAACCCAGCTCCTGCTCACGTGCAACCAAACGCTTCTCGTCCTGTCCCACGCGGTCCCTTTCTACCAGCCCCACGCGACGCGGGCCCACACGACGCGGCCCCACAAGACGCGGCCCCACACGTGACGAACGGTCAACTAAACGGGAATCCTGCCGTCTGAGCTGCTTCTGCGGGTTTCAAACAAGGGCTTGGGGAAAACTGAGGAAAAACTAAGGAGCTGGGGAAAACTGAGTACAACTAAGGACCCGAGGGCACGAAAATAGAAATCCCGAGATATAATGCTTGAGTCTTTGTCCATTCACCACCTGTGTGGCATTGCCTTGGAGAGAGCTAATTTTAATTGCTCCTGAACGATACACCTCCTCAACAACATATGGTCCTTCCCACTTCGAGAGTAATTTCCCTGCGAAGAATCTGAGACGAGACCGATACAACAGGACTTTATCCCCAATATTAAACTCTCTTTTAATAATCCTTCTATCATGCCATTTCTTAACTTTTTCTTTAAAGAGTTTAGCATTTTCATAAGCTTCACTTCTCCATTCATCTAGAGAACTTAATTGCAACAACCTCTTATTACCAGCCAGTTTCGGATCTTTATTTAGTTCTCTAACAGCCCAATAAGCTTTGTGCTCTAGTTCTAAAGGTAAATCACAAGCTTTTCCATAAACCATTTTATATTTTATAAGCAGTTCTATAAGCCCATAGTGCTTCTTTCAATTTACTAGCCCAATTCTTTCTAGATTTATTAACAGTCTTTCCCAAGATAGCTTTAATCTCTCTATTTGATAATTCTACTTGACCACTAGTTTGAGGGTGATAAGCGGAAGCAATTCTATGATTAATACCATACTTAGCAAGAGTTTTTCTAAAACCTCCATGAATAAAATGAGAACCTCCATCAGTCATAATATATCTAGGTACCAAATCTAGGAAATATAATATCTACAAGCATTTTTATAGAGGTCTCACCATCAGCACTCTTTGTAGGTATAGCTTCTACCCATTTGGTAACATAATCAACAGCGACAAGTATATGAGTGTTACCTTCTGAAGAAGGGAAAGGACCCATGAAGTAGAATCCCCAACAATCGAATGGTTCAATAACGAGAGTATAATTCATAGGCATTTCATTGCGTCTAGAGATATTACCAACTCTTTGACATTCATCCCAAGATAAAATAAACTTCCTTGCATCTTTGAAAAGTGTTGGCCAATAAAAACCTGATTGCAGAACCTTTTGCGCAGTTCTATCTCCAGCGTGATGTCCTCCATAAACACTACCATGACATTTACTCAATATCTCCTGTTGTTCATATTCAGGAACACATCTTCGCATAATACCGTCCACTCATTCTTTATATAAGTGTGGGTCATCCCAAAAATAATGCCTCAAGTCATAAAAGAATTTCCTCCTTTGCTGAGCTGAAAAGGTTGGAGGCAAATACTTCAAAACAATAAAGTTAGCATAATCTGCATACCAAGGGCTCTCTCGCGAGCTCACCTTTATTACCGCCAATTGTTCATTTGGAAAACTATCATTAACAGGAACAGGATCATAAGCAATATTTTCCAATCTAGACAAATTATCAGCAACAAGATTATCAGCACCTTTCCTATCTATAATATGTAAATCAAATTCTTGCAACAGAAGTACCCATCTAATAAGCCTTGGCTTAGCATCTTTCTTTGTCATAAGGTATCTAATTGCAGCATGGTCAGTATGAATCGTAACTTTTGAATCAACAATATAGGGTCTAAACTTGTCACAAGCAAAGACTACAGCTAACAATTCCTTTTCAGTTGTAGCATAATTTCTTTGAGCAGCATCAAGAGTCTTACTAGCATAATGAATAACATTTAATTTTTTATCTATCCGCTGTCCAAGAACAGCGCCTACAGAAAAATCACTAGCATCACACATAATTTCAAAAGGCAAATTCCAATCAGGAGGTTCGACTACATGAGCAGTTGTTAAGGCTTTCTTTAGAGTTTCAAAAGCTTCCTTACAATCATCAAAAACAAAAGGTACATCTTTTTGAAGAAGATTAGTAAGAGGCTTTGAAATTTTAGAGAAATCTTTAATAAATCTCCTATAAAACCCAGCATGACCAAGAACACTACGAATACCTTTAACATCCCTCGGATAGGGCATCTTCTCAATTGCTTCAACTTTGGCTCTATCAACTTCAATACCTCTCTCGGAAATTTTATGTCCCAATACAATTCCTTCGTTAACCATAAAGTGGCATTTCTCCCAATTAAGAACAAGGTTAGTTTCTTCACATCTCTGCAAAACTTTATCGAGGTTTCACAAGCAATTATCAAAAGAATTCCCATAGACAGAAAAATCATCCATGAACACCTCTACAATACTTTCGCAAAAACCATGAAAAATAGCAGACATGCATCTTTGAAAAGTAGCAGGAGCATTACATAAACCAAAAGGCATACGCCTATAAGCATAAGTTCCATAAGGACAAGTAAACGTGGTTTTCTCTTGATCTTTAGCTTTAACAGCAATTTGTGAAAACCCGGAATAACCATCAAGAAAGCAAAAATGAGTATTTTTAGATAATCTTTCTAGCATTTGATCAATAAAGGGTAAAGGGTAATGATCTTTCTTAGTAACTTTATTAACTTTTCGAAAATCAATGCACATTCTATAACCTACAACTATTCTTTGAGGAATAAGCTCATCATTATCATTAGGCACAACAGTCATTCCTCCCTTCTTAGGAACACAATGCACAGGACTAACCATCTACTATCAGCAATAGGATATATAATACCAGCTTCAAGAAGTTTTAATACCTCGTTCCTTACCACCTCTTTCATCTTCGGAATTAGACGACGTTGATGTTCAACAACAGGCTTTGCATCATCTTCCATATTAATAGCATGTTGGCAAATAGAAGGAGAAATCCCTTTCAAATCATCAAGAGTATAGCCAATAGCTCCTCGGTGTTTCTTCAATATTTCCAATAACCTTTCTTCCTCAATCTCTCGAAAGCTTAGAACTAATAATAACAGGATATATTTTCTTATCATCAATATGAGCATATTTAAGATTATCGAGTAAAGGCTTTAAATCGAAAACAGGATCTTCCTTTGGTGGCGGTGTTGTACCCAAATCTTCCACCGGTAAATCATGCTTGAGAATAGGTTGGCGAAGAAAAATTTCCTCAAGCTCATCTCTTTCTTTCCTAAAAGCTTCACTTTCACTATTCTCCAAATGTTGCTGCAAAGGATTATTAGGAACAAGAACAATAGATGCACACTGCTCCATTTTAAAATCATTACTAGGCAAGTCAGCTTTATAAGGAGTTTTGGTAAATTTAGAAAAGTTAAATTCATAAGGTTCACCAGCAAATCTAGTCAAAATTTTCTCTTTCTTACAATCTATAATAGCTCCACAAGTATTTAGAAAAGGTCTACCAAAAATGATAGGACAATGATCACTAGCAGCAGAACCAAGTACCAAAAAGTCAGCAGGATATTTAATCTCACCACATAGAACTTCCACATCTCGAACAATACCAATTGGAGAAATAGTTTCTCTATTAGCCAGATGAATAACCACATCAATATCTTCAAGTTCACAAGAACCAATTTCGTGCACAATCTCCGTGTAAAGCTCATAAGGAATAGCACTAACACTTGCACCAATATCACATAAACCATAATAGCAATGATCAACAATTCTAACAGATAGCATAGGAACACTAACTTGTTTGGGTTTATTAGGATGTGAAACAATATTAGAAGCATCTTCACGAAAAATAATATGACCATCCTCCACATTTTCAGTCACAAGATCTTTAACTATTGCAACAAAGAGGTTCAATTTTAATTTGTTCTTCAGGTTCTTTAGGTTTCTTTTCACTTTTATTAACAGCACTAGATATGACAGAGTACTCCTTCATTTTAGCAGGGAAAGGAGTTTTTTCAATATAAGCTTCAGGAATAACATTATCAAGAGTTTCAATCACTACACATTTGTTTACAGATGAATCAACTTTATCTTTATACGGTTCATGATACTTATCAAAATTCTTCTTAGGCAATTCATAATGAGAGGCAAAAGCTTTATAAAGATTTGCAACAACTTGGGAATCAAGACCATATGTAGCACTCATATTACGAAATTTATCGAGTATCCATAAAAGCTTCAATGCATTTATAATCATAAATTATACCCGATTCTCTATCTTTGTCGTTCTCCCATCCTTCAGTATTTTCTTGGATCCGATCAAGAAGGCCCCTTTTAAACTCTTCTTTGTTGCGTGTAAATGATCCAGAACAAGAAGTATCCAGCAAGGTCTTGTCTTGAAAAGAAAGTCTTGCATAGAAATTATCAATAATAACATTACCAGGAAGCTCATGAATGGGGCATTTGAGCATTAAAGACTTCAATCTCCCCAAGCTTGGGCAATACTCTCTCCATCATGAGGCCAGAAATTATATATGCGGTTCCGATCTTTGTGAATTTCACTTGAAGGATAAAATTTGGAATAAAATAAAGGCACAATGTCCTCCCAATCAATAGAATCACCATTCTTCAGACAATTTATACCAGATGCGCCGCTTTACCAGACAGCGATATAGTGAATAGTTTCTTTCTAACTTCATTCATAGAAATACCTGCACATTTGAATAACCTGCATAATTCATGCAAAAACAATAAATGATCACCAGGATGGACAGTTCCATCCCCTTCATAGCGGTTATCCATAACACGTTCAATAATTTTCATAGGTATTTTATATGGTACTACTTCCTCACCTGGCGCTTCATCCACTACCGTTGCAGTAGTAGTAGATTTCCCAAATAGAAATTGAAGAGAAGATCTCTCCATAATGACTTATAGCAGACAGGCAGAAATAAAATCAGCACAAACAAGTAAAGGTTTTCCTTACCAATTCCACTTACCAATAGCGCTTCACTCCCCGGCAACGGCGCCGGAAAATAGTCTTGATGACCCACAAGTATAGGGGGTGTATCGTAGTATCTTCGATAAGTAAGAATGTCGATCCCAACGAGGAGCGAAGGTGTTGGCAGCAGTTTCGATGAGGGATTCACTCGTAAATGCTCACAAACAAGTATTCAAGGGGTTTTGATGTAACAGATGAATAAAGTACGAGTAAGTAAAATGCGAGAGAAATAATTGCAGCGAGTGGCCCAATCCTTCTTAGCACAAAGGACAAGCCGGTTTGTTTACTTATAATGACCAAACGTTCTTGAGGACACACGGGGATTTTAGTCTAGTGCTTTCGCTTCATGTAGCTAAATAATCTTCATTGTTTTGATAAGTGTTGTGTGGGTGAACCTATGCTAATGCACCTCCCTTCCTAGGACTAATACATACTTGTGATTATACCCCTTGCAAGCATCCGCAACTACAAGAAAGTAATTAAGATAAATCTAACCACAGCCTTAAACTCTGAGATCCTGCGATCCCTCTTGCATCGATATACCAACGGGGGCTCGGGTTTCTGTCACTCCGGCAACCCCGCAATTAGCAACCGAATACAAGATGCACTCCCCTAGGCCCATAAATGGTGAAGTGTCGTGTAGTCGACGTTCACACGACACCACTAGAAGAATGACACCACAACTTAAATATCATAACATTGAATATTACTCAACCATAATTCACTACTAGCATTTAGACTTCACCCATGTCCTCAAGAACTAAACGAACTACTCACGGGACATCATATGGAATACAATCAGAGGTGATATGATGATGAATAACAATCTGAACATAAACCTTGGTTCAATGGTTTCACTCAATAGCATCTACAACAGGTAGAGAATAACACCGAGGAGAGTTTCCCCTATCAAACAATCAAGATCCAACCCAAATTGTTACAGCGGTGACGAGGTGCAGCGGTGGTGATGGCGGTGTAGATGGTGGAGATGATGATGATGATGATGGAGATGATGTCCAGCTCGATGACGATGGCGATGGCGTCGATTTCCCCCTCCGGGAGGGAATTTCCCCGGCGGATTCCTGCCCGCCGGAGAGCTCTTTCTCTCTCGGTGTTCTCCGCCCCGCAGAGGCGGCTGTAACCCTTCGTGAGGTCCTCTCTGTGGCTTAGGTTTTCGGGACGACGGAGTACGCGAAGAAAAGGAGGCGAGAGGGGCTGTGGGGCCCCCACACCACAGGGTGGCGCGGCCAGGCCATGGGCCGCGCCAGCCTGTGGTCTGGGCCCACCTTGGCTCCCCTCTTCTCCCCCTTCTGGCTCCCTCCGTCATCTGGAAAAATAGGAATTTACGTGAAATTTCCTTCCACAGTTGATCTTCCGAAATATTGCGTTCTGACGGTGCTTTTTCCAGCAGAATCCTGGCTCCGGTGCTTGATCCTCCAATAATGATGAAACATGCAAAATAGATGAAATAACATAAGTATTGTGTCCCAATATGAAATATATCAATGAATAACAGCAAATTATGATACAAAATAGTGATGCAAATTGGACGTATCAGTCTGCTCCTTAGTAATTTTTATTTTGGGCTTATGATTCGCTATAGATATGCCTTGGATGCTGTAGTGGGAGGAGATTTTCTTCATTGCAACGGTGATCAAGCTTTTAATGCCATAAAAAAATTGGTTGCATCACATAGTTCAGCTAATAACTTTGATTCAGCTCTTATTAGCATTTATAATAGATTAAACACTCTTGAGACAAGTGCATCTCGCTTGAAAGAAAATTATAGTTATGTTCGTAACCGTCTTGATCAAGTTTTAGTGAACTCGAACCTTCAATGTGGGACCCTACTATTAAAGTTGTTATTGGTGGTGAAACTTTTCATGCCCATTGTGATATTATGTCTGAATTTTGCCTTATGCCTAAGAGTATTTATGAATCTTTGACACTTTGGGGACTCGTTGAAGGGGGAGAAGGAATAACTCTTATTGATAACTCTGTTATAATTCCTAAGGGAATAGCCGAGGGTGTGCATACAACCATTCTTGGAAGAACGGTATGCACTGATTATCTTGTTATTGAACGTGTAGGAACATGACAAATCACACTTGGAAGATCCCTGCTGAAACTATTGGGAGCAATCATAGATGTGGGAGAAGGCACCCTAAAATTCACCTCTACACCGGAAGGTAGACATGAATTCCCTAAACCAAAGAGTAAGAAGGGTAGGCGTAAAGCCTGAGGTAATGTTGATGCTTCTTCTCTTGAAAATACTTGATTTGCACTTTCTGCGCCTAGCTGAAAGGCGTTAAAGAAAAGCATTTCTTGGGAGATAACCCATGTTTTATTTTATTACTGTATTTTTGAGTCTTGGAAGTTGTTACTACTGTAGCAACCTCTCCTTATCATGTTTTTGTGCCAAGTAAAGTCTCTATGGTAAAGTTGATGCTAGATTTGGATTGCTGCGCAGAAACAGAATTGCTGTCTGTAACGAATTTGCGTAGAACTCTCTGTAAAAAAATCAAAAAAATCTGCGAATTTATGTGCGTGATCCTCAGATATGTACGCAACTTTCATTAGTTTTGAGTTTTTCCGTTTGAGCAAGTTAAGTGCCTCTGTAAAATTCATCTTTATGGACTGTTCTGTTTTGACAGATTCTGCCTTTTATTTCGCATTGCCGCTTTTGCTATGTTGAATGGGTTTCTTTGTTCCATTAACTTTCAGAAGCTTTGTGCAATGTCCAGAGGTGTTAAGAATGATTATGTCACCTCTGAATATATGAATTTTTGATTATGCACTAACCCTCTAATGAGTTTGTTTGAAGTTTGGTGTGGAGAAAGTTTTCAAGGGTCAAGAGAAGAGGATGATACAATATGATCAAGAAGAGTGAAAGGTCTAAGCTTGGGGATGCCCCGGTGGTTCATCCCTGCATATTTTAAGAAGACTCAAGCATCTAAGCTTGGGGATTTCCAAGGCATCCCCTTCTTCATCGACAACTTATCAGGTCACTTCTAGTGAAACTATATTTTTATTCCATCACATCTTATGTTCTTTACTTGGAGCGTCTTTTGCTTTTATTTTTGTTTTGGTTTGAATAAAGTTGGATCCCACCATCCTTATATTGGAGATATTACGCTCCGCTTTTTCATATGGAACACTTGTGTTCTTAGTTGTGCTTTAATGTTCATGGCGAAGGCTGAAAATTGCTTTGTTGATTGCTATTTGGTTGGAATCAGAAAATGCTTCATATGGTTTGGAATAACTTGAAACTTGGCAATTTTTTTGAGCTCTCATAGATCATGTTTAAGCTCTTGCATCATGTAGTTTAATCTATTAATGGAGAACTACTGTAGAGCTTGTTAAAATTTGGTTTGCATGATTGGTCTCTCTAAGTCTAGATTTTTTCCGGTAAAGTGTTTGAACAACAAGGAAGACAGTGTAGAGTCTTATAATGCTTGCAATATGTTCTTGTGTAAGTTTTGCTGTACCTGTTCATACTTGTGTTTGCTTCAAACAACCTTGCTAGCCCAAAGCCTTGTACTGAGAGGAAATGCTTCTCGTGCATCCAAACACCTTGAGCCAAAACCCATGCCATTTGTGTCCACCATATCTACCTACTATGTGGTATTTTTTTGCCATTCCAAAGTAAATTACTTGAGTGCTACCTTTAAAATTTCATTCCTTTATCTTTGCAATATATAGGTCATGGGACAAATAGCTTAAAAACTATTGCGTTGATGAATATGTAGTTATGTGTTTTAGTCCTTATAAGTTGCTTGTTGAGCGGTAACCATGTTTCTGGGGACGCCATCAACTTTTTACCTTTGTTGGATATCATGTGAGATGCTATGCATGTTCGTCTTGTCTGAAGTAAGGGTGATTTTCATGATCAAATGGTTTGAGTATGCATATTGTTAGAGAAGAACATTGGGCCGCTAACCAAAGCCATGTATCATGGTGGATGTTTTCAGTTTGGACATACAACCTCAATCTCTTATGAGAATTTTATCTGTTGTTGAATGCTTATGCATTAAAAAAGGATTCCATTATTTGTTGTCTATGTTGTCCCGATATGGATGTCCTAAGTTGAGATCTATTAAAAACGAGAAATCAAATGCAATTGATCTCCTAGGACCTTTGTACAGGCGGCATAGAGGTACCCCTTTGTGACACTTGGTTGAAACATATGTCATGCAATGATAATCCGTGTTAATCCAAGCTAATTAGGACAAGGTGCGAGCACTATTGGTATTCTATGCATGAGGTTTGCAACTTGTAGGAAGTATTATGCATAGCACATATGCATTATTACTACCGTTGACAAAATTGTTTCTATGTTTTCACAATAAAAGCTCTAGCACAAAAATAGTAATCCATGCTTCCCTCTGCGAAGGGCCATTCTTTTACTTTATGTTGATTCAGTCTACCTACTTCTTTCTATCTTAGAAGCAAACACTTGTGTTAACTGTGTGCATTGATTCTTACATGTTTACCTATTGCACTTGTTATACTACTCTATGTTGACAAATATCCATGAGATATACATGTTACAAGTTGAAAGCAATTGCTGAAACTTAATCATCCTTTGTGTTGCTTCAATGCATTCTACTTTGAATTTATTGCTTCGAGTTAGCTCTTATGCAAGTCTTGTTGATGCTTGTCTTGAAAGTACTATTCATGAAAAGTTTTGCTATATGATTCATTTGTTTAGTCATTATCTTTTGTTAGCAATCTTTTGCTTCAGATCACTCCATCCATCTCATATGCTTTACAATAATGTTGATCAAGGTTATGTTGGTAGCATGTCACTTCAGAAATTATTTGTTGTTATCGTTTACCTACTCGAGGGCGAGTAGGAACTAAGCTTGGGGATGCTTGATACGTCTCAAACGTATCTATAATTTCTTATGTTCCACGCTACTTTTATGATAATACTCACATGTTTTATACATACTTTACATCATTATTATGCATTTTCCGGCACGAACCTATTAACAAGATGCCGAAGCGCCAGTTGCTGTTTTCTGCTGTTTTTGGTTTCAGAAATTCTACAAAGGAAATATTCTCGGAATTGGACGAAATCAGCGCCCAGGGTCTTATTTTTCCACGAAGCTTCCGGAAGACCGAAGGGATAACGAAGAGGGGCCACGAGGGCCCGACACCATAGGCCGGCGCGGCCAGAGGGGGGCCCGCGCCGCCCTATGGTGTGGGCCCCTCGCGCCGCCTCTTGACCTACCCTTCCGCCTACTTAAAGCCTTCGTCGCGAAAACCCCTGTATCGAGAGCCACGATACGGAAAACCTTCCAGAGACGCCGCCGCCGCCAATCCCATCTCGGTGGATTCAGGAGATCTCCTTCGGCACCCTGCCGGAGAGGGGAATCATCACCGGAGGGCTCTACATCATCATGCCCGCCTCCGGATTGATGCGTGAGTAGTTCATCCTTGGACTATGGGTCCATAGCAGTAGCTAGATGGTTGTCTTCTCCGCTTGTGCTATCATTGTTTAGATCTTGTGAGCTGCCTAACATGATCAAGATCATCTATTTGTAATGCTACATGTTGTGTTTGGTGGGATCCGATGAATCTAGAATATTATGTCAAGTTGATTATCAATCTATCATATATGTGTTGTTTATGTTCTTGCATGCTCTCTGTTGCTAGTAGAGGCTCTGGCCAAGTTGATACTTGTAACTCCAAGAGGGAGTATTTATGCTCGATAGTGGGTTCATGCCTCCATTTAATCTGGGATAGTGACAGAAAGTTCTAAGGTTGTGGATGTGCTGTTGCTACTAGGGATAAAACATCGATGTTTTGTCTAAGGATATTTGTGTTGATTACATTACACACCATACTTAATGCAATTATCTGTTGTTTACAACTTAATACTCGGAGGGGTGCGGATGCTAACCCGAAGGTGGATTATTTAGGCATAGATGCATGCTTGGATGGCGGTCTATGTACTTTGTCGTAATGCCCTGATTAAATCTCATAGTAATCATCATTGATATGTATTGAATCTTTATTTGTCAATTGCCCACCTGTAATTTGTTCACCCAGCATGCTAGTTATCTTATTGGAGAGACACCACTAGTGAACTGTGGACCCTGGTCCATTCTTTTACATCTGAATACAATCTACTGCAATCATTGTTCTTTACTGTTCTTTGCAAACAAACACCATCTTCCACTCGATACGTTTAATCCTTTGTTTTCAGCAAGCCGGTGAGATTGACAACCTCACTGTTACGTTGGGGCAAAGTATCTTGATTGTGTTGTGCAGGTTCCACGTTGGCGCCGGTTTCACTGGTGTTGCGCCGCACTACACTCCTCCACTAACAACCTCCACGTGCTAATTGGCTCCTACTGGTTCGATAACCTCGGTTTCTTTCTGAGGGAAAACTTGCTGCTGTACGCATCACACCTTCCTCTTGGGGTTCCCAACGGACGTGTGCTTCACACGTTATCAGATTCCGTCACCTTAGACGTATTACATGTGTTTCATGTACATTTATTGTGTTGACTCTTTTGTTTTAGTTTTTGTTATGTGATGTTTGCATTCTAGCACTCTAGAGGCCAAGTGTGAACTTTTGTGGTCTATATAGTTTTGATGCAAAATTTTGAGTTTAGTAAAGCATACTTTATCATAAAAAATGAGTTATATTTCCTAGTGGTTAATTGCTGTCATGTTACATTAAATAAATAATGTGTATCCATATCAGAATTAAAAAACCATGGGTGTTTGCGATCAAGAAGTTATTAGTAAAAATTATGTGTTTATTATATACTTTTGAAATAATAAGAACGTAACGACATGACATCTTTTTTTTCCTTATCCCATTACTCACTTCTGTAATTTAAGATATGAGAAGAGATGTCATGGTCATCACGCATTGGAGGTGCATAAATATCAATCTTTTGGCACAAAATAAAGACAAAAGAGGTGATGCAAAAAAAAAATTAATGCAAAATGGGAGCGCATATTTCAGTTGGATTACCAACATCATAATTTTCTCACTTGTCACTCGAAATAGGAGCCCTCGATTCTATGAGCTACAGGGTACAGTCTTGAATGTCCATGCATCGTTTGCTTACTTTAATTTTATGGATCCGTATTTTTTCTGGAAGTCCAAATGAATACTGAAAACCATAATACTCTCTTTTAGAAAAAATATGTTAATTTCTAGTTGATCTTATTTTATGTATGAAATATTTTCTCAATGTTGTTTAGTTCTCAATACAATATATCATAATACTCACTTTTAGAAAGATAAGTAGAACATAACTATTAAAATGTTATGGCTTTCTAATTTCGTAACACTAACTAGCATACATGTTTGGTGGATTTCACAACAAAGTATGTTATAGTGAGAGTTATATATGTCTAGTGCCACATTTTGTAGCACAAAGTCATGGACTTCTATTGATAGCTATCTATATATTATGTGACCTTTTCGTGGATATGCGAACCCTCTCAAATTTAATAGGTTTTGCTAATGCTTGTTTGTACATAAGAGAGGATGGGAGTAAACCCCATTTATACTTGTAAGGTGCCATTTAACTCTTTGCACATATAAGAACCTCACTTTATAAGGTGTATTAACCAATAATTTATAAGGTGTATTCTTGTATTTCTCATGAGTCATGAAGAGTACCTAAATAAATTATTCTACAACATTCATGAAAAATGAATCATCTCTTCATTTTCTTAATATTTATAATATGTATAATACATTGCCATAAAAAGTACTCCGTCCATTCCATTATTGATGTCGTGGTTTTAATTCAAATGTTCTAGATTATCTTATGGAAAATATCTATGTATTCATGAAATCTCACAAACCCTTCTAGATTGTGCCACGTATAATTTTCACTACCCCCACTTCAATTAGGGTTGTTGCTTCTAGAGATTTTGTTGATTGATGTTGTTGTCTTGATAGTGGCTTATAAAGGCATCATGCACATATTAGATATCCCCTCCTTTTAAAAAACTACAAGATACCCCGCATGTTCCAACGCTTAAATCTCTAAAACTTTACGGTGTCAACCAAGGATCATGAAACATGTATGTTTTCTATAGAAATATGCAGACTCAGTTGGTCACAGTGCCATGGAGACTTTATTTAATCATAGTGAAATGCTTGTCTATTTTACCTATTAAAATTTGTTAGGATTAAGGAATGTATTTGATTGAGATCTAGATAAAATGAAATCAATAAGCTGAAGAAATTGATTGGTTAGATAGCTTGCATAAAAAGTATGACATGCATGTTGCCAAAATATTTTAGATATATCCTGAGCTGTTAGATAAATTAGAGCACGTGATCTTGAATAGGAGCTGCATGGTTTTCAATCCTAATAATATATGGCAGAAAAGTTGGATGGAACGATTAAGGATGAAACTAATTCTAGTTTTACACTTGCACACGATTTAGTTATGTAGTTGTATATCAGGATGTTGTGATATCATCAACCATACGGCTAAAAAATGTTGATGTGGACAACGGGATGGCCCGAAATGGATGATGTGGATATCATGCATGTAGAAATAGACTAACGTTAATAAATGTTAATAGTAGTGATGACATGGAAAGTAGATTGGTTGAAATAATACACGATGTGGATAACATGGATGTTAACATCGACTAGCATTAATGTGTGTTAGTGGATTTTTGATTTATAAGAGCATCGATGATATGGCATATGAGTTTTTTGTTAAGTAAAACTTTTCAAACTTTGATCAAGTATAGAGAAAAATTTCAAGTCAATGTCATTAGATCCATAATGATACATATTTTGGCTGTCATTGAGTTTAATTCCATTGATCCCACCTTGCACAAACTGAGCATTCTAGCTACACTACTTAGGTGTGAAACCCTTTATGACTAGAGTTTGTTGAAGAAAAAACCACTTGAAATTATCATAGGTCTTCCAAAAATCAACTTTGATAATCACCTAATCAAGATTCTTCTTATGAAGCTCGTGGATTGTTTCATGCAAGACTACGAACCCCTCTAGGATGTGTTTTCCGAGCATCAGTGTCTTCTAAGTGGGACAACTGATATTATGACTAATTGCAGCTATAGAATGCAATTTCTGCCGACTTTTGCAAAGATTTTGATGCTAAAAAAATATGTTGGTATTGCTGAATTGCACAACATCTTCTTTCTTGGGAACCATGTGTAATAATTCAACTAATATTGAGCGAGCATCCCTCGATGAAAACCAATGGATAGTGCCGTCAAATCATCTTTAATCACCTCCCAAGAACATTGGTAGAATTTCGCAAGGAAGACCGTCAAGTCCTTGAGCTATTTATGTTCCATCTAGAAAATAACCTCCTTCCCTGAAGAGGGATTACTATGGCGACGTTTGATCTCCTTTCGCGAAAACTATGCAATATCACCCACCCGCGCTTTTTCCAAAGAAAATGGTTGGTGCAATGTAAGGCGTTATAGTGTAAACAAGGGCAAAACATCAAGGTGCAAAAGTTAACAGGAGAAAAAAAAACCGTTGCTTAGAAGCTGGTTTCACCCTGCTCTCCAAGTCTCCATGCAATTCCGGGCAATCTCTGAACCTGTCAACGACGAAGTTCCAAGAAACTTAACTGTTATAGCCAAAAATCTCATGCAGTTGAGCATATCCAAACGAGCCTTGGATGGAGGAGCCGACTGAACAGAGAATCCAAAACCACGAGACAATTTATAATTACCCACTTGTCCCGACATACAGGCCGCTCTCCATTCAGTTCATCCCGCGGCGCGCCAAAAATCCGTTCGATCGATCTCATCTCTCTCGTCTCCATCCGCCGGAGCAGCCACGATCGCGACGGGGGAGGAAAGCTCCGAACGACGGCTTTCTCGCAACGGAATGTTTAATGGTAAACAAACCAAACCAGTCCCTATGGCAATTATACAACTCTCCATTTCCTGCAATACGCAGTATACAATCAGCGTACATCACAGGTATATTCCCCCGAACCAATGATCTCACCTCCCAACAACAATTGTTTGGTACGGTGTTCATTTCTTTCATTCAGAAAACGATGTCGATTCGTATTAGTTTAGCTACTGTACCGTTGCAGCGCCGCACACTTGGCAGCGAGGCGTGAAGTGGCGGGTGTCGACAAACACGTAGGATTGCAGACGATGACGAGGCAACCCTGACGGATGAACCTTGATAATGATAATCTGACGCAAAACGGTCAAGTGTTCCGGTCGTCGTGGACCATCTTGCTCGGGAAGATGACAGAGGCCTCAGTTCATGGAGGTGTGACTGAGTGCAGTGTTAAGTTAAACAAAGTGAAGAGCACGAGTGGGCGATCATGCGGGCACTAAACAAGAAGAAGATTGGAGCGCAATAATGAACTTGTGTTAGCGTCCAAATGGCTAATAATTGCGCACGGTTAACTGATTGATTAATCACTAAGTTTGCATGTCCATGTCACCCCAATCCGAACAGGAGGTAACTAGCAGCTCCCACTTACAAAGTGTCATCTGCAAACGAACTAGAGAAAAGACAAAGGGAGCAGGGAGAATTTAGCAAGTACCAGATGCCTTCCATCTCATTGGTTCAGGTGTGTTTATGATCAGTAGTTCAGTACTATATATACGTATTTGGTGGCAAAGCTTGCATTACAGTGTGAACTGAAGACGGTATTCGATCCGGCTAAGTGCTTAAGATAGTCAGTTAACTCCAGCTCCAGGTCAGTATATATCCAGGCCGGGCAGGGCAGCACGATGGCGCCACAGGAGAGCGGCAGGCCGACAGCCACCGGCACCGCGATGAAGGTGTGCCGCGGACGCCGCTTCCTCGGCGTCCGGCAGAGGCCATCCGGGCGGTGGGTCGCCGAGATCAAGGACTCGGCGCAGCGCGTCCGCCTGTGGCTTGGCACGTTCGACACGGCCGAGGACGCGGCGAGCGCCTACGACGAGGCAGCGCGCGCGCTGCGCGGGGACGGCACGCGCACAAACTTCGCCGCGCGGCAAGCTGCCTCCCCGGCGAGGGCGAGGATTAGCAAGAACCTGCAGCACGTCATGGCGAGGGCGGCCGCGGGCAGGTCATCCTCGGCGTTTGGCCCTGGTGTGAGCGACCAGTTCGCGCTCGCCGCAGTGTTCCGGCACTGGCAGCAGCCGACGCTCGCGCAGCGCCAGCAGATTCTGCCGCGAGGCTGCGGTGTCGAGGCTGAACACGTGCAGGTGGCATCCAGCGCGGTGCAGCCGAGCTTCGTCGTGCCGAGGCGCACGGAGGCGCCGCCGCCGTCGGCAACGCTTGAAAATGAGGACGTTGTCTGGGGCGCGGGCATGATGGACGTTTTGGAGTTGGCCGGCGGCGGCGGCGTGGAGACGACCGCGGAGCAGGCGTTCAGGGTGTCGTCGTCTCTGATCGTGCCGTCCAAGTTCGGTGCAGCGCCAGAGCCGTCGTTTGGTCTCGATGATTTCTAGCCATCAGAGAACGTGGTTCGATTGCGCTCGCGCGCGCGATGGAACAGTGTACATATAGCGCGATGGCGCGAGCAATGCGTTGGCTTGTCCTCTCTTTTCTAAGGAAGAGATGGAACACCTGATCTGTATTGTACTATTACCTGAACCTGAAGCTCCTGAACTTTGTCAAGCTCTGCCCATGGACATGCGTCGATTCTTATTACAGCTTCACTGCCTGACTTGTTTTGGCATGTTAATCGGAGTACATGTTCAAACTAAGCAAATTTGACCAGGATTCCTTCGTGTTTTTTGAGTGAAAGGCCGGATTCCTAGTTCCCGTTTATGGCGAAAGGGATGCCCGCTACCTAGCTTTACAAACTCTGCTTCGGCCTGTTGGGCCGGCTGCTCAGAAATTCGTTTTAGATCTCAGGCTACATGGAGCATGCTATTTTTTAAAAATTTGAAAACGGCACCTCAAAGTTTCAACAAAATCTGAAAACAATCCTGGGCATAGATAATATAGTATGCCCTTAACATGCAACCGATATATGTTGACAAAATCGGACAGATTTTGGGGGTTTGAATTTTTGCACTATTCACTACTTTAGGTGTCATGTTTTGTCATTTTTGTGCAACCAAGAGTACAATGTATTTCAAAATTGCGATTTTAAAAGTTGGTAAAATACATTATTGTCTATGCATAAGATTTTGTTTTGACTTTTTTGATACTTTGAACTGTCTTTTTGAAATTTCAAAAAGAAAACTTACGAGACCAAAAAGGTTGAACTATTTTCTTCTTCATTTTATTTTTATTTATCCAGTTCTATTTATCTCTGTTATTTTTCATCATATATTTATATATTTATATATTTATATATTTATATATTTTATATTTTATATTTCATTTATCTAGTTTGAATTTCACTCTTTTTTTCCTTTTGTCTAACAGATTAATATCCCATTTACTCTCCTCTTTTATATATTTCACTTTGTTATTCCATGATTCTGATTTCTCTTTTATATTTTTATGTTTTTTTTTCATTGGTTCTTCTTTGTTACTGGTATGTATAGTGTGCTTATATAATTTTTTTTGTCTTAAAGATAAAAATATAGTAAACAATACAAGTATTATCATCTTTGTTGTTGGAATAAAAAATATTATCTAGCCACTTGAGTTGTTTTCATAAAATAATGACTACATTTAAATTCCATACTTAAGGAATAAATTAATGAAAACTATATATTTGTTGTCATTTTCCCATAAGTGGAGCGAACCTTGTATGTGACATACTTGAACACCTAAACTACCCATAGAACATTTTTTCATAAATAATCGAACATGTTGTTCATTATAAACACACTTAAGTTCTATGTATAAATGTCAGAACATATTTCTAGATAAAAGTTTTCTCATAGGAAATGTAGTATTTTCATGGGAATTGTATGTGAAATATATGTCATACACATTAACCATTCTGTAGTAGATTTTTGACAATACATTTGATAATAACTCACATGGACATTTTTAGTAGAGTTAGGAAAATTCTATTGGAGATAATAACTCACATGGACATAATATTGAAATCTTCTTTGATAATTTGATTTAAAAAAAAGCGTATCTATTTTTTTCCCTTATCAATATACCTTTAATATCTATTTACAATGTTTTGAAGAAAATCTGATTTTTACATTGCCAAATATATTATAAACTGTGGTTGTGAACAAGTAGCCGTGAAACAGTGCATGCCTGAATTTTTTGAATTCTTACATTAAACTCTCTTATAATTTTTTTGTGATATTTTGCGGTTGTCTTTAGAAAAATATAGTTACTCGAAGAAAATTCTACCATCTTCTTTTGTACCAACTCCAAAAATAAATAAAAAATTTAATCATTTGTCACCTCTTTTAGTCGTCGAAAATATTACCTTCTCTGCAAAAAAAACTTTAGTATATCACCTGTTTCAACTTAGTGTGGTTCTACTGGTATACTACACAGTCACCCCGTGAACAGTACCGTCCAGCTTTTTTTTCCTACAGTAGTTTCCCCTTATATAATATTCTGGCGATTTTCTTGCGACGTCTTCAAAAAATTATACTTACTCCTTACACCAACTCTCTCGGCCGGAGAAAATATTACCATATTATTTTTGAGCAACTCCAAAAATAAAAATAAAAACTTCACCATGAGCCACCTCTTTTAGTCGTTGAAAATACTACCTTCTCTGTGCTATTTGTGCAAAAACATGCTCCATAGTTCGTCACGTTTTTCAACCGCGGCGCATTGTCCTGACTCAGTGTGGTCAATTACCCTATGTCTACCATGCATGGTGTTCCTTTTGCAATAATTTTGAAAAGAAACAAGTTGAATCTTTAATCGTATCTATTATTATGAAAACATACTATTGGCTTCTTTTACGGTGACATATTTGTCGCTTCTTTTATTGGAGAAAAATATTGCTACATTATTTTATTGATCGTCTAACGATAGACCTACAGGGCGGTTTGTCGCCGCACTACGACTATCTTATTTTCTCAATCACCTCACGCTCGCCCCATGCCTACCATGGTGTCTACAAACAATTTCTCCATTATTCATCGCCTCTTTTATTCCGAAAAACCTTTACCATGGCGTAAGAAATTTTTATTATTATTCGTAGCATTTTTTATCCTACTGATGATCGGGACAAAACAATCCTCCATTATTCGTGGCATATTTATTTGGGAGAAAATTTACCTTTTTTTGTTGATCGCCTTATTGTCTCCCCATGGCGTGAGAAAAAAGAATGCTCCCCTACGTCGCCTCCTTCATTCGAGAAAAATCTACATGTCTACCGTGATGTCATAAAAATGCTCAATTATTCCTAGCCTCTTTTATTCGATAAAATATCATTCCAAGTACAATGAGCAGCTTTAGGGTAGGCATGATGCCATCCTCGATCCCACTTAACCATGCATGAACTGATGCTATCGTCCTATAAATGGGTCACATATCAATGTGAGAAATTACTTTTTTTTGTAAAAAGTAATTTTTAAAATCAGATTATTCCTTTTTTGCGAAACAAATGAGACTATTCCTAAGAAACCATATGTGTTTGAACATTCCCATGTATATATGAGTAAATGTCCAAGCTCCTATGTGCCGAGTGTTGGAGATATGCCCAAGAGGCAATAATAAAAGTGGTTATTATATATCTTTATGTTTATGATAATAGTTTATATACCATGCTATAATTGTATTAACCGAAACATTGATACATGTGTGATATGTAAACAACAAAGAGTCCCTAGTAAGCCTCTTAACTAGCTTGTTGATTAATAGATGATTAGTTTCATAATCATGAACATTGGATGTTATTAATAACAAGGTTATATCATTATATGAATGATATAATGGACACACCCAAATTAAGCGTAGCATAAGATCACATCATTAATTTATTTGCTATAAGCTTTCGATACATAGTTACCTAGTCCTTATGACCATGAGATCATATAAATCACTTATACCGGAAAGGTACTTTGATTACATCAAACGCCACTGCGTAAATGGGTGGTTATAAAGGTGGGATTAAGTATCCGGAAAGTATGAGTTGAGGCATATAGATCAACAGTGGGATTTGTCCATCCCGATGACGGATAGATATACTCTGGGCCCTCTCGGTGGAATGTCGTCTAATGTCTTGCAAGCATATGAATAAGTTCATAAGAGACCACATACCACGGTACGAGTAAAGAGTACTTGTCAAGAGACGAGGTTGAACAAGGTATAGTGTGATACCGATGATCAAACCTCGGACAAGTAAAATATCGCGTGACAAAGGGAATTGGTATCGTATGTGTATGGTTCATTCGATCACTAAAGTCATCGTTGAATATGTGGGAGCCATTATGGATCTCCAGATCCCGCTATTGGTTATTGGTTGGAGTGAGTACTCAACCATGTCCGCATAGTTCGCGAACCGTAGGGTGACACACTTAAAGTTGGATGTTGAAATGGTAGAACTTGAATATGGAATGGAGTTCGAATATTTGTTCGGAGTCCCGGATGAGATTCCGGACATCACGAGGAGTTCCGGAATGGTCCGGAGAATAAGATTCATATATAGGATGTCATTTTATGTGAATTAAAATGATGCGGAAGGTTCTATGGAAGGTTCTAGAAGGTTCTAGAAAAGTCCGGAAGAAACCACCTAGGAAGGTGGAGTCCACATGGGACTCCACCTCCATGGCCGGCCAACCCTAGTGGGGTGGAGTCCCAAGTGGACTTCCCCATAAGGGGCCGGCCACCCCCCCATATGGAAGGTGGAAATCCCACCTCTAGTGGGAATCCTAGCTTGGGAAGGTTTCCCACCATATGGAAGGTTTTGGGTTCGGGTCTTATTCGGAGACTTGTAGTCCAACACTTGGGGCTTCCACCTATATAATGAGGAGCCAAGGGGAGGGGGCCGGCCACCCAAACAACCACCAAGGTGGCCGCACCCCTCGAGGCCGGCGCCCCCCTCTCCCAAACCCTAGCGGCTCTCTCTCCTCCACCACATCCTGCACGCTTAGCGAAGCTCCGCCGGATTTCTCCACCACCACCGACACCACGCCGTCGTGCTGTCGGATTCAAGAGGAGCTACTACTTCCGCTGCCCGCTGGAACGGGGAGGTGGACGTCGTCTTCATCAACAACCGAACGTGTGACCGAGTACGGAGGTGCTGCCCGTTCGTGCCGCCGTGATCAAGATCTTCTACGCGCTTTTGCAAGCGGCAAGTGATCGTCTACCACAGCAACAAGAGCCTCATCTTGTAGGCTTTGGAATCTCTTCAAGGGTGAGACTCGACAATCCCCTCGTTGCTACCGTCTTCTAGATTGCATCTTGGCTTGGATTTCGTGTTCGCGGTAGGAATTTTTTTGTTTTCTATGCTACGTTATCCTTCAGTGGTATCAGAGCCGTGTCTATGCATAGATGGTTGCACGAGTAGAACACAATTGTTTTGTGGGCGTTGATGCTTATGTTGTCTTTAGTTTGAGTACTTTGCATCTTTGTGGCATAGTGGGATGAAGCGGCTCGGGCTAACTTTACATGACCGCGTTCATGAGATTTGCTCCACGCTCGACATGCAACTTGTATTGTATAAGTGGCTTTGCGGGTGTCTGTCTCTCCTACTATAGTGAAGATTCAATTTACTCTTCTATTGACAACACTAGTATCCCCGTTGTGGTTCATGTTCGTAGGTAGATTAGATCTTACTCGAAAACCCTAAACCACGTAAAATATGCAAACCAAATTAGAGAACGTCTAACTTGTTTTTGCAGGGGTTTGGTGATGTGATATGGCCATAATGTGATGATGACTATGTATGAGATGATCATTATTGTATTGTGGCAACCGGCAGGAGCCTTATGGTTGTCTTTAAATTTCATGTTGAGTAGTATTTCAAAGTAGTTGTAATAGTTGCTACATGAGGTGAACAACCATGAAGACGGCGCCATGGACCTTGACGCTACGACGACGATGATGGAGATCACGCCTGTTGATGATGGAGATCATGTCCGTGCTTTGGAGATGAAGATCGAAGGCGCAAAGACAAAAGGGCCATATCATATCACATATGAACTGCATGTGATGTTAATCCTTTATGCATCTTATTTTGCTTAGATCGCGACGGTAGCATTATAAGATGATCCCTCACATTAATATCAAGATAATAAAGTGTTCTTCCCCAGTATGCACCGTTGTACAGTTCGTCGTTTCGAAGCATCTCGTGATGATCGGATGTGATAGATTCAACGTTCACATACAACGGGTGTAAGCCATGTTGCACACGCGGAATACTTGGGTTTGCTTGACGAGCCTAGCATGTACAGACATGGCCTCGGGACAACGGAAAACGAAAGGTTGAACACGAGTCATATGGATGATATGATCAACATGTTGATGTTCACCATTGAAGCTACATCATCTCACGTGATGATCGGTTTTGGTGTAGTGGATTTGGATCGTGTACCACTTAACAACTATGAGGGATGTTGTATTAAGTGGGAGTTCATTAGTAATTAGATTAAAACATGAACTAATTATCATAAACATAGTCTGAGTAGTATTTTGAATTAATTTTGTAGAATTGGCATCCGTTTTCTACCATGCGTTAGTCTTGTTATTGAGATTGAAATACTGTTAAATCTGACAAATAACTTTACGGACTGGTACCGTATTGTTAAAGAATCAAGAAATGATTAAGTCCTATTGCAAACTTTTAGTAAACCTCACATTGTTGATTCAAAGAACAATGGTTTCAATTAGTACTTAAAATCATCTTGTCTCCATGAAACTTGAAGTTCAAATCCGTTTGAAATTAAAGTAAGGAGATGGAAATTTTGTTTTCAGAAATAAGCGAGGTATGAGATATATGTGATATCTAAGACCTTATTGCAAGGTGATAGAATATAATTTGGTGAGAGTACATAAACTCATAAGTTTTATGGGAATGTAAGAAGGTTGAAGACGCCAGGCGTCCCAATCCTCCAACTATTGGGGCACTAACAATATTCGCATATCCATGAAGTTATCGTCCTTAGTATGCACCGTTGCTAAGACTCGTCGTTTCGAAGCATCTCGTGATGATCGGATGTCATAGATTCCACGAGTGCATACAACGGGTGCAAGCCAGATTTGCACATGCGAATACTAAGGTTAAACTTTACGAGCCTAGTATTGATGTCTACGGGTGCTTCTATTCTTGTAGACAGTGTTGGGCCTCCAAGAGCAGAGGTTTGTAGAACAGCAGCAAGTTTCCCTTAAGTGGATTACCCAAGGTTTATCGAACTCAGGGAGGAAGAGGTCAAAGATATCCCTCTCATGCAACCCCTGCAATCACAAAGCAAGAAGTCTCTTGTGTCCCCAACACACCTAATAGGTGCACTAGTTCGGCGAAGAGATAGTGAAATACAAGTGGTATGAATGAATATGAGCAGTAGTACGGCGCCGGAAAAGTGCTTGTCTGGCGTGCGATTGATGGTAGTAATATTGCGAGAAGTAAACATGCGATAGTAACGCAGCAGTAGTAACGCATGATAAAACGAGTAACAAGCAGTGATAGCGGTATTTAGGAACAAGGCCTAGGGAATAGACTTTCACTAGTGGACACTCTCAACATTGATCACATAACGAGAATAGATAAATGCATACTCTACACTTTTGTTGGATGATGAACACATTGCGTAAGATTACACGAACCCTCAATGCCGGAGTTAACAAGCTCCACAATAATGCTCATATTTTAGTAACCTTTAGTGTAAGATAGATCAAAAGACTAAACCAAGTACTAGCATAGCATGCACACTTGTCACCTTCATGCATATGTAGGAGGAATAGATCACATCAATATTATCATAGCAATAGTTAACTTCGCAATCTACAAGAGATCATGATCATAGCATAAACCAAGTACTAACACGGTGCACACACTGTCACCTTTACACACGTGCGGGAGGAATAAAACTACTTTAATAACATTGCTAGAGTAGCACATAGATAAATTGTGATACAAACTCATATGAATCTCAATCATGTAAAGCAGCTCATGAGATCATTGTATTGAATTACATAGGAGAGAGATGAACCACATAGCTACCGGTACAGCCCCGAGCCTCGATGGAGAACTACTCCCTCCTCATGGGAGCAACAGCGGTGATGAAGATGGCGGTGGAGATGGCAGCGGTGTCGATGGAGAAGCCTTCCGGGGGCACTTCCCCGCTCCGGCAGGGTGCCGGAACAGAGACTCCTGTCCCCCAGATCTTGGCTTCGCGATGGCGGCGGCTCTGGAAGGTTTCGCGTACCGTGGCTTCCTCCGTAAGGGTTTTCGATGCAGGGGCTTTATATAGGCGAAAGGGCAGCCTCGGAGGGTCGAAGGGGCGCCGACACTATAGGGGGGCGCGGCCCAGGCCCTGGCCGCGCCACCCTATCATCTGGGGCCCACAGGGCCCCCCTCTGGCGGCTCTCGGGTGTTCTGGATGCTTCCGGGCAAAATAGGAACCTGGGCGTTGATTTCGTCCAATTCCGAGAATATTTCGTTACTAGGATTTCGAAACCAAAAACAGCGAGAAAACGAGAACCGGCACTTCGGCATCTTGTTAATAGGTTAGTTCCAGAAAATGCACGAATATGACATAAAGTGTGCATAAAACATGTAGATATCATCAATAAAGTAGCATGGAACATAAGAAATTATCGATACGTCGGAGACGTATCAGAATCCCCAAGCTTAGTTCTGCTCGTCCCGAGCAGGTAAAACGATAACAAAGATAATTTCTGAAGTGACATGCCATCATAATCTTGATCATACTATTGTAAGCATATGTAATGAATGCAGCGATCAAAACAATGGTAATGACATGAGTAAACAACTGAATCATAAAGCAAAGACTTTTCATGAATAGCACTTTCAAGACAGGCATCAATAAGTCTTGCATAAGAGTTAACTCATAAAGCAATAATTTAAAGTAAAGGTGTTGAAGCAACACAAAGGAAGATTAAGTTTCAGCGGTTGCTTTCAACTTATAACATGTATATCTCATGGATATTGTCAACATAAAGTAATATAACAAGTGCAATATGCAAGTATGTAGGAATCAATGCACAGTTCACACAAGTGTTTGCTTCTTAAGGTGGAGAGAAATAGGTGAACTGACTCAACATAAAGGTAAAAGAATGGTCCTTCAAAGAGGAAAGCATCGATTGCTATATTTGTGCTAGAGCTTTGGTTTTGAAAACATAAAGAGAGCATAAAAGTAAAATTTTGAGAGGTGTTTGTTGTTGTCAACGAATGGTAGCGGGTACTCTAACCCCCTTGCCAGACAAACCTTCAAAGAGCGGCTCCCATTTTACTTATTTTTGGGTGGCACTCCTTCCAACCTTTCTTTCACAAACCATGGCTAACCGAATCCTCGGGTGCCTGCCAACAATCTCATACCATGAAGGAGTGCCTTTTTATTTTAGTTTTATTATGATGACACTCCTCCCCACCTTTGCTTTCTCAAGCCATGGCTAACCGAATCCTTCGGGTGCCGTCCAACAATCACATACCATGGAGGAGTGTCTATTTTTGTTAATTAATTTGGGACTGGGAATCCCATTGCCAGCTCTTTTTGCAAAATTATTGGATAAGCGGATGAAGCCACTAGTCCATTGGTGAAAGTTGCCCAACAAGATTGAAAGATAAACACCACATACTTCCTCATGAGCTATAAAACATTGACACAAATAAGAGGTAATAACTTTTGAATTGTTTAAAGGTAGCACTCAAGCAATTTACTTTGGAATGGCGGAGAAATACCATGTAGTAGGTAGGTATGGTGGACACAAATGGCATGAATATTGGCTCAAGGATTTTGGATGCATGAGAAGTATTCCCTCTCTATACAAGGTTTAGGCTAGCAAGGTTATTTGAAACAAACACAAGGATGAACCGGTGCAGCAAAACTCACATAAAAGACATATTGTAAACATTATAAGACTTTACACCGTCTTCCTTGTTGTTCAAAACTCAATACTAGAAATTATCTAGACCTTAGAGAGACCAAATATGCAAACCAAATTTTAGCATGCTCTATGTATTTCTTCACTAATAGGTGCAAAGTATATGATGCAAGAGCTTAAACATGAGCACAACAATTGCCAAGTATCACATTATCCAAGACATTTTACCAACTACTACATGTAGCATTTTCCAATTCCAACCATATAACAATTTAACGAAGAGGAAACTTCGCCATGAATATTATGAGCTAAGAACACATGTGTTCATACGAACCAGCGGAGCGTGTCTCTCTCCCACACAAGGATTTATTCAGAGTACTAAGATAACAAAACAAAAATAAAAGCACACACAGACGCTCCAAGTAAAGTACATAAGATGTGACCGAATAAAAATATAGTTTCAAGAGAAGGAACCTGATACTTTGTCGATGAAGAAGGGGATGCCTTGGGCATCCCCAAGCTTAGACGCTTGAGTCTTCTTGAAATATGCAGGGATGAACCACGGGGGCATCCCCAAGCTTAGACTCTTCACTCTTCTTGATCATAGTATATCATCCTCCTCTCTTGACCCTTGAAAACTTCCTTCACACCAAACTTCAAGCAAACTCATTAGAGGGTTAGTGCACAATTAATAATTCAAATATTCAGAGGTGACACAAACATTCTTTTCACTTCTGGACATTGCATAAAGCTACTGGACATTAATGGATCAAAGAAATAAATCCAACATAGCAAAAGAGGCAATGCGAAATAAAAGGCAGAATCTGTCAAAAACAGAACAGTCCGTAAAGACGAATTTTAAAATGGCACCAGACTTGCTCAAATGGAAAAACTCAAAACTAATGAAAGTTGCGTACATATCTGAGGATCACGCTCGTAAATTGGCAGATTTTTTCGAATTTTCTACAGGGACTTGTGCCCAGATTCGTGACAGACAGCAATGCTGTTTCTGCGCAGCGATCCCAAATATAACATCAACTTTAACATAGAAACTTTACTTGGCACAAAAACATGATAAGGAGAGGTTGCTACAGTAGTAAACAACTTCCAAGACTCAACAAAACAAAAATTGCTGTAGTAAAATAAACACATGGTTATCTCCCAAGAAGTTCTTTCTTTATAGCCATTAAGATGGGCTCAGCAGTTTTAATGATGCACTCGCAAGAAATAGAAGTTGAAGCAAAAGAGAACATCAAGAGGCAAATTCAAAACACATTTAAGTCTAACATGCTTCCTATGCATAAGAATCTTGTAAATAAACAAGTTCATGAAGAGCAAAGTAACAAGCATAAGAAGATAAAACAAGTGTAGCTTCAAAAATTTCAGCACATAGAGAGGTGTTTTAGTAACATGAAAACTTCTACAACCATATTTTCCTCTCTCATAATAACTTTCAGTAGCATCATGAGAAAACTCAACAATATAACTATCACATAAAGCATTCTTATCATGAGTCTCACGCATAAAATAATTACTACTTCCAACATAAGCATAGTCATTCTTATTAATTGTAGTGGGAGCAAATTCAACAAAGTAGCTATCAAATATAGGAGGTATATTGTAATCATAATCAAATTTATCCTCCATAACAGGTGGTAACAAAAGACTACTATCATTATAATCATCATAAATGGGAGGCAAAGTATCATCAAAGAAAATTTTCTCCTCAATGCTTGGGGGACTAAAAATATCATGCTCATCAAAGCCAGCTTCCCCAAGCTTAGAATTTTCCATATCATTAGCAACAATGGTGTTCAAAGCGTTCATACTAATATCATTGCTACCAGCATGCAAATAAGATTTCATAGGTTTTTTAATATTCGCAGCAAACAATCCATGTCTTAAATCAGGAAATAGAATAAGAAGCTCATTGTTGTCCATTATGCCAAACTAGTGTAAACAAGAAACCAAATGTCGCAATTGCAGAGTCTAAAGGAAATAGCTTCGAGCACACACACAATGGCGCCAGAAAAGTACTGTTACCTGAAACCGAAGTATGAGAGCCTTTTACCTTTCCTCCCCGGCAACGGCGCCAGAAAAGTGCTTGGCGCGTAGTTGACGAGGGAGGAAAAGTGCTTAGTTGCCGGGCTTGCCAATGTGTGAGTGCCGTTTACCTTCCCTCCCCGGCAACGGCGCCAGAAAAGTGCTTGATGTCTACGGGTGCTTCTATTCTTGTAGACAGTGTTGGGCCTCCAAGAGCGAGAGGTTTGTAGAACAGCAGCAAGTTTCCCTTAAGTGGATTACCCAAGGTTTATCGAACTCAGGGAGGAAGAGGTCAAAGATATCCCTCTCATGCAACCCTGCAATCACAAAGCAAGAAGTCTCTTGTGTCCCCAACACACCTAATAGGTGCACTAGTTCGGCGAAGAGATAGTGAAATACAAGGGGTATGAATGAATATGAGCAGTAGTACGGCGCCAGAAAAGTGCTTGCTGGCGTGCAGTTGATGGTAGTAATATTGCAGGAAGTAAACATGCAGTAGTAACGCAGCAGTAGTAACGCATGATAAAACGAGTAACAAGCGAGTGATAGCGGTATTTAGGAACAAGGCCTAGGGAATAGACTTTCACTAGTGGACACTCTCAACATTGATCACATAACGAGAATAGATAAATGCATACTCTACACTTTTGTTGGATGATGAACAAATTGCGTAGGATTACACGAACCCTCAATGCCGGAGTTAACAAGCTCCACAATAATGCTCATATTTTAGTAACCTTTAGTGTAAGATAGATCAAAAGACTAAACCAAGTACTAGCATAGCATGCACACTCGTCACCTTCATGCATATGTAGGAGGAATAGATCACATCAATATTATCATAGCAATAGTTAACTTCGCAATCTACAAGAGATCATGATCATAGCATAAACCAAGTACTAACACGGTGCACACACCGTCACCTTTACACACGTGCAGGAGGAATAAAACTACTTTAATAACATTGCTAGAGTAGCACATAGATAAATTGTGATACAAACTCATATGAATCTCAATCATGTAAAGCAGCTCATGAGATCATTGTATTGAATTACATAGGAGAGAGATGAACCACATAGCTACCGAGTACAGCCCCGAGCCTCGATGGAGAACTACTCCCTCCTCATGGGAGCAGCAGCGGTGATGAAGATGGCGGTGGAGATGGCAGCGGTGTCGATGGAGAAGCCTTCCGGGGGCACTTCCCCGCTCCGGCGGGGTGCCGGAACAGAGACTCCTGTCCCCCAGATCTTGGCTTCGCGATGGCGGCGGCTCGGAAGGTTTCGCGTACCGTGGCTTCCTCCGTAAGGGTTTTCGATGCGGGGGCTTTATATAGGCGAAAGGGCAGCCTCGGAGGGTCGAAGGGGCGCCGACACTATAGGGGGCGCGGCCCGGGCCCCGGCCGCGCCACCCTATCATCCGGGGCCCACGGGGCCCCCTCCGGCGGCTCTCGGGTGTTCCGGATGCTTCCGGGCAAAATAGGAACCCGGGCGTTGATTTCGTCCAATTCCGAGAATATTTCGTTACTAGGATTTCCGAAACCAAAAACAGCAGAAAACGAGAGCCGGCACTTCGGCATCTTGTTAATAGGTTAGTTCCAGAAAATGCACGAATATGACATAAAGTGTGCATAAAACATGTAGATATCATCAATAAAGTAGCATGGAACATAAGAAATTATCGATACGTCGGAGACGTATCAAGTATGTACAGACATGGTCTCGGAAAGTCATCATGATATGATAAAATTATGAGTGAAATTGTTCATCATATTACAAAGTTACTAATAGTGAAATCAGGAACACTTGTCATATGATGATCAACTTCAAAGTAAGAACCTCAAGGTTATTGGTATTTGACCAACAAATCTAGAAGTCTATGATGTTGAAGTGTTTTTCTGAATAATGAGGAAAGCTAAAAGAGAAACTATAAAAGATATTTTGGCAGATAGAAAGAAAAGAAAAGACTAGAAAGTCTAGCTCGAGTGTATATACATGATATACATGTTATGGATGTATTCCTTGTTTTGTCACACAATGAAATTCTTGGGTATTTGTACCAGATTGGTTGGTATGAGATGTCATACAATACAACGCAATACAAGAATACAATGGCCTAAGTGACTGATAAGGAATATGGTAATAATGCACGTCTGGAACATAATAAAGTGTTATTATGTTTGTCGTTGGTATTATACCTAGCCCTTAGAATTTATAATAAAGAACTTAATAATTGTTATTTTGCTCTAGTCAAATGAAAACAATGAGTTTTTCAAATTATGACATTACTCCATGTACGATGGATAAGTTATTATAAATCTTAATGGTGAAACACATATACATAACACTGACGCTAAAATGCCATAAGGCAAATGATTTGAATTCCACTTATTTGTGGAACCGCCATTTAGGCCATGTTAGAAAGGAACGCATGAAGAAACTCCATGCAGATGGATTTTTTGGAGTCACATGATTTTTGAATCATTTGGCGCTTGCAAATCTCTTCTAAAGAGAATGACTTAAATACCGTTCATAGGCCAAAAGTTGAACGGGCAACTAACTTAGGTGAAAAATACATGATGATGTATGTGGTTCATCGGGCATAGTTGTGTGCGGGAGATTCTTCTACTTCATGAAAACTTTCAACAATGAATTGAGTATATATATGTGGATATATTCAATAAGGAAGAAGTTTGAAACATTTGAATGGATTCAAATAAATTTCAGCATGAAGTGGAAATCATCGTAATAGAAAAGTCAAATATCTATGATTGGATCATGGTAGAAATATTTGAATTACGAGTTTTAGCGAACATCTAAGAGAGTTATGAAATTGTTCTACAACTCACATTTCTTGGAGTATCATAATGATGATATAGTATCCGAGATATGTATCCAAACCTTGTTGGATTAATGATGAGATAAAATATTATGACGCCATTATATTTTTGTGGATTATGCTTTAGTGACTACCGCTTTTACACTGAATAGAGCATCATCATGATCCGTTGAAATGACACCATACGAGTTATGGTATGGGTATAAACCCTAATAGTCTTTCTTTAAATTTTGGTCTAAGAGTTTACAACCAAAATCAGATGAATGTCTTTGTTGGTTATCCCAGAGATTTAATTAGGAATTCTTCCCACGAGACAAAGACAAAAGTGTTTGTCAATGTTTCTTATTTCCGAGAAATTGTTTCTAGTGAAGTATTTGAGTGGGAGGACAATATAATTTGATAAGGTTTATGAACCTGAGCATAATGATCAGATTAGCGCAGCATCGGAATTTGTTTCGGAAGCGGCCACGACGATCATGGCTCTCATGACTACAAAGTGTTTCAGCCATGGAGATCAAAGTACATATTGAACCTTGTAGGTATGGTTTACTTTGTGATCAAATAAATGATTTGTGAACAAAGGATTGATTTTGAATAATGATAAACCAACTACAAACAAAGAAGTTATGATGGGCCCTGACTCCGTTAAAATGGCAATGCGCCATGAAATCCATAATAGATGAATACTTTTTGAAAGTAAATAGATCTATAGACTTGGATAAAATATCCTTAAAGAAGCTCGACTTGTTGAAAAATTGTTTACGACAAAGTTCAAAGAGTTGACTACGATAAGATTAGATCTTCCGTAGCAATGCTTATAGTCTATGTGGTTTATTCTAGTAATCACTACATATTTCTTTTATGAGATATGTTAGTAGGATGGCAAAATATATTACTTAACAGAAGTTTGTATTAAAGGTGTATACAAGATACAACCTAGAGTTTTGCTAGTCCGTAGAATACTAGATAGGAATACGAACTTCAATTGGATGAAGTGAGTATTGAGGAGTTGGAATCTTCACCGGATGAAATAGTCAAAGAGTTTTTGATTTCATCAGAAATGATGACGATGCTTACATTTGCAAGAAATTAAGTGGGAGCGCTGAGACATATTTGTAATACTTTATGTAGCTGACATATCGTTGATTATAAATATTGTAATTATATAATTGATTAAAAAGTTTCATTGAGAATTAGCTTCAATGAAAGGATATGGACTGAAACATATTTAGTGTCAAGATCTATGAAGATAGATTGAAACACATAATAAGTTTAAGTCAAGGTACATAGAATGAATATTGAAGTAGTTCAATATTAAGAAGGTGTTCTTTTCATGTGAAGGATTAACAAGACTTGAGTGTATATGACACTCAATGAGTTAAAACACATGAGTGATTATAGATCACGTATAATATGTACATAATCAGATGTCCTATGCTCTTAAGTGTTATGAGCATATACCAGAATGATTCATGTAATGATCATTGGACGACAGTAAGATTATCCTTGAGTACTTTAGAAGAACCAAGGATATATAAATATATTTTTGTATGGGGTAATGACAAACAAATCGCTGTAAAGTGTTGCACCGATATTAGTTTGGTCACATATAAAAATGAATTTCAAATCTCAATTAAGCTAAGTGTTGTTTAAAAGGTAGCACAATGCTAGATTTAGAAGAGTTCTAAATGTTGTGACGGATTCTACAAACGAAGGCAGAGTATGTCATTATTTTTGACAATGACTAAAGATGTTAAGTTAAAAAGTTCTTTGAGAACTTGGTGTAGTTCTGATAGTGTCAGAACTTTGAAGCTATATTGTATGTGACAATATTAGTGACATATTTCAGACCGCGAAATTAAGGTTCCACCAGAAGACCATACATATTTAATGCCGACTCATTTGGAAAATGAGTGATGCGTGAAGACGCAAATGAATTGCAAAATACATACGTTTCTGAGTGTGTCAGAACCGTTGACTAAAGCTCTCCCTAGGGCAAAGTATGACCAACACCAGAATGCCATGGGTGTTAGGTACCTTAATGTAATCTAGATTATTGACTCTAGTGCAAGTGGGAGACTGTTGGAGATATGCCCAAGAGGCAATAATAAACGTGGTTATTATATATCTTTATGTTTATGATAATAGTTTATATACCATGCTATAATTGTATTAACCGAAACATTGATACATGTGTGATATGTAAACAACAAAGAGTCCCTAGTAAGCCTCTTAACTAGCTTGTTGATTAATAGATGATTAGTTTCATAATCATGAACATTGGATGTTATTAATAACAAGGTTATATCATTATATGAATGATGTAATGGACACACCCAAATTAAGCGTAGCATAAGATCACGTCATTAAGTTATTTGCTATAAGCTTTCGATACATAGTTACCTAGTCCTTATGACCATGAGATCATATAAATCACTTATACCGGAAAGGTACTTTGATTACATCAAACGCCACTCGCGTAAATGGGTGGTTATAAAGGTGGGATTAAGTATCCGGAAAGTATGAGTTGAGGCATATGGATCAAAAGTGGGATTTGTCCATCCCGATGACGGATAGATATACTCTGGGCCCTCTCGGTGGAATGTCGTCTAATGTCTTGCAAGCATATGAATAAGTTCATAAGAGACCACATACCACGGTACGAGTAAAGAGTACTTGTCAAGAGACGAGGTTGAACAAGGTATAGTGTGATACCGATGATCAAACCTCGGACAAGTAAAATATCGCGTGACAAAGGGAATTGGTATCGTATGTGTATGGTTCATTCGATCACTAAAGTCATCGTTGAATATGTGGGAGCCATTATGGATCTCCAGATCCCGCTATTGGTTATTGGTTGGAGTGAGTACTCAACCATGTCCGCATAGTTCGCGAACCGTAGGGTGACACACTTAAAGTTGGATGTTGAAATGGTAGAACTTGAATATGGAATGGAGTTCGAATATTTGTTCGGAGTCCCGGATGAGATTCCGGACATCACGAGGAGTTCCTGAATGGTCCGGAGAATAAGATTCATATATAGGATGTCATTTTATGTGAATTAAAATGATGCGGAAGGTTCTATGGAAGGTTCTAGAAGGTTCTAGAAAAGTCCGGAAGAAACCACCTAGGAAGGTGGAGTCCACATGAGACTCCACCTCCATGGCCGGCCAACCCTAGTGGGGTGGAGTCCCAAGTGGACTTCCCCATAAGGGGCCGGCCACCCCCCCCCCCCATATGGAAGGTGGAAATCCCACCTCTAGTGGGAGTCCTAGCTTGGGAAGGTTTCCCACCATATGGAAGGTTTTGGGTTCGGATCTTATTCGGAGACTTGTAGTCCAACACTTGGGGCTTCCACCTATATAATGAGGAGCCAAGGAGAGGGGGCCGGCCACCCAAACAACCACCAAGGTGGTCGCACCCCTTGAGGCCGGTGCCCCCCTCTCCCAAACCCTAGCGGCTCTCTCTCCTCCACCACATCCCGCACGCTTAGCGAAGCTCCGCCGGATTTTTCCACCACCACCGACACCACGCCGTCGTGCTGTCGGATTCAAGAGGAGCTACTACTTCCGCTGCCCGCTGGAACGGGGAGGTGGACGTCGTCTTCATCAACAACCGAACGTGTGACCGAGTACGGAGGTGCTGCCCGTTCGTGGCGCCGTGATCAAGATCTTCTACGCGCTTTTGCAAGCGGCAAGTGATCGTCTACCGCAGCAACAAGAGCCTCATCTTGTAGGCTTTGGAATCTCTTCAAGGGTGAGACTCGACAATCCCCTCGTTGCTACCGTCTTCTAGATTGCATCTTGGCTTGGATTTCGTGTTCGCGGTAGGAAATTTTTTGTTTTCTATGCTACGTTATCCTTCACCGAGCTGGTCGGCACCTAGGCCATGCGCACACCTGTGCGGTCCTACTTCCTAGCGGCAGTTAGTTGGGACGCGGCCCAACAGATCAGGTAGTGTTTTTTTACTGTCAAAAATATAGATAAGGTAGTGTTTTTTTTGTTTTTCGTTTCCTGTTGTTTTTCTTGAATCGGATTATTTTAAAAAAATATTAAAATACTGAATGTTTTAAATGTAAACATTTGTTAAATCTGAATATCTTAAAATTTAAACATTTATGAAAATTCAACATTTCTAAATTTGAATAATTTTAAAAATGAACATCATTTCAAATTTGAAATTTAATTTTTTAGAATTTGAATAGTATTCAATCTGCACATTTTTTGAATTTCAACATATTTTGATTTTGCACCTTTTTATTTAAACATTTCTAAAATTTGCAGATTTTTCAATTTGAACTTTTTAAATAATCACACTTTTCAAACCTTAAAAAAAAAACAAAAAAGGAAACATACGTCATAGCGCAAACTGTGCTGGACCTTACCGTGCGCGTGGTATGCGCTGAATTGGTAGGATTAGAGCATGTCTAACAGACCCTTTAAAAGGGCCAAACCCATATAATAACCGCCAAAATAAGGGGTTGGGCGCTACCCGGCCGTCTAGCAGAACCCGTAAAACAGGCCCCCGCATCGATTTTTTACAGTTTTGGCTACGGGGCGGCTCTTTGCCCCTTATTTGTACGGGGCGGGAGGCTGCATACAGGGCCAACCCCTCATCCCATTTCACTAGGGCGCGCGGACATTTCAGAATTCCCAACCATTTTCCCCGCGCCGCGGCCATAGCTACCCGCGCGCCGCCGCTGAAAACAGAATATTTCGTAGGATTCTGTTTTACGGGGTGGGGATACGGGGTCTGCTAGCTCGAACGAGTTTTCAGCCAGCGAAAAGTAAATACAGGGCCCTCTACTCGCGTTTTAAGGGGCAGAAAAATAAGGGGTCTATTAGACATGCTCTTATAGGATCTGGGCTCCACACTGAATTCTCCTATGTGCTAACCAGTGTGGCAACTGCGTTCTGACGCACACATAGGTGGTCCTGCTGCGTGTTCGGTTAATATAATTCGGTTTGGTTTATACGGTTTTATAAGTGAATACAGTTTTAATACTTCGGTAAATATGGTTTTGTACGAAAATACAGTTTGGTTTCGGTAATAACCAGTCAACTTCGGTACGGTTTCGATAATAACCAGACTAACCAAAGTTAACGCGATTTTTAAATATTAACTAAATTTTATTGTTGTATATACTGCAATTCTGTATTTTCTACGACAAAATAGAACCTATTGCATGCAAAGAAACAAAAAGAGGGAGAAAACGGGATTGAACTCACAACCTCACAGTCCATATATTACATATCAAAACGGCCAGACCAACAAGATAGAAGCGCTTCAATGATTATATTATACTTACGGTCTTAGAGCATCTCCAGGAGCTCATCCAAATTTGGTCCTCTATATCTCCATATAGAGGATCATCTATAAAGATTCCTTTTTAGATGTCCCTAGTTTTCCAGCAGATCATCCATAACCAGAACATCTATATTCTCTCTCCTATATTTTAATACTATCCTATAACTACCATTTAACAGATTTCCTGACCTCACCTCCTCCAAACCTCACCTGCGCCTCCTCCATCGGCACCGGCAGGGCGCCCTCCCTCGCCGTCCTCCTCTCACCACGGCCACGCCCCCAACTCTCCTCCGCGGCGGCGCCCCTGACCACAAATCCGTCCGCCCCGCCCCCATGCCCTCCGCCGGCCCCTGCTCCCTTGCTTCCTCCCAGCACGGCGCCCGACGGCGGCTCCCTCCCATGCCCTCCGGCTCTCTCCTCGTCGCCTGCAGCTTCCGATTCACGCGGTAGGAGAGCGGAATCGCGCGGGAGGCACACGGGCGAGGGAGCAATGATCATGGCTTGGTCACCCAGATGTGGAGGACGCACCCAAGAGCTGGATGGACATCTATCGACCCATGTCCATATACATGTGCTGCTGGAGACGGTTTTTTAGACTCGGTCCTCTATATGTCGTATAGATGTCCATTTGGATGATCTCCTGGAGATGCTCTTATATAAGTTAAGTTTGGCTGGAAACGTCATTCCATGGCTGAGATGTTACGTTCGGTTAGTTTCGGTTTAACCGAAATATTTCGGGTATTAACAACTGAAGTCTTTACGGTTAGATATTTTGCTAACTTAAAACTAACTATATAGCTGAAATAACTGGGATACGGTTGTAGTTTGGTTTTTTTGGTTCAGTTTTTTTTGGGTCGGTTTTCAGTTTCAGTTCGGTTACGCACAGTGTGACTAGGCGTGCCCCGCCCCGGTCTATTGGGCCGCGGCTAGGTAGTTATTTTTAATTTTTCCTGTTTTTTCTTATTTTTTCCTGTTTCTTTTTTCTTTTTTAAAATTTGCATATTTTTGAAAATAAATGAACATATTTTCACAGTGGGAAACTTTTTTAAATGTGAATATTTTTTAAATTTGAACATTTTTTTACATTGAACTTTTTTAGATTGATTTTTTTTGAAATTTGGACATTTTTTGAGATTTGAACTTTTTAAAATTTGAATATTTCATGAACATTTTTCGAATATAAATATTTTTCAAAATAAGAATAATTTTAAAATTTAAACATTTTTAAAACATTAATGTTATTTAGTTCTGAAAAAATGAAAAGAAGCAAAAAAGAAAAAAGAAACAGAAAAGAAAGGGAAAGAAAAAAACGTATAAACATAAAACAGAAATGAACCGTGAACTGGCCCAAGCAGGCTAGCCCATATCGTGCGTGGGTTGTTTGCGACGCGCAGTAACGGTCAATCTGGTCGGTGTATAGGAATTGCGCTCCACACCGGCAAAATCTATACACCGACCAGGTCGGTGGCTACCGGCCACCGCACACCCTTGGTCGGGTATGGGCCAGGCCCATTTGTGGCTGTTTAGCCTGTAGCAGTTTATATTTTTTCAGATTTGAAAATTTTAATTTTTTAAAATCGTTCAAATTGTGAAAATGTTGAAATTCAAAAATGTTCAAATTTGAAAACCGTTCAAATGCGAAAACCGTACAAATTTGCAAACCGTTCAAATATGAAATTTGTTCAAAATTGAAAATTGTTCTAATATGAAAATCGTTCAGATTCAAAAATTGTTCAAATATAAAATTTGTTTAAATTCAGAAATGTTCAAATACCGAAATTGTTCATAGGAAAAATAAATTTTTGTTCAAATTTTAAAATGTTCAAATCTGAAAAATATTTAGATTTTTAAAAAGTGATTTTTTTAATTTTGACAAATGTTCAGATTTTAAAAAATTCGTTTAAAAGAGAAAACAAATAACAGAAAACAAAAAGAAACGGAAAAGAAAAACGGTTCGAAACACACGAACGCAAATCTTATTGGGCCAAGCCCACGAACTAGCGGAAGAAGGTGGGGGGCGGGGGGGTGTGCGGCAACTGTTTTGGTACCGACCAGATCGGTGTATATCACCTCCCCTCCACACCAGCTTGGTAAGAGTTGCTGAAAAGGCTATACTGATGGATTGTACTGGGCCGAGCTGACATTTCTGAGCAATACGCATGATGGGCTCTATTCGTTAAATTTCTCTCTGCCACAAAACCGCAAAATCTAGCCAGCATGCTGCAGCCGTCATCACCCTATTCTGAAAAAAAAAGCCGGCATCACCCTGCCACACGGTCACACTGTGCTTCTGAAACCGAGTACACGATCACGCCCAATCTGCGATCTGCAGGTATTATTTGGCAGCAAAATGCCAATCTGTGGTAGGGCGTACGGGAGACAGCAGTTCACTTTACGAAACAATCAAGCATGAACGCGTAGAAATAACTGTAAAATAGCCTTGACCAGGAATAAAACGGAGCTTGCATCGTAAAATAATTGAAATATTTGCATGATAAGATCTTGGAGTGCTACTACCATTTGCTAAAGCGTGCAGCTCACTTGAGTCGCGTCACGGTTGACGCGAACTTACTGGAGCTATTTGAAGAGGAGATCCGTGTGCACAAAGATCACTGGCCTGCATTAACAACGACAGAGACGGACAGGAGACTCTGACTTATAAGAACTGCACCCGTGAGTTCGCTCGATTAGTTCGCTAGGAAGCGTCTAAACAATGAGTCATCAGTAGCTCTACTATAGTGCGGTCATGGATTAGCGTAGGATTGACAAAAGTAGTAACAACGCAGACCTGCATCGAAGCTATCACTTGTCACCCTGAATTCAGAAATGTGTATGCGTCCAGTACTGATACGATGGGGCATAAGGTTTCAACGGGAACAAGAGTTGTTTAACTACGTGATCACTAAACTAGATCAATCATGGCTCGAACCTGCTCCGAGATCGCTTGTAGAGACCGGATTATATTGGATTCAGGAGATCCTCTTCGAACTTCAAATTCGATCTATACTCTCAAGGGTCGGGTCAGGCTGAGATGCTCAAAATTGTGCTAAGCAATTGATCAACAATTATGCACTTCGATTCGCTCAAGATATAGGCAAATACGTGCCTACCTAGGTCAACACTCAATGTTTATATGTTCAGGATGGAGTAGGGGCGTCCAACTTATGAGGAGCCACAAGGGGCAAGTTGGTGCACGATGTTATAATACACAAGGGGTCAAGACTGAAGACGTACTGGAAAACAATACAATACATGTCTTTCTGTCATCAATAGTTAACTAGATATACTTCATTATCGAAAAAAACTAGATATACTTCAAGCTCCAATTCCGTATGCAAAACCTTATTCTGAAACTGATACTGTCAGCAGAAAAATGAAGATGTACTAAAAAAAGATTTTGCAGCTAGCTGGAAGGATGCTTGGTGTGGAAACTCTCCATTCAAAGAAAGAATTCATGATCTGTTGGGGTGCGGCCAAACTAACTGGGTTCATCATCTCGACTGAGATTCATGTGAACCTAACTTCTGGGCCAATCATTTCGTGTTTCAAATCCGGATTTTTTTTTTGGACTAAGCAACAAAGTTTCGGACTAATTTATGAACTTTTGAACTTAGTCCAAAGAAAACATATATTTTCAATTTTTATACATATACTAAATTAACATAATTAAGTACTCCCTCTGTTTTAAATTAGTTGACTCAACTTTGTCTAGATACGGATACATCTAGATGTGTTCGTTGACTAGTTACATCCGCACCTAAATAAAGTTGAGTCAATTAATATGAATCGGAGGGAGTATCAAACTTCGCACCTGGGGACCCTCTCTCCTCTCTCCCCATTGGCTAGGTACCGAGTTGGGTTCAAATGTACCTAGGTTCCGAAAATTCCTCCTAGGCAATGGAGAGCTTTAGGATTGCAATGGAAGGGCATCCGTCGAATACTGGAGTTGTTAGACTACCTCTGTTGGTAGGTGTACCGCCACGTGTTGATGATTTGTATCAACTTGATGATGGCGATGCTTGAAGCTGGAGTGTTATGCCTTTTGCTGAAGAAATTGATCATTTATCCAAGTTGAGGTTTATCGGGTGGGAGAGGAAACTTTTGTTAGTGTGCTTGATGGTTTTGTTGATCATGCCTTTTGGCTTCAGCAGCCTCCGTGCTATATGTAAATTTGTTTTGCTATCATTGCAGACTTGTAATTCTGTAGTATGTCCTTTTGATAAAACAATAATTCAGCTGAGTTTGTTTACTTAGATATTCGCTTCTATAATGTGCACAGGTAAAAAATATGTACAAGTCTATGGAAAGGCTAAGAAAAAAGAAGAAATCCATGACTGAAAGGTGCAAGTTTCTAGTGCATCTTTTCGTTTACAACTTAAAGTGTCCAACTGCAATATCAAAATTTTTGTTGGCTCCCGAGATCCAGTTTACAAGAATGCGGATATTTGTAGGTTTCAAAAAACTTTTAACAGAATCCAATGACGTAACTTACAAGAGCATGCAAATTTTCAATGCGAAATCATCCTTTGTATCGTGGGCTACACAAAAAAAAATCCTTTGTCAATTTCTATCGTGGATTCTGATGTGTTGATCGATGGATTGTCACATGCATGCATGGCATGGTGAGACGTACGCATAGGGGAGACCCGGCGGCGGCGGGGCGGGCGGTCCCTGGCATACATATACAAGGATCGATGAAGGTGGCGGGGAGGCAGGCGCGACGGCTCCTGGCCAAATCGGTTGGTGCTCATGGATGATCTCCTTTTGCCCGGGCACACGGCTGGTGGGTTGCCTCCTTTTGCCAACAGTGCCGCCCTAATCAGGCGCCACAGCTAGCTTGGTTCAGTTAGCTGACAAACGCCATTTAACTCCAAATCGATGGATCGATAGAATGACTCTGCCGGTCCCTAGCTACCTAAGGAGGCATTAAGAGCATCTCCACCGGGGCCTCCGATAGCGGTTTTGATAGTATTTTGGGGGCCGGGAGTGAAAATGGGCTCGCACCGGCGCGTCCCAAACGACGCCGGCCAATTTTGGAGCCCAATAGAATCTCCGGCAACCCCGTGCCGGCCCCTTCGCCAAGGGCGCAAATCGGGCGCGCCAGCACCTCGCGAGGATGAAAATTTTGGGCGTGGGAGCCACCTGTCATTGACGCCAGCGCGCCGCGTGGGATATTTTACCGCCACGACGCCTGGCCGGAAACTCTCCCGCCACGATGTCGCGCGGGAAAGTCTCCCGCCACGGTGCCGCGCGGGATGTTTCCCGCCTCGCCGACGATCTATATTATCCCTCCTCCCCCGGCATTGCTGCAAAAACCCTAGAAAAAAAAAGCACAACATGGGATTCGTGGGACGAGGCGGCGCTAGAGGCGGCCGTAGAAGTGGTGGAGGCGGACCCGCAGATCGCAGAGTACGAGGCGTGGGAGGAGGCGGCGCTAGTGGCGACCATAGATGCCTACGACGCGGGCGAGCGGCAACGCCAGGAGGCGGAGCGGCGGGAGCGGGAGGAGGCGGAGCTACTGCGGAAGGCGCGCCAGGAGGCGGAGCGGCCTGAGCGCGGGGAGGCGCGACGGGAGGCGGAGCGGCATCGCCAGGAGGCGGAGCGGCGGCGCCACGAGGAGGAGAACCGGGTGGCGCTCGAGGAGGCGGAGCGGCTGGAGTTCCTGGAGTCGCGGCGGCGGCGGGAGGAGATAACCAGCGCCGGTTGGAGGCGCGACGGCAGAAGGGATGGGAGGAGCTTGCACTGCGGCGGTTGCTGCGTGAGGAGACGCAGCATCAGGATGAAGTCTACGAGGCGCGTCATTTGGCGGAGATGAAGCTCCGGCTACAGAGGCAGGAGTTGGATCACCGTCGGCGGCGGGAGGAGCTGGAGCGGCAGCTGCAGCAGGAGGCGGTGGCTGCAGATAGAGCCGCCTACTTGACGTTCGTGGCGGAGAGATCAGCTTGGGATCAACTACGGAGGAGCAGGGTAGAGAGCACCGGAGAGAGGCCGGTCGATCGTCCACCTCCACAGAGCCGGGTGGCCAGTAGGTAGTAGGCTAGAGAAGCTGGTTTCAAATGTCATCCGGGATTGAGGAGTGAATAATTTTTTACTCGGATTTGACCGGAAATATTATTCATTCCTCGATCCTTAATGACATTAAAATGAAACTCTAATATGTAGTATGTAGTTTGGGTAAAAAAACTTCTATCGGGGCCGCCTGTTTGGGGGCGCCGGTGTGGAAACGGCTTCCCCAAATAGAGGATGCAGTGCCGGCGCCCCACAAACGAAGGTGCCAGCGCCCCTGCCGGCGCCTATTTGGGGGCTACCGGTGGAGATGCTCTAAGCAACCTCCCTCCCCAGGTGTGTTTGTAACGTAACCACCTCTAGTGATGCGTTGTGTCATGCATGGTCCCTCGATCTTGGACAGGCCGGAGAGAGAGACCACCGTGCTCGCCTCGATCGCCGGTTGCTGGATGGCTGGCCGGATGGCTAGAGCTGCCATATGCGAAAGCTAGCCTATTTCGGTAAATTGATTAGGGCATCTTCATTGGGACGATCCAAATGGTATTGGCTGTCTGAAACGGTCCGCGCGGACATACGATAGCTCGCGCAATCTAATGCTGGGCGACGTAAACGGATCGTCCCGTCTGCCGCGACCTATCGGCGCTCCAAATTTGGGAAACCTATGCGTCGGCGTGGACGTTGTGCAGACAGCGCGTGCCACGGGCCCACTTGGAAGCGACCCGACGGCTGATCGGCAGAAGCGTTTGCCATCAAGGCCGTCGCTGACCACTGCGCGTGCCGCCTCAACTCATGCGTCGACATTGAAGCCGATGGAGCTGGAAGCTGCGCGTGCCGCCTCAACTCCTGCGTCGGCATTGATGGCCAGCGGTACTTAAGCCACGGCCGCACCCGCATCTTCTCCCCCACTCCACCGCCGCCACCATTGCCAGTCCCGCCCGATCTCGCACACGATGAAGCTGCCGAGGTGGATGAAGAAACCGCCAACGACCACGAGGCTGGATCCTCGTTCGGCCGGCGCCGCCACCAGGATTCTCCACCTCGGCGGAACCCTGCGCGCGCCCGCCTCCTGCCTACACCCCATAGCCGCACCTCTTTGCCGGTCCACAGGCGGTGCCGGTGCAGGCTCCTCCTCCGCACCGACTGGGCCGCAACATGAGCTACGTGTTGGTGCTGGAGGCGCAGCGGTGGTGGGCGCATGGCGACCCCTGCCGCCACCGCGACGTCTCCCTCCCGCATGGGGGCACCAGAACAGGGGGAGGCTCCCTGTTCCGCCACCTCCGACGGTCCGGCAATCCTTGCGCAAGGAGATGCCCTGGCGGATCCATCGCCTGCTGCCGGCCATGAATCACGAGGAGGTGTATCGGCGGGAGGACTACTGGCGTGCATTCCTCGCCTAGGAGCACGAGGCGCGTTGGGTTATCCACGGCCGCCGGGATTTCAAGCCCGACGACGACGCTCCCGACAACGAAGATGAGGTCTTCTACGAGGATGACGAGATGGAGTACGTGCCTCCAACCGCTGTGAAACTGGAGGCGGACCTCCCCGACAACTGCGACGAGGAGGCGGCCTCGGCCGCCGCCCTGCCCGCGTCATTGGCCGAAGAGGAGGCCAAATGGTCCTAGCTAGTGCTGTAGGACGTCGTCCAGCTCTCGGCCATGATGGCGTGGCACGTAGCCTTCCTGCCGACGCCACCATTGCCGCTGCACGCGCCACCACATGCAACATGGGACGGCCAGGAGGATCTACCTCATCCGCCGTCGCGCCGCCAGCGACATCGTCGCAGTACGCGCCGCCTCCTCTGCAGTACGCGCCGCCAGCGGAAGTGCCTGCTTGGGTGCCTCATCTCTGGACGCGACCGCCATTCGTCGACCTTGTCTCCGACGACAAAGAAGATGGAGGCGCCTGAATTAGTTTAGAATTTAGTTTTAAACGATATAATTAATTTTTGAATCAATAAAATTTCCATCAAAATTGTGCGCGCTTCCTAAATTCATGCCATTTTAGTTGTCTCATGTGCGTGGGCCAACTAGACCGCAAATCGAATGGGTCGCACCGCTACAAGCATTGTCAGGGCCGGCCGGACCATGAGACACATCTTATCCGCAGGCCGATCCAAACGGATAGAAACAAACCGTTTGGGTAATTGATTTAGGTCAGCCTGCTCAAGATGCCTTAGTTAGTCGATGATGCATGGCGATGAAGGAAAGGAGGACAGGCGCGCGTGTGGGGGATGCCATGGGCGCGTGTGGGGCATGCCCCTGCGGCACGGCCGGCGCGGAAAATGCCGACACGCAAGGCCGGGGGTAGTAGAGCTTTGAGGTTGAGGAGGGAGCCGTTCGTGCGGGCCTGGCGCTGGCCTGTTGCTCTTTATTGGTTAAGGACAAACTTTACTCGCTCCTGTGTACTAGACCCTGCCAGGAGGTAGCCCGGCGTACACCTCTGCGAGCATGCGAATCGATCGCGAGCTGTACCTGTACGTTGTTCATGCAACTCTCGATCGATCGAACAGAATCCGGTACACGTATGTTGGGTCAGGGACCTCGCAAGCAAAGCGTTACAGGGTGTCCAAGCCGAGCGCAGGCCACCACCACCATGTGTCAACAGCAAAAGAATGGATGGACGGAATTTAAGCAGCCGTGCCGGGCGTGGCGAGCATGTGTTAGACGCTGCGTCGTCACTCTCGTAAGTAATCTGGTAGACGAGATCTTTTGGTGCATGTGCGCGCGGGAGGGGAGGGGGAGGATCGGATCCCTGCCTGCGACGTAGGACGTACCGGGCTCGTCATTCGCGTCGCGTCATGCAAGCACGACCTGCTCCCACCGAGTTCACCTGGACCTGGCACGCATTAATAGCCTCATCCAGCCACCGACCGTCCATCCGTCGGTCGGTACGTCGCGCGCTGCATGCATGCATGCTCCTGTCGCCGCGCCATTGGCCGCCCGCCCAAGCGTACTTGTGCTTGTGCGCGTGCATGCATGATCCTCCGCCCGATCGAATGCCCACAACTTGATGGTTTCTTCCTCTGCCCTGAAACCTCCGGTGGCCGCAAACATCTCAAACCCTCATTCAAGCTCGGCTCTAAGCATGTGGTACAAGGGGTAGGTATGATGTCTCTAGCATGGCATGTCGAGTTGGTCCTGCGCCTGGTTCTCCATCAAGCATGACGATGCTCGTTCGGCCCTGTTTCTCACCAGATTCTCCCCGCTACCCGATCTCGGTACCCACTAGCGTAGCCAGCCAGGATTCACGCCCGGACCAACTGCTACAGTACTTAACAGTGTCGAACAGTGTAAATATTGCTACAGTTAACAAAGAATTTCACCCGTACGTCCCAGGCCAAGGCCCTTATTGCCTGGGGCCTAGCTACGTCCCTGTCGGTACCCGCCATATGCAGCTCTACGAACCACACTTGCCGCTCAAGGCACCGAACTACATTGTTTACAACAAAGATGAGTGTGTCGAATATGGTACTGCTGCCAGGTGAGAGGAGAGCCTGGCTTAGGTCCTGGCTAAACAGTTTGCTTAGTGCTGCTTCTTTTGTTGTTCATCGTCTCCCTATTTCCACCCTCTTTTCATGAAGTGAATGCAAATTCAATCACGGTGGCCAAGTAACCTCATCACTCCAATAAAAGTGATTATCTAGCGCTCTCAGGTTCTACCCGCCATCCCCGGAGCCCAGCTCGTCGGCCTTTTTGACAGCACCGATGCAGCCCCCCGACTCAGATTGAACTCGCCCCCGCAGATAAGACCATGCGAAGATGGGACCAAATCAGGCATATGCTTCCTAGTTGTCCCGTGATGAGATATTTCTCTCCTACCTCCTCCAGTCTCTCTCGCGAGACCTTACCCCATGTAAATCGGATTGAACACACAACTGGAGTTTGGCAGGCCATCGAAGAGATGTTCGCTGCCCAGAGTGAGGCCAAAATCAAAAATCTCCTGGTCTCCCTCGCCAATACGAAGAAACTGCAGATGACAACTTCCGAGTTCTTGTCCAAGATGCAGGGATTTGCTGATGAACTTATTGCCGCCGGTCATCCTCTTACTGATCGTCAGCTTGTTTCATCTATCCTTGCGGGTCTCGGCGCTGATTATAATCTCCTAGTGGCTGCTCTCGGCATGGCTACCACGCCGATCTCCTTGAGTCTGCTCTTCTCCCACCTCCATGGCTATGACCAGTGGCAGTTGATGCTCAACGGACCACCGCAACCGGATTTCGAGACCTCTGCAAATGCGGCGAATCGGGCAGTGGCATCCCCGCTCTAGCACCTACTCTACCGGCAACAACAACTTCAACCGGTGTCGTGGTGACCGTGGCGACCATGATGATCGTCGCGACCCTTGACGTGATGACCGCTCATTTTCTTACTCTCGCAATGGATGAAGAATTTGATTCTCTCATGAATAATAAAACGTGGAAGTTGGTACCACCACGTGACGGAAAAAATGTCATTGACTGCCGATGGTTGTATAAAATTAAGGCAAGTCCGATGGCTCTATTGACAGGTACAAGCTAGGCTAGGCTTACTATGAAGACACTTTCAGTCTTGTTGTCAAAGTTGCCACTATACGTCTTATTTTGGCCTTGGTTGTTTCCAGGGGATGAAGCTTGCGACAGTTGGATGTCAAGAACGCATTTCTTCATGGCGTTCTTGAAGAGGAAGTATATATGAAACAACCGCCTGGGCATGAAAACAAAAGCTCTCCCCATTTCTTGTGTAAGTTGGACAAGGCTCTTTATGGACTCAAACATGCACCTCGAGCATCGTATTCTCGATTGAGCTCTAAACTACTTGCTCTTGGTTTCTTTGCTTCCAAGTCTGACACCTCTCTGTTTGTCTATGGCATATCCAATATCACCATCTTTATGCTTATAAATATGAATGACACTATTGTTAAACTTAAGTCAAGAGTTTGCGTTGAAGGATCTTGGTGATCTAAACTTCTTCTTGGGCATTGAAGTTCAGAAGGTTCACAATGGTATAGTTCTTAATCAGTCCAAGTATGCTCACGATATTATGGCCCGTGTTGGCATGTTAAATTGTACAGGTGTGTCGACATCTTTGTCTTCATCTGAGAAAATTACTGCACAGCAAGGGGATCCATTGGGTCCGGATGATAGCACCAAGTATAGAAGCTTGGTTGGAGCTCTATAATATCTAACTCTTACACGTCCAGATATCTCCTTTGCAGTCAACAAAGTTTGTCAGTATTTGCATGGTCCTAGTACTGCTCATTGGACTACTACTAAATGAATTCTGAGGTATGTCAAGCATACCATGACAGTTGGCTTAACATTCATTAAGTCTGAGTCTGCACTTGTCAGTGCCTTTTCTGATGCAGACTGGGCGGATTGTTTTGATGACCGCCGGTCCACAAGAGAATTTGATGTGTTCTTTGGATCAAATATGATTTCCTGGAGTGCTAAGAAGCAAGCTGCAGTATCTAGGTCAAGTACAGAAGCTGAGTACAAGTTTGTAGAAAATGCAACAACTGAAGTAATGTGGGTTCAGTCCTTGCTTGCTGAATTGGGTGTTCAGCAGACTCAGACACCATGCTTATGGTGGGATAATTTGGGAGCTACGTATTTGTCAGCCAATCATGTGTTTCATGAAAGAGCCAAGTATAGTGAGATAGCCTTTCACTTTGTCAGAGAACAAGTGCCGAGGAAGGAGCTAGAGATTCAATTCATTCCTTACAAAGATCAGGTTGCTGATGGGTTCACTAAACCGCTGCCTTACAGAGCGTTTGAAGATTTCAAGCATAATCTCAACTTGTCGAAGTTGTGATTAACACTACAAGAAAAGTTGCCATGGCCGACGAAGTTGAAGTCGCGCCGTGGTTGCTGGTGTACCATGGCCGACGATTTTGGTCCCTCCGTGGTGCATGTCAAAACTTTTTTTTTTCTCGTTTTTGAGGCCACCTAGCCCGACGAAAGCGGCCAAAACGTGGCGTATGGTGGCCCGGGACGTGGTGCATCTCGAAATCTCGGGTTCACCGGCCGAGTCAACGCAAATCCGCACCGCCGAGGGATGTAGGGCCCGGATGGCAGCCTCT